>NC_141087.1:25237838-25837838 GCF_041138505.1 Cibotium barometz
TTGATTGGTTGGGTGGGACAATGTTATTTTCTAACGCTACATGTACTCTTTGACTTATGATTTAGGTTGTCAAAGGCATTTGGTTAAAAATCTTTGAAAATATGGCAGTTTCATGATTTGATGTTTTCCTAATGAGATGATCACGAAATTCTACCTATGTGGGATGTCCAAAATAGATAATTAAAAATTAAGCTGTACTATATGCATGGAAAACTCGATAAAGTCAAGCCTTGTTGCTACTTTCATGCACTCTCACTTTAATATCTAGGAGTCGTTATTCCTTTGAGGCCTATTCAAAAGTTAAGGTGGTTTCTATCTACTAGAAGAAATAGTACGAGACATTATTCCTTTGAGGCCAATTCAAAAGTTAAGGTGGTTTCTATCTACTAGAAGAAATAGTACGAGACATTATTCCTTTGAGGCCAATTCTTCAAAAGTCAAAGTGACTCTAGGATGAAGCAAACCGATCTCTAACCATGATCTAGAACAAGGCCGCAATTGAAAGAAAAGTTTCCTTTAAAATTATTATTTCCTGGTGTGAAAAGGATTCGTAGTACATCCATAGTTTGAAAGATAACATGATATAAACGAAGTGTCATTTTTGTGGTAATATTATCATCCCAAAACATAAAGAAATGGAATCAACTGATTTTAAGTAGTAAAATTGTCAACTGATTTTAAGTAGAAAAATATATGTATAAATAGTGTAGGAGACCAAAAAAGGTCAAAGAAGCTAAAAGAAATATCTTCAAACTAACAACTCATACTTAATGTGTGTGTTCCATGAGTTAGAATGCAAGTAACATGAAATCTATGACTTGACTCCATAAAATATTGTCCACCCTAAACTAAAGGCTAAATTGGTTCTTCTCTTTTCACAGTTCCTTTCTTGATAAAACAAACATCATAGCAATGAGAGTTACATGCCCGTTAAATGAATTTTATTTTAGAAAACATGTTTTCTTTTGGAATGCAAGTAATATCAAATCAATGACTTGGACTCCGTAAAACACTACCTACATTAAAGCAAATTCTAAATTGGTTGCTCTCTTCTTTCTTGATTGAAAAAACATCAGTGAGTGTTACATGCCCGTTAAGATGATTTTTCTAATTTTTCTTTTGGCAAGCAAGTCTTTGGGAGTGGTTTATAATAGTTGGTTTATAGTAGAACTAGCAATGAGTGTTACATGCCCGTTAAGATGATTTTTCTAATTTTTCTTTTGGCAAGCAAGTCTTTATAATAGTTGGTTTATAGTAGAACTAGTACATGATCCACACGCTACGGCCTGGCACTGCCCGAGCTTGGTATTACACAGCTACCATGTGGCATGTGACTAGAGAGGAGCTCTCAGACTTGTCACGTGGTAGATATGGTATTAGTTTACCACATTACGGCTCGAGCATCTGTGCCACCTTCAGAAACCTTGAGAAGAGAGAGCATGTGGCACTACAACACGTCGGGGTCATAACAGCGTTTATTTTATTAGGATGTCGGAGATTCCGCTCGCTGCCTCCCCGTAGCGAAATATCGCCCCCCAATAGTGAAATTTCACTAGGCAGCGCTTATAGCAATGCATTTTCATTGTTCTGCAGTGCTTATAGTAGCAAAATTTCAATGCTGATGAGCAGCGAAATTCGGTTGCTATACTGTGATTTTGCTGTTGCATAGCAGCACTACTATTTTCGCTGCATGAAGCTCCAGAGATTTGTTAGATGCTAAATTTCAAAAATACATATCACATACACACAGATAATGATTTATAGTATAAAAGAAACATCTATTAGCACCCTTGGAGCCATGTTTCGAACAAGAAAAAAAGATAGTTGAAAACTTTTGAGAAGCGTAACAATGTCAAGATCATGAATCTATCACATCTTGTAATAAATCCATATGTGTTACTTCATCAATGTCTATATCTAATGGAAGCTTAATGAAAAGATGGGGTTCCATATCAATATCAATATCACTATCATAATTCAATGAAGCATTGTCATGATTGATAGGTGGCTCATCATCTTGTTCGGATTGATGTTCCTCATGCTCTTGATCGGCCCTCTTCATCGTCTTCTTCCAATGAACTGATTTGAGGTAGTACTTGCACCTCATCCGGAGATTCGGCCTCCACATCTTGATTTTAAAAGACATGTTTTGAACGAGGGAAAACTTGTATAACACATCACCACTTTGGATCAATTCGATCGGCGTGAAACACAACCTAATATGACAAAGCAAAGGGGTTACACTTTTATTATACTACATCAAGATTTAATTTGGGATAAGTTAGGTTACTAACCTATTGACTTTCTCATCATTCTAAAACTTTGTGGAATTAATTTGAAAGAACCCATTTGGATGTTTTATTACGGTTGCTTGAGCACCTCTATATATCACCTTGATCCATTTGACATCAAAGATGAATAGACTAAATGCTCTAAATCCAACCTCAAGAATATCTTAAATAGTTCCACAATACTCAAGATTGTTCTCTATGACATTGGTATCATGTCTACTAGCTCGACTTTCTTGCTCAAAAGTTGCCATCACACTACAATCAAATGTGTTTCTTTAGAATCCACATGCTCTGTGCGAAAGTGCCTTCCCTCTGACCATATTGCATTATGTAGTTTATACTAACATTAAACAAAAGCATGACATTTAGTATAGTGCATTAAACAAGGTATATACATAAGATAGAGATGAAGAATGTACCTACTTGAGAGTCAGATCCTCTTGCATACTCATGCTATTCTCTTGTGATCATCTCTCCATTTTGCGATGCCATCGAAATCACCATACGAAGCAATTCTATATTGATCACATTTGGTAGAGATTCCAAGCTGCTGGGCAGAAATGACAAGCGTCTATATGCTCTTTTGAAAGCTCTTATCTCATCCTTTCGTCTTATTGATTGGATCCTTTCATCCTATTGATTGGATCCTTTCATCCTATTGATTGGATCCTTGTATCTCCCAATCCACTTCTCCATGATGAGACTATTTAGAATGCAGAATGTATTCACCTTGTGGCATGATGCTTCATCCAGTCTTCGTTGCCTTCCTTTTTCCTGAGGCACATTAGTGATTAGTCAGTCATCCTCCTCATTGCTCCACATCCTTGTATCTCCCAATCCACTTCTCCATGATGGGACTATTTAGAATGTAGAATGTATTCACCTTGTGGTGTAATGCTTCATCCAGTCTTCGTTGCCTTCATTTTTCTTGAGGCACATTTAGTAATCCTCCTCATTGCTCCACAATCGTGGCATGGAAGGATCTATGCGAGATAGATGTTTTGAGTTATACACAAGAGACTCTTGCATGAACCATCCCTCTGCCATGCCTGCTTCTAGCCTTGCTCTTTGTCTCACAAAGTCCTTTAAGGTTTTCATGAACCGTTCAAGGAAAAACATCCATCAAACATGAACAACACCATACAACGCCACTTCATCAACCAAATGCACCTCAAGATACAATTGGCTAGTGAGAAGTATTTTAGGAAAGTTGTCCTTGATCATACACACTGCCTCAATAGCATTGAGACGATCTATCTCAATGGATGTAGGATCTATCTCCTTTAAGGATATGTACCTACATACATAGCAATCATGTGTACTATTTACCAATACATAACTTGTGAGTGCATGACAATACCAAATAAGCAATATAACTTAGCTAGTGAATTAAAGAGAAGATTCATACCTCACCAAGCTTCCCATTTTGTAAATAGAATCTCTAACCTTCTTTTCCCCACAACCAACTATATCAATTGGAAGAATAAACTATGTATAGAAAAAAATGTAAGTTAGTATATGAGCCTACAAATTATGTACCACAAAGAGAAAATGAATAAGCGAATATTTTTATACTTGTAATATCTTGTGCCAATCATATGTCTTGAGGCAATATAATTGCTCCTCTCCTTTCATTTTGGCCTTTGTGAAGGCACCCTTCAATGACTGTATTACTCCCGTTGGTGTACAAAAAGAGGCAATCACACTTTTCACCTTATTGTGCTCCATCTTGGTTAATACCCATGGTGCCTTTGGTAGGACTATGTTGCCACTCTCACTTTCAATTGGCCATGCACTTTGAAGGTGTTCAATGTTTTGTAAGTCATCCCTTGCACACTTTGCATCTCTTTTACCAAATTAAATGGTCCCAAATATTTGTTGCCACATTCTTGAAGATATGTGTGGGATCTAAGAGATGATTGATCTTCATGTCACACCAATATGGAAGTCAAAAGAAGATCGAGTTTCTAGACATCCCATTTGGTGGTGGATTGGGGGTGCTTCTCCATGCCTCAAACCAATCTCAACCTCTCATCACAAGTGGTGAGACATCATGTGGCACAAATTAGGATGTGAAGGAGGGAGAAATCGATGATGTTATCATACATCACCTTCTTAAGTGTAGATGGTCTTTCCAAAACAAGTGATGGTCCACAAATTGGACATGCATGATGTCCGGAGATTGCCAAACCTATTTTAAAATTGAGATCATTGAGATAGAGATATAAACTTAAAGTTTAAAGGTTAAAGCCTTATGCATATAAGGTTCAAGTAGGTACTTGATCACTTCGAGAACCTGGGATAGTCATGTATCATCCAAAGCAAAACTCCTTTCACCTCTGCCTCTCACGCCTATTTATTGGCCTTGAAACGTCATGTACTTTGATACCTCGCCATAGTGTCTCAAGCTCCTCAATCAAAGGCTCGAGGTACACATCCATGTTTGCCATCTTATGCTTGCTTGGTACAAGGAGAGCAAGCACGATATGACCTTTCTTGATTGCTACCCATGGAGGGAGGTTATATTTAAACCCTTTGTATCATGTGCATTCAAGGCCTATTTTAAAAACCCCTTATTTGTGAATTTTTCATGAATAAAATATACCCTTTTTCTATTCAACCTATGAATACTCCCTTGTTAACCTATGACGGACATTGAGACGTAATATGTTTTACGTCATTAATTTAAATATTCTGAGTCATGGGCCGGGCTTGTCGGCACCATATGTTAAGGATGAAGGGATTGGGTGATCGCCGATGAGAGGCGCACCTTGAATATCACTAGGATAAGGGTTAGGATCGGCCGGCCATGTATGGGCGCCCAAGTGTGAACGGCCAAGTCACCTATAAGAGTCAAATGTAACCCTAAAATCCTCATTCTCATGTGTTGTGAATAGAAGAGTGCTCTTGCCTTATCCTCTTGGTTTCCTTCTCCTACGTGTGTGTGTGAGAGAGAGAGAGAGAGAGAGAGTGAGAGAGCAATCGAGCACTGTGTAGCAGCACGGTGATGGCGAGGCGGTAGAGCGGCAACGACGGCTCCTTCTTCACGGCTGCGACGCGGGAATCCTTCACGGCGGCGGTTGAGCAGTGAGTGACACACCTTTTGCATTCTGTTTGAGCTTCCTTCCCTGGTTGTATGCTTGGAGCCATTCATGGCTCGCATACGGTGCTCGGCAAGTCCCCAGCTATGACCTGTGCGGCAAAAGCGCACATTTTTAGCGCCGCTGCCGGGGAGTTGCCCTGCACCAAGCTCCAGTTTGTAGCTCGGGCTGCTGCGCGAAGTTTAATTTACACTGTAGGAAAGCGAATGTGTGTTTGTTGTTGAGGTATTTTCGTGTTCTGTTAGGCTGTTTCTGCAATTTGTCTTTTGCATTTCTGTTTCTTCTGTTATTTTTTCGCTCTGCGTGTGGGCGTGCGTTCTGTTATCTGGTTTTCTGCATGCGAGGGGGGATTTTGAATCCCCAAACCTGTGCTGTGTGCGAACTGCGCCGCGGCCAAGGCCGAACCCTAGAAAGACACCGTAGAAAACTTATCTCAAAAAAATAAAATAAAAATTAATAATTTAAAAAAAATAAAAAATTAATTTTTATTTTTAAAGAAAAAACCAAATGGGTGGAGAGGAAAGATTTTTTAATTAGAGAAAAAATTTTTGAAAAGAAAAACCCCCAATTGACCCCGACCCCGGCCTCGGTCTTTTGATATATATATATATAGAAGAGTGAGCCTCCATAGCTTTCTTTCAAGTGAGAGCTTATGGAAAGTTGTGCCCTATATGTAGCCCACTCCCAAAGGAGTAAAGTGAGCATGTGGGATAAAGCCCTCACCCTTTCCTCCACAAGCAAATAGGCTTTCGCCCCTTCCCCCCAAGGGAAACGGACTGTTTTGAGGACCACAGGAGCTCTGGATAGGCAAACACGGTGCAGGAAAGCACACTAGGATCCTTTGAACGATATGCTCATTTCGAGCTATCACACGCCCTAGTCCAGGTTCGACCATAAGTAAGGGGGTAAAAAACGAGTTAAAAACAATACAAAAACAAGTAAAAACGGGGTGCGAAACACCTAAAAAACCACTTGTGTGAGTTTCAAGGGTAGTTACCAACGCACGTAGGGTACCCACATCACATGCATCTACGCTCTGGTCGGGTGCTGGAGTCTGAGCCACTAGAAAGCGTTTCAGTCTACGCAGGCTCACACCATCCCTCCACGTTAGCATCTTGGCCTTCGCTGGAACCCAAGGGAGTGCAACCCAAGATCCACGACTAGTGGATAGTGACTCGTCCTCTGACTCAGAAGCCATGGAAGGGCACCCTACCAAGAACCCTGAGGAGACAAGCTAAAACATGCCAGTGTGGGCCCCACAACTCGGATCTAGCATGTTTAGTCGTCTAATAGAGACCTTTAGTAGAGCTACACGCTCTGAACATGCGACAAGCGAAGTAAATGAGGAAGGAGGGGTAGTGGATTCGCCATTCACATCTTATGTAGACCCTACCCTCCCAAAGAGTGTCCATGTGGATATTCTACCCACTTACCGCTGTAGTTAGTATGACACCGCTACCTAGTGGAACAGTACCTACAACAGTGCGTGCCAGTGCCTATCGACCATATGTACCTATCGCTACTCATGCTCATGTAGCTCCTACTCCTCTTAGTATGCCAATGGCGTATGCTCCACGACCGCCTTATCACAACCCTTATCCAAGAGGAGCTAGGCCTAGTCACATATCATATCCTACGTCATTTGCCAACATACTCAGACCAATGCTGACTCCTATCAGCCAGGCTATCCCAGAAGTGCTCCACCAGCTATGCATGCTCACCTAGGTGATCTTGCAGCGTTTGCTCAAACGATCGGACGATCTATTGTGGAAAACATGCGGGGCATGCCTGAGAGAGAAACTAGAAGCAAGGCAGTACAAGTGGCTAAGCTCACTCAAAACTTCAGTGGTAACGAGGATGTTAGGAAGCACATTGAAGTCTTTGAACACGTGTGTGATTCCTTGGAAGATCATAATGAGCTGCATTAAGTGTAAAGCCTTAGGCTTAACCTTGAGTGGGAAGGCCAGAGATTGGTATCGAACCTTGAGGGTTGAAGAGTGCACTCACTACCCCACTCTCAAGAGATTATTCTTGAAAGAATACATACGTGAGGGTGTGCTTTGGGGAGTAGCATCTCAACTCCAAAAAGCTGAACGCGAGGAAGGGGAGTTATTGAGAGACTTTATAAGTCGATTGAAGCATCTAAATTCTTGCTGCACTCCCGATGAGCGCTTCAATAATAACCAACTGCTCGATAGATTCATTCGAGGATTGCGCCACGAGGATATATACAATGGCCTAGTCATTAGAGGTCTTACAACGTGGGAAGCAGTCACTGCCAATGCAATCCAGTTAGAAGACAACTTGATGATTTCAGGTAAAAAGGTGTCTTCGGAGACAAAATCCGTTAGTTCGCAAGTATCTGGGCACGAGCCAATGACGGTGAAACCTATTGCCGAGGAGCCCAAGATATCTGAAATGTCTGTGACCGACCTTACTAAGGCTCTCCAAGAATACTTTAGGGGTAATCGAGCTCCCCAGAATAGCCATATGTACCCAAGGAGAGAGCAACAATGGTGTTCGGTGTGCTTAGGACCACATAGCACGAGTGAATATCCCACATTCAGAGTCAAATTCAATGGGAATTGCAATGCATGTGGTAAGTACGGCCATCAATCTAAGGATTGCCTAGTACTTAAGCAAATGTTGGCAAATCAAGCACCACTAGCCTGGTCAAACGCACCTCAAGTACACCGCGCTAATGCCTGCACAACCTATCGAGCAACCGTCACAGCACATAGTTCCAAGGAATCCGCATGTAGTCCAGTCTGTGCCGTTACCACCGCCAGTGTGCTAGGACCACAACCTCCACATCCAAGGATTACTCCTATAAACCAGATGGGTTGTGAGTCACATAGTGTGTGTGGGGATTATGAAGAGGAGATAGACTCCACTGCTCCATATGGGATTGATACGTTTGAAATGATTCCCCAGTACTACATGGAGGATCATTTCAGGCAAGTCAAGCCTGTATATCAAGCGGCTGCTCTCGCCACAAGAGGACAAAACCTTAATACCTTAGCGAGGAGACCACCTCTTCAATGCTACGAGTGTGGTGGACTGCATCGTGTAGCGGAGTGCCCTAATAGGTTACAGAAGATCGCTACTCAGATGCAACCAAATCAAGGGAGCACATCGGGAATTCCAATACTTACATGTAATCGTTGTGGCATAGATCATTTGATTGCTCAATGTCCACATAATCCTAATGCAGCCAAGATTAGGCCATTGAATTTGGTTGAGGTCACCAACCAAGCACGAGGAACCACACCCGTTGTACCCGCGAATGTAGTTAACGGTCAATGCTTCAAAATCAAAACTACATTCTTGAAGAGAGGGATACTGCATCAATCGCTCAGGCAAAGAAAAAGAAAACATGGCGGAAGAGATCGCTTAATGCCACGAGTTCCAAGCCTAGTTCAAAGACTAACATAGGGACAGGAGATGACCCCGTGTATATGAATGATCCTGAAGATGATTCTGATTCAATAGAAACCATAGGGACCAAAGCCACTACCTTAAGGGAGAAACCCACTCGGGAGCTCAAGGAAGGAGAATCAAGCGAGTACATAAATAAGGGGAAACAGAAGGAAATTTCCTCAGTCCCACAACCAAGTCAGTTAATGCCCTCTCGACCACCCAAACTAACTGAGACTCCCCAAGACAAGCCACGTGGGCCAAAAACCCTCAAGAAAAAGATTGGTACTTACCCAAACCCAGTTGAGAAGATTGAACAAGTGCAACACTTAAGGGGTTTGGTGGAAGAAACACAAAGAGAACTGGAGCCAAACCCGAGAAAAATCAAAATTCCAAACACCGTGTTTCCTACGCAAGTTTAGCCTCACAGGAACCATAAACCGTTAGCTATATCTAGCATCATTCGGGAAGAAAGTGAGGATAGGACATCAGGAAGTAGGCAAACACCCTTCTTGCTGGAAAGGATGTTTAGTGAGGGAATGCCTGACCCCATTGAAGAGGAAGTGATTCCATCTTCACCAGTTCCTAGTCAAGGAGGGATATCTCGAAAAGTACCATTGAATGTGTCCAAGCTAATGGATTTCATGTCCTCTGAAATCAGAACCACGATCATATCCAAATTATACGGAGATCCTGAGCTATTCTTAGCTCTTCGGGGCATTTCTCAATGGAGAACTAAAGGCGGGGCTACCACAATTTGCAAATATGGATAGACCCGACACGCTTCAAGATGAAGGGGAACATTGGGATCTACAACCCAACCTAGATAAAGACACGGTCGTTGAAATACCTGTTAACAAGTTGGGACAGTACTTTGAAGGTGACGAATCTAATGCCACCCTCCCCATTACTACCAAGGGATTAACTCTAAAGGGAATCCTTGATGGTGGTGCTGGAGTGAGCATTGTGAGACTAAAAACTGTTGGGAATCCATGGGAAGACCTCACCTTGAAGTCACAAACATAGTGGTTAAGATGGCAAACGGAACCATAGCTAAACCTATTGGAATGTTAAGGGACCTTAAGATCAAGGTCCTGGGATACAAGGTACAACATACCTTCATTGTAATAGATTTCTCCAAGCATCCTATGTCATATCAAATGATCTTAGTAATAGCCTGCATCCAATATCATCAATTAGTCCTAAATCATAAACCCTAAACCACTAATTCAAATTTACAAGTTAGAATGCTTACTTCAATAATGCGGCAAGACTTGCATTGCTCCATCCATAAACTGTTTGTATATTGAGTAGTTCAAGTGAAGCACGTAAAATAGAGAATGTGCACCCTTCAAAAACTGGTGTCGATGAAGCCTTGTAAAGATGCTCTTGTTCCATATCATCGTCGTCCATACCTTTGGGATCATCCTTAAAAAGATACCGCACCATATCATCAACCATATCATCAAACACTTCCTCTTTCATAACTTCGTGGGGTGCAGGGCTATTGTCATCCCTTTCCCACTCATCTTTGACAATAGATCCCGAAGCTCCAGCATCATCTCGTTAACGCTTTGCATGCTCTCGTCGCGCGTAGGGCACCGTGTTAGGGTGTGGTACTGCATCCTGCTTCAATTAGAGTATATATATTACAACTCCATTAATTTAATTTGGATACCATGAGTCATTTGAATACTATCAATTTACATCTACTCACCTCTAAACCTGTTTGATTCCATTCTCCATACATGGAGATGTGATTCAAGGTAATTCGACACGCTCGTACAACGCATCCTTGACATCGTTTACACATACACTTGATCCTTTGTCCCAACCACACATCGCGATTACGATGACGCATTGTCTCATCCTCACCAGAACTGCTTGAGGAGGTTGATGACATCCTATGTACAAAACAGTAAACACAAAATCATAATCAGTTTTTATTGAAAGTATAAAAATCGCGTGTATAAACGCGGCTACATCCTCAAAATCGCGTGTATAAATGCGCCTACGTCCTAAAAATGGCATGTATAAATGCGGCTAAATCATAAAAATCGCGTGTATAAACGCGGCTATATCCTGAAAATCGTGTGTATACACGCGGCTACATCCTAAAAATCGCATGTATAAACGCGGCTGGCTTGTTATAAACGCGAAAATACACGCGCGGTTACACGCGACGACCTATCCATACCTAAAAATAACCCGCCTTCTCCAAATAAACATTTTCAAACTAAAGATTTAATCTCCTTCGTTGCCGCCTCTTCCAACGGAGCACTAAACCTAAGTGCAAGGAGCAGACAAGGAGCACACACGGGTGAAGGAAACTAGCCAAAAAGAAGACGCACTTTTTCAGAGGTGAGTCAGTTTGTCCTTTGTCCTGTCTCTTTCCTTCCATTTGTTTATGCTATTGTCTCTTTCTTTTATGCATTTGTCTCCGTCCTTCTCCTTCTCTGGTTGCCATCTGGTGAACGATTGTGACAGTGGGCGACAGTGGGCTTTTTATAAGGACAATTTGTTGGAGGTCGGTCGCTTTCAAAAAAAAAATTCGCAGGCCGCGTGTAGGAACGCGTGTATGTCTGCGTGTATCCTATCTGCACAGACGTTCACGCGCATATACACGCATTTTTGGATGGGTGTATACACGCGACTGTGTTTCACCAATGCTTGCGATCCAGTTTCTTCAGAGAGATGATCCCATCTGCATATGGCTTGCCTTCACAACATCATATGTGCTAGCTTGCATTTGTGCTTTGATGTAATCATGTATATACTTTTATTTTTGCAGATTCTTTATGGATCCAAGTTCTTCATCCGATCCATTTGCATACAGCGCTTGGCTGATGGAGATGCTAAATCATTTTGGGTGCCATCCTGGTCCAGTTGAGCTTACAGAGTACATGTATGCCCATCCCCCTCCTTCCATGCCTGGTATCTATACCCCGCCCCCAAGTATCCAGGTCACTCCACTGCCGTCTATGCCTACGAGTCCGACGAGACGGCATGTAGCTTCTCCTCTTCCACGCCCACCGAGGAGACATACCCCGTCCTAGACACACTCACGCACACCCTCCCAAGCACCGTCACGTCAGGGCTCACAACCACCATCACGTACTCCCTCAGAGCCACCGTCATGTCAGGGCTCACAGCCACCGTCATGTCAGGGCAATCCCCCAGTCGTGACTCCACCCGCAGCAGTAGGAAGAGTGGGAGTGGAGGATGCGGCGGGTGCTTTGGGGGGGGAGGTAGTAGGGCACGCGGTGAGAGAGGAGATAGAGCGAGAAGAGTTAGAGGAGACATTGAGGATGAGGAGGAGATGAGAGAGGTGGAGGGAGTGATCTACTATGATGTGACGGATAGGGGCGGGATAGTGATGGATGCGAGGGGGAAAGAGGTAATGGAGTACATGCGTGGGGTAGTATCAAACTTGTATAGAAATTGCTTTATTAGATTTAAAGATCAAAATAGCCGATTAGTTGGGGAGGTGATAGATGCTGTACATAGTCGGTACCCCAATCCCCCACATGCGACATTCTCGGATGTATAAGGAAGGACGCGAATAAGGGAGATCTTAAGTAATAAAAGATCTCACCTTAAGAAACTCGCGTACGCGATGATGGGCTAAATGTAGCTGCGGGTGGCTACCCTGCCGAGAAACCTGCCCCACTGAGCACAAACGCGAGTGGAAGGAGGCAAAGAAACGAGCAGAGGGTGGCGTGAAGAGCAGGCAGCATGTGGAGGCACGACGGATCCAGATGGAGACCATTGGACCTTCGCATTTCAGATCTGGCGGCGTCGAGTCATGGGAGGCAGAGTTCGCATGTGGGTGATGTGTGTGTGTGTGTGCAAGCATGCAAGAGTGTGTGTATACATGTGTATGACTTTATGTGCATGTGTAGCATGTGAATGTGTGTGCGTACGTGCATGGGCCAGTGTGTGTGCACGCACGTGCATGTGGGTGATTGGGTGTGTGTTGATTCTCTGTGCATGCATATGAGTGTGTGTGACTTTCATGTGTGTGTGTATGGGCATATGCAAGTGTAAGAGTATGTGCATGTATGCTTGAATGTGCCTATGCGTGTATGTGTATGTGAGTGTGTGTGAGTATGTGCAAGTGTGTGTGTGTACACATGTGAGAGTGTGTGTGCATATGTGTGGGTACACGTGTGTGTGTGTGTGTGTGTGCATATATTTATAATCTTCATTAATATTTTTTTTAAAAAAATAAATAGTTGTTGCTTTTACTTTTTTTTCATTTGTGGAGATGTGTGGTGAGGTGTACTCACTTATTATATCCTCAAATAGATGCACCTTACATATATTGACGGGGTGTTCTATTTTTAATTAAACAATGATGATAGAGAGAAAAAGAGCCTTGTTTTCACCATATAAGTGACCTCCCTACAACACTACCTCCACTTTACACTAAAATTTGAATTTGAAATGGGAATAAAGCTTGTCTTTCACTCTTTAATTCTCCCTTCTTATACATGGTAAAATGAGATGGCCAAAGGGAAAAATAATGAGACTAATAGTGCAGGATGGTGAGTGGTTCTTCATTCTTTGTTTGTGAAACATGTTTTTTTTTGGCAAGAAAGTCTTGTTAGAGTGGTTTAAAGTATGGTGAGTGATTTTTCAATCTTTGTATGTGTGTGTGTGTGTGTGTGTGTGTAACTATTTGTATACATGTGCATGTGCATGTGCATGTGTGTGTAACTATATGTGTACATGTGTACCTACATATGTGTTAGCTATATGAATAAGTCCTCCTTGTATGCTTGACAAGTTAAGGCTTGTCAAAGTGGCTAATGCTCCTACCACCCAATGGGGTGCTTATGTATTAAATCCTTCAGATTATGATCGAATCCACACATGTATGGTGAAATTATCCATAAAAAACTATCTTCCTTGTTTATTTAATTTCTCAACAAAATATACACAATGCAATTACAAAATAAAGACACAATTATGACTTTCGTTTAAATGTTCTCAAAGGCTCTTTACCTCTTTTCAAAACATTTTTTTAGCGAAAAAATAGGTTTTCTGAATTCCTTAAAAATATTATTCAGGTTTTTTTCTTTCTTTAAAAAATATACACTGCATGTTTTCAATACAATAAAAATCCCTAAAAGTATAACTTTCTTCATAAGTTTTAAGAAGTCCTTCACCTCTTCTCAAACCTTACTTTTTGTGGAAAAATATGCATGAGACAATGAAACTTAAAGGAGAAGTTTTCTTTATATATAAATATTAATTATTATCATTTTTAAAAAATAAAACACATAATACAAGTTTTTTTGTTTTATGTTAAGTTCTTCATAGAAAGCCAATATAAATGTATTATGTTACATTTATTGATGAGATCACATGAAGAAAGTGTGGGTTTATTTTATGAAGGAGAAAAGTGAGGTCTTTTCTCACTTTCACAGATTCTAGTATCAATCCTTATATCATATGAATTTTTCATAGCTAGATCATATACTTACTTAAATCTCATAAAGGGATCTAGGCTAGATTTTTTATTTTATCATCATAAATGTAGAAATTAGACATGTCTCTAATATAAACTAGGTAACTTATGGTGCTAGATTTATCAAAACAAGTGGTCACATTTTAGGAACTAAGTTTTGAAAATTTCTTTATATCAACTACTCAAAATTTTTATAGGTAAAATATGTTTCATTACTTGATGCTTTCTTTAAAGACTATGCACTACAGCTATACAAAAAATAATTTTTACACAAGTCTAAAAAGTAATCACTTAGAAAACCTTGCTTGGAGGTTTTTTCTCAGACTATATACACATCCGCATTAGTGGTGGTCTATAAATACATGTGGGTATAGGGTTCTAATAAATGGGCATTAAATTATGCACCAATTAAGAAGCATTTGGTATGGGGTTGTAGGGCTAGGGGTTGCTTTGGCACCATGAACATAGGTTGTGGTGTCGGGTTCCCTAATACTTGCGATGGGTTTTATCGTGTTCCATAATACTAGAAATGAGAAAAAAAATTAGTGTCTTTTAGGCCTTAGAAACATACACTCCATGATTGTGTGGTTTTGTAGATAGACGCTAAATTAGATCTCTGCATGAAAATAGATGTGGGTATCACCTTTGAGGAACTGGCTAGGGTTGACCCTGCCATTGTTGGCCTAAATGGTTCAGTATATTTTCTACCAACTCTTCCTCCATGCTCATGTCCTTGATTAGGACTCTAGATGGTGCTGGTTGGGCACTCTTAGCCGTTGAGGCTTTAGATGATGCTTTCCCTATCTCTTGGTTTAGGGGGATAACTTCTACATTCTTATACTACAGATTGTCTACTAGATCTATTACCTCACTTATCAATAGAGATGTAGTATCTGTTGAGAATTGTGGTGCCAAAGAGTACAAGGAAAGAAGGTGTTAACCACATATTGCTTAACACATTCCTATGACAACTATGTTCGCACACTTATGTAATGGGAGCCCGTGCTATATTGTAAATCCTATCATTTGATGAGGGAAACACCCTAAAGACGTTACCAAGTATTGAGATTCAAAGGATAGACAAGAGGATCTTGGTCAGTTGGCCAAACCATAGAGAAAAGCCTTGTAACTATGCTTTGGGTGCCCCAGGTCACTTACTCCTGGGCCGGCCTAGTGGGAAAAGGCTTGGAACTATAAAGCCAATTTCTCTTGTTTGTAACTCATTCTCCCATTGGTGCAATAGAAGTGGAGTGTTCTCTCTCTCCCTCTCTCTTACAATTCTAATCTACCATTTATGTTGTGTGCTTAGGGTTAGGGTTTAGGAGTGATTAGTGCTAATCACTTGTTCCCCTTTGCTTCCTCTCTCTCTCTCTCTCTCTCTCTCTCTCTCTCTCTCTCTCTCTCTCTCTCTCTCTCTCTCTCTCGATTAGGCTAACCAACGCGATCCTCTTCCGAAGATCCCACATGATCTTCGTGAGAGAGGTTGTATCACCCTTTGGATTAGAGCAACTGCCTCAGTGTGACGCATGTGGGAGGATGACGCGGTGACGAGCGGTTATGGTGGTGGAGCTCTATTAAGCATTCAATGTTTGGTCAAATCTTGTGTTTCTTGGCTTAATCCTCTACGAACTTGGCAGATAGGCAACTTCCCACAACACGATTAGGGTAGGCTTTTCTTCACATTTTTTGCACTGCTGTTAGGGAGCGCCATCCACTACTTGTCCACGCCATCTTTGATTTGAATCTGACGGAGCCCCCATAGCCAAATGCCAGGTAGGCTCTTTGGCATGCGGTTTTTTTCTTTTTTGTGGTATTTTGATATTTTATTTAGTTATTTTTTATATTTTTATTAAGATTCATGTATAGCTTTGTGTTTCGAGTAGGATTACTACTCGTTTGAGTAAAAAAAACTTGTGATTTGGATGATTAGAGCTAATCAAGAGGATTTTTGCTTAAACCTGTACCCTTTTTGTTCATTTTTAGCTTAATCTTATTTTTTTTTGCTTAATTACTTTACATAGGTAGGTTAGCATTACTAGAAAGAACACTAATCAAATTAAAAAAAATAAAAAAACCATTAACTATCTCTTAATTTTTACTAATTATCACTAGCCTATTGATTAGTGTGATTAGTGGACTTAAAGAGAGTAAAAAACTAAAAAATTGAGCCTAATTTATTGTAATTAGACTAATTGGAGTGACATTAGTGTTCTAAACACTTGCCTTAACTCAAATCTATGCTTAGTTCACTCTAATTAGGCCTTAATTGGTAAGAATTAGCACTAATTTGGTCTCTTTTGTCTACTTTTTTCTCTTTTGGGTGGACTAATTAGTGACCTAATTAGTGAAATTATTTTGGGATAATCACATCTTTGGATTAGCATAAACATTTCTAATCCACCTATCAAATCCCCATGCTTAAACTCCTCACCAATTAGAAGTGATTTGAGAGCAAAGAAGAGGGTTAAGGAGTGATGAATAGTGGGAGTAAGAGGATTAATCTTTGGTTAAGCTAGAGGATCTCTAAATTAGTCAAAATCTACTAATTTAGAGGTAGCAGGTGGAGCAGGGGGATTCCCCTTATGGCATCGAACCTAATACTTAGGGTTACGGCGGTGACCCCCCTAGGTCTTAATGCTAGAAGTAGCCAGCTTATGGGGTCACAATCGACTTAGCATGAGTGTGAGAACTTGAACCAATCCCTAACTAGTAGGGTTTTGTAGGAAGTGAAACATCAAACCCCCAGGCCATTACCTCAAATGCTGAGCTAACTTGTACCACGAGCCCTAGTCTACATTCCAAGGATCTAGACCAATGCTCACGTAACCCAGTTTGTAGTGTAATTTTCCCAGTTGAAATTTAGAAATTTACAAAGCAAGGTGCTCTTTTATAGACGGAGATGGAGGGTCGTGAGAGAGCTGTGTGAGCCATGTGCTACTCGACGCGGCTGCAGCTTCGACGGGAGCGTCGGTCGTAGTGAGAGGAGGCTCAAGGGGGTGCGCAAGCGGAGCTGGGCTAAGTGGGTGTCGGAGATTCGCGTGCCCAAGAGCCGCGCGCGCGGATCCTATGGCAGCGCGGAAGAGGCCGCTAGGGCCCTCGATGCAGCTACGCTCTACCTGAGAGGCTCCTCCGCCCGCGCCTCCCTCAACTTCCCCGCCTCCCCTCATTTCTAACTCCGGCTTTCTTTCTCAAAATCGTCCACACCGTTGCACGCGCCAACGCTCGTATTGCCACGAGCAGTGGCACCGCCCCTCACGACAGCGCAGAGAACGACGATCGCTTCTGTATCGGCGATCCATTTGCTGAGCTCGGGATCAATGAGCTGATAACCTTTGATGAAATCCCAGTTGTAGGAGGGTGGAAGAGCTTAGTCTATAACGACTTTACCATGTACATGCTATCAAGAGATTAGTCTATAATCACTATGTAGTTTACCATGTACATGCTATCATTATACGCTAGCAATCCCGCAAGGAAAGTCAACAAGGATGTACCTTGGACACTCGACTTACCTTTACAAGTATGTAATAACTTGCAAGTCTACTTGAGGATGTTGCTAAATATGTGATAACATCAAGTCTTTTCCACGATGTAACAACAAAGTTTATATTATAGTAGTACTCAAACCCTGTGTTGCTATAGTATGTAAAAGATATTAAAACGCAAAACGCAAGAATGGAAGCCGGAATACAAAGGGTCAATTGAAGGGATTTTTTCCTCTTATTTTTTAGAAATCTAGGATTTCTTTTTTCTCTCCTCTCCTTGTACCTTGGTTGTCCATGGTTAATATGTAATAGATATTAACCATGCTTATATATATATATATATATATATATTCATATTTTTCAGTAGTAAAATAAAGTATTCAATAGGAGTTAGAGAACTCACTGGTATGCCTTGTGTAAGAAAATTCATTAGAAAATTAAATAAGGTTTAATAAGGGTATTCGCGTTTGATAGTAGAATACGTGTATCATTTTAAGATAATGATTTGAATTGTCTTTTTATTAATCATTATTTATGTTGTGATTATAAAATGGTTTATGTGATTACATCATAAAAGAGGGCCATGTAAGTGTTTTAACCTAGGATAGAGAGGCCTTTGTATGGGCACCAAATCCATCAAAAATTATATTAAAGAATCACACAATTGATAACTCTTTTTAATTTTTTAAAATGTTTGATAAAATCAATCAAAAATAATATAGTTTTGATGAAAATGTATATGAATTAAAAAAAAGAGTTCACAAAAATTATAAGCTGAGGTACTGTAAACAAATATGGAGATTTTTAGGATAAAATTTATAATTTTAATTTAATTTATTGTAAAAAAATTAAATTTTATTTTATAATTTATAAAAAAATATGGAGATTTCTAAAATTTATTTCAAGATAAATTTATAATTTTATTTTAATTTATTGTTAACCAAACATTCTAAAAGTCATAATTTTATTTTAATTTATTGTCAGCCAAACATTCTAAAAGTCATAATAGCCACATGATTTTAAAAAACGATAAGCTAAATTATGTTGTCCAGTGTCAAAAGAAATTGTCCTTTAGTGTAACTTTCACGTCTCAAACTGAGAAAAACCGGTTGTAATGTTGGTTAGTCCTAAATTTAAAGAATGAGAATTTTTAAATTTTAGTTATAAAACCGATTAACCTATGCAATTTTTCAATAAAAACCGGTTCAACTTCAAGGTCATCCTTTTTTTCACTAGTTAGAAAAAACGTTTATTTCTAACAGTGATCCAAATAAAGTAACTCCTTTTTATATTACATGCAAGTTGTAGATGTCATCACAACCTCGTTTGCTGTCTAGTTTTGACACACTTATTGGAGACTTTTACTTACCATTGCTTGCGCCTCACCCACCATAATTTTTGTTATGTGCCCTCTCGATTATCATTCCACCCCTGCTCATCACTACACATTGAGAATTGCTAGAATTTCTCTCCATAATTAGAGAATATTCTCTCTCTCTCTCTCTCCCTCTCTCTCTCTCTCTCTCTCTCTCTCTCTCTCTCTTTGAAATTGTGCAAGGAATCATGTCAATGTTTGTAAATTTTAAATTTTGTTTAGGATAGTAAAATCCAAGTTTGGTACAAATTAGCACGTCTTAAAAGGTTGTTGTACAACAACTGATTTTTTCTAGGGTGAGAGTTTTTCTCTGCCTCTCCATTATTGCAAGTCTGTTATGTGCCCTAAACATTATCATTCCACCCTTGCTCATCACTACACATTGAGAATTGCTAGAATTTCTCTCCATAATTAGAGAATATTCTCTCTCTCTCTCTCTCTCTCTCTCTCTCTCTATCTTTGAAATTGTGCAAGGAATCATGTCAATGTTTGTAAATTTTAAATTTTTTAAGGATAGTAGAATCCAAGTTTGGTACAAATTAGCACGTCTTAAAAGGTTGTTGTCAGGAATTTCACTGACGTAAATGAGAACATGTGAACATGTTAATAACATATGTTAATAACACAAAAAATCTTGTGATCACATGTTATATTCACAAAGCTTTCACAAGGGCCTAAAAAAACTATCTTTGTCGAGCATAAAAAATCTTCTTAGGTGGCCACTGACCTGCTATTATGTGAAAGTAACATGAGAACATGTGAATAGCTTATTCCTGTATGTAGCCAAGCTTTTAAGGGGTTCCCAAATGGCAAGTGACCTGTTATTTTTGTGAACGATAACATGAGAACATGTGAATAACTTGTTCACATGTGTTATTATCACAAAAAATCTTGTGATCACGTGAATATTAAATCCCTGGTTGTTGTACAACAACTGATTTTTTCTAGGGTGAGAGTTTTTCTCTGCCTCTCCATTATTCACCATGCAAGTCTGTTATGTGCCCTCTCCATTATCATTCCACACCTACTCATTCACTACACATTGAGAATTGTTAGAATTTCTCTCCATAATTAGAGAATATTCTCTCTCTCTCTCTCTCTCTCTCTCTCTCTCTCTTTGAAATTGTGCAAGGGAATCATGTCAATGTTTGTAAATTTTAAATTTTGTTTAGGATAGTAGAATCCAAGTTTGGTACAAATTAGCACATCTTAAAAGGTTGTTGTACAACGACTGATTTTTTCCTAGGAAGAGTTTTTCTCTGCCTTCTCTTTATAGCATCACCTAGCTTAAGACTCTCATTTGTCATAGTAAGCACCCAAAAAAAGAGGGGGGGGTTTTGTTATGGCAACGAATCTAGTAGTTGGGGTTATGGAGATTCACATGTCTCTAGCTAGCTTATAGGGCCACAATTGACTTGGTATGGGCATCAAGACTTGAACCAAGCCCTAACTACTGTAGGAAGTGAAACATCAAACCCCCAAGCCATTTCCTCAAATGTTGAGCCAGCTTGTACATCAAGCCCTCGTCTACATGCCGAGGACCTACACCATGCCATGCCAAAGATCTCCTCTCCTCTGACATTCACAACGAACCTAGCACATGTTGATATATTGAGCTCAACTAGTGCTACAATGAACATTGATGGCCCGAATGGGTGATAGCTTTTGCACTTATGTCACTAGCATGGTTGGTGCGATTATGGTTGATATGCTGCCAGTGGATGATAGGCTATGTGATATCCACTTTGGAGTACTAGAGCTATGGCATAGTTATAGCACCAACATATATAGTCAGGTTCACACTATAGACCGACTACTTTGTATGTTGTTGTAGGAGAGTACTTTCCCTTTATGTAGGTACTCTTATCTTTTAGTTATATGGTTGTAGAGAAGAGAAGAAGATAGAAGAAAATTCAGCCATCCATCTCTCTTGTGTCTTGCACTCTTTTGTGTGTGTGTGTCTTTGCTAGCAACCAACTCAAGCTCTCTCTCTCCCTCGCATTCTCTTTAGCACATGCACAACACATGTACCCACCCACAACTTCATGAGAATGGGAGATGACCTTCATAGGATGCATGATAAACCTCCTCTCCAACTCTCAGTTCCCTCTAGAGTCTACATGGTGGTGCTTATCTCCTGCTTTTCTCCACGACCCTAAAAAGTTTCGATAGAGACCCCACAACCTGAGTCCCAATGTTCACAAACAATCGACGCTTAGTGTATTTTACTAGCTGAAATTTTAAAATCCTGAATGAAATCGGAGTTAATCTTGAATAAAACCGGTCATCTTTTACCATTTTCACTTATAAAAATGGACAAATCTCATCATTTTGAGCTACAAAACTGGCTAGATCCTTTTTTTCCATTGGTTGGGAAAAGAAATTTCACAAGCACTGAATTATCAAACCCCAAAGCCTTAAATGTCACTAGTCCTACCTTGTGGAATAATCTAAGAGTGTACAAAGAGGAGTTGGGCTCAATGGTGATGTAAGCAAGAAGTAGTTCAAATCTTAGAGACAAGTTGGATACCAACAGATGTGGCAAGCATCTTAATGTCTCCCTTTCTATTTCTCTTGTGAAGAACTAACAAAATGCTTACTAACAGGGATTTAATATTCACGTAATCACAAGATTTTTTGTGATAATAACACATGTGAAACAAGTTATTCACATGTTCTCATGTTACCGTTCACAAAATAACAGGTCACTTGCCATTTGGGAACCCCTTAAAAGCTTGGCTACACATGTTACCATTCACAAAAATAACAGGTCACTTGCCATTTGGGAACCCCTTAAAAGCTTGGCTACACATGGGAATAAGCTATTCACATGTTCTCATGTTACCATCTTCACATAATAGCAGGTCAGTGGCCACCTAAGAAGATTTTTTATGCCCGACAAAGATAATTTTTTTAGGCCCTTGTGAAAGCTTTGTGAATATAACATGTGATCACAAGATTTTTTGTGTTATTAACATATGTTATTAACATGTTCACATGTTTTCGTTTACGTCAGTGAAATCCCTGCTTACCAAGCTAGGGCACTCACTGGTCTATGCTATGGTGCTGCTACTCATCTACGTCAATGAAGGTTCGTAGAAATTGGATCTGAGAAATAATTGGGTTCCCAAGGGTATAGAAGTTGTTCACACTTAATAACTGGGTTCCCATGGGCATAGAAGTAGTTCAAATATAGTACATACTTAATAGTTATTTCTCTTTCTCTTATTCCGGGAAGAGAGGAAAGAATGAGCATAATTCTTTAGGTGCAGGATAGTGAATGATCAAAATTTCTCCTCTGTATGGATAAACAACATTGCGAGAAATACTTTTTACATTTGAGAAACGCAAGGAACATTCCCCTTTTTTAACCTAAAAATTTACATTTTTTTAACTATTTTTTTTAAAATTTGTATTTTTGGAGGTGCCTTGTTTAATTGGAGTCCATATAGCAATATTGTTTTCCGTGAAATCACTTCAACTTTATACTATTGGGTAAAAAGACCTCATATTTATAAAATTATATAATGGCAAGTGAACCTTCTCTAGAATTCAAGAAATCATAGCAATTTCATGAAAGAGGTAATAAAACACATTCAAAAAAGACTAAATTCTTGGACTCAATACACAAGGACTCTTTACTATTGATCTTCATCTGACTCGATCCCATCTATATTTATGTTATCTCCATGGTTGGAGGAGGAAGATGATATTAATTTGTCATCTCTCTCTACACTATCAACCAACACATTTTCTGCATCTTGATGTAGTCCAAGCACATCTTCTATTTGAGAGAGAGTCCTTCTCGTGTTTGTCACACATGCTTAATACCTCAAAGATTTGTTGGGAGTGTTTTCTTGAGTATATGTATTTTTTTCAAGCATACGTACGTTGATCTCTACTGGGGTAAACACACTTTTATTGGGGACATTTCTTGACCTCTTCCACTTTCCATGTGCCATCACATTTGCCACCATCTCCAATGAGTACTTACCTTTGAATGGATTTGGATGTGTGGTTCTCACCGATGGAATATCTACAATTTAGAACCTTAGTGAATGGAAATCTCCAAAGTGATGAAGACGAGGTTGACATGTCTCTTTATTATTAGTCTCGTGGATTGTAGGGATGCAGTTGACATGTCACTTATTATTAATCTCATCTCACTTTATTATTAGTCTTGTGGATTGTAAGGATCCAATTGACATGTCACTCATTATTAGTCTCATGTTCATTTATTATTAGAGGGCCCCATTACAATGTTATCATTGTCACGATCCCATCGAGTAGCAAACTACCCACTCAAAATGGTTGCTCTTGCTTACCAACAAGCCCCTCAACAAGCAATGAAGACTATAGCATTTACCTGTATGAAGTGGGAATAGACCATCTCATCAAGGACTATCCATACAAAAACCTTGGCTTAATAAGAATATAACTTAGAAAAATAGTGGTCCCGTTGAATGTGTTAACCCAAGCTGAGGCCCACGAATTGAACAAAGATAAGGTGGATGCTTATCAATTACCGACCTTTGCATCCAAAAAGCTAGGAGCAAGCGATTAAAGAAGGTAAACAAGGGTGAATCATTGGTCCTAATTCAAGATAGGTCAGACCAAACTATAGAGATGGGGTCTGTAGAATCCAACAAGGATAGTATTTCGATACAAAAATCCATTAAAGAGACACTGCTAGGAAGGCTAGTGACCCCAAAGTGCATTGGAGATATTAAAGGTTGACAATTTGCCACGACTGTGGGGACTCACAATGTAGGTCAACCAAAGTATAAGAGGGCGCCGATCATTGTCCTCATGCCGGCCATATACGGTTTGATTAAAGTTCAATAACAGAACACAGATCCTTGAAGTCAAAATTTGGTTTATTAAGGTTCAACGAACCTTAGAAAGCAAGGTGTTCTAGATAGAGCGTCGAGACGAAGGGGTGAGAGAGCCATGTGCTATTGAACGCATCCGCGAGCGTCGGTAAGTGGGTGTTAGAGATCGGAGCCGCACGCGCATTTGGCTCGGCTCCTACGCCAGTGAGGAAGAGGTCGCCAGGGCCTTTGATGCAGCTACGCTCTACCTGAGAGGCTCCTTCACCCGCTCCTCCCTCAACTTCCCCGACTCCCCTCCCGCTCTCTTTCTCAAAATCGTCCACACCGCCAACCCTTGTATTGCCACGAGCAGTGGCATCGCCCCTCACGACAGCGCAGAGAATCACTATCGCATCTGTATCGAGACGATCCATCTGAGCTCGAGATGTCTGAGCTGAAAACCTTCGACGAAATAGCTATCGCTATTTAGTCTACTACGTTGTTTACCATGTACATAAATTGCTATAATTTATTTAGTCTACTACGTGGTTTACCATGTCCATGCTATTTTTATACGCTAGCTATAACGTAAGGTCTCTATGCGATCATTATCCGCTAGCTATAACGTAAGGTCTTTGAGATTTTGGTTGGGGATGACGAAACTAATGACAAAAGCATTTTTTTTTTCTAGTCTCAGAACGAGTTCACTTGTTTCTCATCCGGGCAAGTAAAATAAAAATGAAAAACAACAACACAAGGAAAGTAAACAAAGATTTACCTTGGACTCAACTTAGGTCCTTGACAAATATGTCATAACTTGCAAGTCTACTTTCAAGGATGTTGCTGAATATGTCATAACTTGCAAGTCTATTTGAGGATGTTGCTAAATATGTCATAACTTGCAAGTCTACTTGAGGATGTAGGCACGCCTCAACTTACCTTGGCCCAAAAAAAAGTGATAACTTGCAAGATCCAAGTATATATTATATATTATATTATATATATTATATATTATATATTATATGTACTATATATTATATATATTATATATTATATATATTAACCATGCTTAATATGTAATAGATATTAACCAGGCTTATATATATATATATATTCATATTCTTCAGTAGTAAAATAAAGTATTCAATAGGAGTTAGAGAATTAACTGGTATGCCTTGTGTAACAAATTCATTAGAAAATTAAATAAGGTTTAATAAGGGTATTCGTGTTTGATAGTAGGATACGTGTATCATTTTAAGATAATGATTTGAATTGTCTTTTATTAATCATTATTTATGTTGTGATTATAAAATGGTTTATGTGATTACATCATAAAAGAGGGCCATGTAAGTGTTTTAACCTACGATAGAGAGGCCTTTGTATGGGCACCAAATCCATCAAAAATTATATTAAAAAATTGCACAATTGATAACTCTTTTCAATTTTTTGAAATGTTTGATAAAATCAAGCAAAAATAATATAGTTTTGATGAAAATGTATATGAATTAAAAAAAAGAGTTCACAAAAATTATAAGCTGAGGTACTTATAAAAAACTATGGAGATTCTTAGAATTTATTTCAAGATAAATTTATAATTTTATTTTAATTTATTGTCAACCAAACACTCTAAAAGTCATAATAGCCACATAATTAAAAAAACGATAAGCTGAGTTATGTTCTATAGTGTGGAAAAAAAATTATCATTTAGTGTAACTTTCACGGCTCAAATTGAGAAAAACCGGTTGTAATGTTGGCTAGTCATAAATTTAAAGAATGAAAATTTTGAAATTTTAGTTATAAAATCGGTTAACCTATGCAATTTTTCAATAAAAACCGGTTGAACTTCAAGGTCATCCTTTTTTTCACTAGTTAGAAAAAACGTTTATTTCTAACATTGATCCAAAGCAACTCCTTTTTATATTACATGCAAGTTGTAGATGTCATCACAACCTCCTTTGCTGTCTAGTTTTCACACACTTATTGGAGAATTACTTACCATTGCTTGTGCCTCACCCACCATACTTTTGTTCTCTCCATAATTAGAGACTATTCTCTCTCACTCACTCTCTCTCTCTCTCTCTCTCTCTTTGAAATTGTGCAAGAAATCATGTCAATGTTTGTAAATCTTAAATTTTGTTTAGGATAGTAGAATCCAAGTTTGGTACAAATTAGCACGTCTTAAAAGGTTGTTGTACAACCAACTGATTTTTTCTAGGGTGAGAGTTTTTCTCTGCCTTCTCTTTATAGCATCACCTAGCTTTAAGACTCTCATTTGACATAGTAAGCACCCAAAAAAAGAGGGGGGGTTTTCCCTATGGCAACGAGTCTAGTATTTAGGGTTATGGAGACTCATAGGTCTCTAGCTAGCTTATAGGGCCACAATTGACTTGGTAATTGACTTGGTATGGGCGTCAGGACTTGAACCAAGCCCTAACTACTAGGGTTTTGTAGGAAGTGAAACATCAAACCCCTAAGCCATTTCCTCAAATGTTGAGCCAGCTTGTACATCAAGCCCTCATCTACATGCCGAGGACCTACACCATGCCAAAGATATCCTCTCCTCTGACATTCACAACGAGCCTAGCACATGTTGATATATTGAGCTCAACTAGTGCTACAACGGACATTGATGACCCGCCTGGGTGATAGCTTTTTCACCTATGTCACTAGCACGATTGGTGTGATTATGGTTGATATGCCGCCAGTGGATGATAGGCTATGTGATAGCCACTTTGGAGGAGTACTAGAGTTATGGCATAGTTACAGCACCAACTCATATAGTCAGGTTTACACTATAGATCGACTACTTTGTATGTTGTTGTAGGAGAGTACTTTCCCTTTATGAATGTACTCTTATCTTTTAGTTATATGGTTGTAGAGAAGAGAAGAAGATAGAAGAAAATTCAGCCATCCATCTCTCTTGTGTCTTCCACTCTTTTATGTGTGTGTGTGTCTTTGCTAGCAACGAACTCAAGCTCTCTCTCTCTCTCCCCCACATTCTCTTTAGCACATGCACAACACATGTACCCACCCACAACTTCATGAGAATGGGAGATGACCTTCATAAGATGCATAATAAACCTCCTCTCCAACTCTCAGTTCCCTCTACATGGTGGTGCACATCTCCTGCTTTTCTCCACGCCCCTAAAAAGTTTCAATAGAGACCCCACAACCTGAGTCCCAATGTTCACGAACAATCGACGTTTAGTGTATTTTACTAGCTGAAATTTTGAAATCTTGAATGAAATTGGAGTTAATCTTGAATAAAATTGGTCATCTTTTACCAAGTCTTTCACTTATAAAAATCAACAAATCTCATCATTTTGAGCTACAAAACTGGCTAGATCCTTTTTTTCCATTGGTTGGGAAAAAAATTTCACGAGAACTGAATTATCAAACCCCAAAGCCTTAAATGTCACTAGTTCTACCTTGTGGAATAGTCATCTAAGAGTGTACAAAGAGGAGTTGGGCTCAATGGTGATGTAAGCAAGAAGTAGTTCAAATCTTAGAGACAAGTTGGATACCAATAGATGTAGCAAGCATCTTAATGTCTCCCTTCCTATTTCTCTTGTGAAGGACTAACAAAATGCTTACCAAGCTAGGGCACTCACTGGTCTATGTTATGGTGCTGCTACTCATCTACGCCAATGAAGGTTCTTAGAAATTGGATCTGAGAAATAATTGGGTTCCCAAGGGTATAGAAGTTGTTCACACTTAATAATTGGGTTCCCATGGGCATAGAAGTAGTTCAAATATAGTACGTACTTAATAGTTATTTCTCTTTCTCTTATTCAGGGAGAATTTAAGAATGAGTATAATGCTTTAGGTGCAGGATACTGAATGATCAAAAATTCTCCTCTATAAGGATAACCGACATTGCGAGAAATATTTTTTACATTTGAGAAACGCAAGGAACATTCTCCTTTTTTAACCTAAAAATTTAATGTTTTAAACTAATTTTTTGAAAATTAGTATTTTTCAAGGTGCCTTCTTTAATTGGAGCCCATATAGCAATATTGTTTTCTGTGAAATCACTTCAACTTTATACTATTGGTTAAAAATGTTGAGATATCGAGCTCATCTAGTGAGGCGGTGGACACTGATGACCCGCCTGGGAGATAGGCATCACACTTACACCACTGGCATGGTTGGTGAGATCATGGGTGATATGCGGCCATTGGGATGATAGGCTGTATGACAGCCATTCTAGAGACTGGCATAGTTATAGCGCCATCTCATTCAGTTGGGTTCACACTATAGAGAACCCTATTATGTATTTGGTTGCGTACCTTTCATATGTGTGTACTCTTATCTTTGTATATGGTGTGTTGAGTGTTGAGTGAAGAAGAAGAAGATTTTCAGCCTCTCACCTTGTGTGTTCTCTATTAGGGTTTTGTGAGTGTGTGTGTGCTTGCAAGAGCTCAAACTCTCTTCTCCACTGAATCTTTTCAAAAAAACACCTCATATTCATAAAATTATATAATGGCAAGTGAACCTTCTCTAGAATTCAAGAAATCATAGCAATTTCATGAAAGAGGTAATAAAACACATTCAAAAAAGACTAAATTCTTGGACTCAATACACAAGGACTCTTTACTATTGATCTTCATCTAACTCGATCCCATCTATATTTATGTTATCTCCATGGTTGGAGGAGGAAGATGATATTAATTTGTCATCTTCCTCTACACTATCAACCAACACATTTTCTACATCTTGATCCTGTCTCTCAATTGGGCTCTTCCACCTGCGTGTTGTTGTTGTTGTGAATTCTGGGACTATTGTTGTTGCTGCTGCTGGCCATAATTATGATTACCTGTTCAGCCACCTCCTTGGTCACGTCCATGGCCTCCTCTACCTCGTCCTCTTCTTGAACTTGTGTAGAAGGCCTGTTGCTCTGAACTGTTTTTGTTTTGTAAAGACTGTTGGTCTTCACCCAAGCTCTTATTAGGAA
Source organism: Cibotium barometz (assembly GCF_041138505.1). NCBI lineage: Eukaryota > Viridiplantae > Streptophyta > Polypodiopsida > Cyatheales > Cibotiaceae > Cibotium > Cibotium barometz. Next base: position 25,266,746 of record NC_141087.1, read on the forward strand.
TGTTTTCCGGAGTCTGAATAGACGTCTTGAATGCCTTGTATTGTGGCCTGAGACCACGTAGACAGACTTCCACCTTGTCATCATCATCTACTGAAATGCCAATAGATGCAAGGGATTCCACAATACCCTTGATCTTAAATGCATAGTCATTCACAGACAGACTCTTTTTCTCCACAGTATGAAGTTCATACTGTATCTTTCGTGCCTTGGTATTCATTTCATAGAGTTTTACCAAGGTGTCCCACGCCTCCTTGGGGAACTTGGCATCCTGAATGTGCCCAATCATGGTGTCCTATATACTGATAGAGAGCCGATACATAGCTTTTCTAGCTCCTTGGTTCCAATCTTGAACTCTTTCACATCTGCAGCAATCGGATTGATCTCCGGTATCTCCGGTGCCTCTTCATGCTCACCTTCTATGTAGTCCAATAACCCTTTTCCATCAGGAAATTCGTCAACCTGAACCTCCAAGCATGGAAGTTGTTCTTATCAAGCTTCTCAGCAATAATCTAGTTTATGCCATCATTTGACATCTTGCCAGACACACAAATTTACTAGAAACAGCACTCTGGTTTTTCCTGCACAAACTGTTGTATTTTCTACAACGGTACTATAGTACACGCAAATATCACAACCAGTGACCTCAATGTGCATACATACACCCAATGGCAAGTGTTGACCTCCTTGCAGCACACACAATGTCTACACAACCAATCCGTTTTCCTGCAGTTCTTAAAACAAAGTTCTGCATAGAATCCATGACTTACTCGTCGTCGCAGTGCTCAAAATTGCCTGCTTTCTGAAAAACGGAGGTCGTAACGCGCCCGAAATGTGTTTTTGTCCGAAAGGACAATATAGCTTCCCTATAGCTTTACTCCCATGCGAAGAAAGCTCCTCAATCAGAGATCGTTTGCCGGTGCCTCCCATAGAGCTCCCGACAAGGGTGTAGTCGCCAACACAAATAGGGAAGAGAGATGAAGCTCTTACCCTCGTACCACTTCTGGAGAGACGGAAAACTCTCTCACTTGTAGCAAGAGTAGCATGATCCACGTGTAGCTCAATCCAATGGGATTTGCATCCCTTTCGGAGCTAGGGATTCAACCCGTACCGGTGCACAAAAGCTTATCCACAAATGGAGAGAATGCTAAGAATACTACTACCATTGACATAGACTTAACACACACACAAGCTCAATCTTGCCATTGCTCACTCACTCATCATCCCACTCATTCATGCATCCAATACAAGAAGAAAGCTAAGCTATTGCATACACAAGATCAAAGCATTCTTCATTCTCAAGCACTCACTTCCCTAGCATGCACACAAACCTTAAAACTATCAACAAAGAAACATGCACACTAGAGAATAGACATGAGAAGAGAGACAAACAAACATCATCTCATTGCATTGAATTAACAAAAAAAGAACTTACAATAATGTAGATAGGAGAGAGAAGAGCTTGCACCTCTATGGAAAAAAGAGGGAGAGCTAGTCTCAAGAGAGCTCAAACATGAGTTTAGCCCAATGTGTCTAAGCTCTCAAATGAGCCACTTTTTATACAAAAACTCTAAAACTCCCAAAACTTCCCATGTGGGATTATTCTTAAGCCTACTCCCACACTCATCTACAACTTGGAACTCTTTACAAGAGCCCTAAAGAAGAATGTCACTTATTTTCCTGCTTGCATCTTTGAGTTGCATCCTTGCATTGATCACCACTCGTCCACTCGTCACGCAACACTCCCCCCTTTCTATTTTGCACACGTCCTCGAGCGCGGTAGAAGCAAAAGCTGCAAAAAACAATGGATACAAGTAAAGCCTTTTATTGAAAAAAAAACCAGCAATGACAATCTCACACGTGAGCATACAAGTGAAAGGCTAATTAGAGTTTTAAAGAGTGCTAAAAGAGGTGAGTAAAGACTAGTCAAAGTGAGACTAAATGGTAGATAGTGCTATGCAAAGGCAAGTGTGCTTGCACACCACTGGTTATGACCGCAGTCTCAATGTCCTACAAGTATTTAAGTTATTCCTAAGTGGCAACCCGACTCCTAAATATGAGCAATGGTGATTGGACCTCTCTTTTTTTTCTTTTTTTTTCTTTTTTTGGTGTGTGTGTAAAAAATGATAAAGAGGAAGGTTCCATCCCAATGAGACCCAAGCAATGGCCAAGAGACCTCTGCCAAGAGAATCTAAAGGCTGCTAAGTATCTCAAGGGCGACAGACCCTTTTCTTTCTTTTTGACATAAGGAGTACCCCATGAAGATGAGGGCATCGGTCTCGAGGGCCCATAATATACCCCAGAGTCCTACCAGCATCTATCAAGGCGATAGAGTCCTTGAAGGTTGTTTCTTAATCTTCTAGACGTCAGTGTTCACCCCATGGAAACCAAGGCATCGGCCCCAGGGTGCTAAGACAACCTCGGGTCCTACCAAGCATTCCACATGGCTGTAAACACGTCATGTCTCGATTCACTTGTATATATTTTTTAGGTCATGATTTTCGTAAATTTTTTATATATCCTAGCACCTAGCCCATACCTAAGAGGTAGCTACCACCAGGGATAACTAATATACTTCGAGAGCATAAGAACTTGGCATACTCCGTTGGTATATATCCTACACCGTCTTCAAATAGAAATACCTTCTACTAAGTCCTCTAAGCATCTAGAAACCACTCACCACATTTTAACAACTAATTTAAAACTTAAACTAGCCAACTGTGTGTGAACATGCAAACAATATATCCAAGAGTTAAAAACACATAAAGAACAAAAGATTATGATTTGAATACACCTGTTGTAGTGCTCGTTGATGTTGTGCGTTTGCATTGATGCATTGCTGATGTTGTGCAGATTGCTTCTCTTTGCTCTTTGTAGGCATTGCACGTCTCCCCCTTCCTAATTTGTGTGCACGGTAGGTGGACTATTGGGGCGTGGTTGTATGCTCTTGTTTAGTTGAGATCTCTGCAAAATGTTTATTAACAAACAAGAAAAGAAAGGAAAGGAATAAAATTTGTTATTGGTGCCAATCACCGAATGTAGCCGAGGGAAAAAACCCAGTGGGAGAAAAGTGTCCTGGCTTGTTGATCTTATTGGGGAGTCGCTGTGAGCTTACCCTTGCACTAATGGTGGATCCGTGTCCACTTCTACTGGAAAGATGGTATCAATGACCTCAGGATGCAAGGATAACCCTTCAATATGGACATGAAAGATTTGGTTCCAATCTGGTGCCCGTAAGATGGGTGTAGTCACTAATGCTTGCTTCAACTTTTCAAAGGATTCCTCACACTCATCAGTCCAATTAAACTTTACAAGAAGAGCATATAATGGTCTGGCTAGGACAGCGTACATGTAGATGAATCGACGATAATAGCCACAATGTCCCATGAATGTTTGTACCCCTTTAGGGTTGATAGGCCGAGGTAATGAGACAATGACATCAATTTTATCCATATCTGTTGAAATCCCATTGCGAGAAACAATATGGCCCAAAATTTTCCCTTGTCTTACCATGAATTTGCACTTGTCATCAGGATTCAAGCATATACGATAAAGTTGACACTTTTGAAACACAAGTCTGAGGTGTTCTATATGATCATCACGCTCTTGTGAGTGAACACATAAATCATCCATGAAGATCTCAAGAAATTGCCTAAGGTACTTCTTGAATACATGACTCATTAACCGCTGAAAGGTTGCTGGTGCATTTGTTAGACCAAATGGCATAACACGATAGGCAAAGATGCCATCTTCAGTAGCAAAGGCTGTCTTGTGTTGATCCTTTGGATCAATTGACACTTGATTGTAACCGGAGAATCCATCCAAGAGACTATATGCCTTTTTTCCTCTGCAACTCGTTCCAGAACATGATCCGTGATTGGAAGTGGGTAATGATCACGTACAGTAGCTGCATTTACCTTCTTGAGGTCTACACATACTCGAAGTTTTCCATTTTTCTTGGGCACCACTACAATAGGGGAGATGCATTTAGTGTGTTTAATCTCATAGATAAATTCTGCCTCTAAGAGCTTGTCTATTTCTTCTTTTATCTTTTGTACAAAATTCTCATTGTAAGTATAAGGACGTTGCTTGGAAGGCTTTGCATCCTCTCGCAATGGAATTGTATGCTGACATATGCTTGGATCAACTCCTTTGAGGTCTTTATAACTCCAAGCAAAAACATCGAGATACTCCTTTATTGTTTGAATTAATAACTTCTCCTCATCTAAGGACAAGTCTGTGGCAATCCACACATAGCGAGGCTCTTCTCCTGGCTTCGCGATATCAATTTTTTTTGCATCTTCATCATATGAAACCCCTGGCACGCTTGGTTTTTGTCGCATGGGCTGTTGAAGAACAATCTTCCGATCTTGAAGAGTGTACTGTGTGAAGTTGGGGGGAACATTGAAACCTTGTTCTTGTCCACTTGAGTCGTCACTCATTGAAAACCATGCAGTTTTGAGCTCTCCTTTGCAATCTTGCATCAGATTTTTTTGTTCAACCGTTATTTTTACACTTCCGACATTCTCTTTTGAATCGGTTTTAGACTTGAGTTTTGGTTTTTGTTTCTTCGTTTTTTTGTAATTTTTGCGAACAATTTTTAGCTTTTCTCCTGGTTGGAATCCATCTGATCGTTTTACTTAGTCTTTGATACTATCTTGTGCTTGGACATAGTATAGATATCTGTTCTTTTCTTAGAAGTGAGGTGGTGGTCGAGAGTGTTCATTCTTAAACTCCTCCTTTTCTTTTTGTAGTCTTTCACGTCGTTCCCTCTCATCTTGTTTACGGATTCTCTTATGGCTCTTACAGCATTTACGTTTAGGTCGGCTTCGAGGGATCTCTACTTGAACCTCCCTTCCTCTCAAGAGTAGGCATGCCTTTCCTAACTCTTCCTTAGGGATTATCACATCATTTTCAAAATCAGAGTCCCATCCATCTTCCTTATCAGCATCATTAGTAGATTCAAGTATTAAATCCTCCACTGAAACTTCCTCTACATGCAGTGCTATTGTGGATGCATCCCTACTATAGTACAAAACATCTAGAAGGTCACGTGGTTGTACCATTCGTATAGGAATAATGTCATATCCATCTGAGTCACAAAATTGAATTGGCTTAGGTAAAGCACATGTCCATAATGTTGCAAGGACATGACTCCATTCTAGTGGATCAATTAAGTGCTCAGGGAAGGGTTGTGGAATGTATGCCTCATCTGATACACTTCGATTACCCTTAAGTCTCTCAGTGTTGAAATCCCTACATGGGGCTCCACACATCCACAGATCTTCTCGCCTATCTGACAATGTAACTCTTGAGCCCTCAGATGAAGCAGAATCAAACTCATCTATTGGAGACCTTGTTACATCACGATATGAGCCCTCAGATGAAGCAGAATCGAACTCATCTATTGGAGACCTTGTTACATCACGATATGAGTGATTCTTTAGGTTGACCCTTGTGATGACAGAATCATGTCGGAGGTACAAATAATTGTATCCCCAGATGAAGCAGAATCAAACTCATCTATTGGAGACCTTGTTACATCACGATATGAGTGATTCTTTAGGTTGACCCTTGTGATGACAGAATCATGTCGGAGGTACAAATAATTGTATCCCCAATCTTGAATCATTTGAAATTGTCGCATGAATGGTCTACCCAATATCACTTCATAGTTTGGATGTTTTCCAAAATCCACTACTGCAAAGGTGTGATCATATTCAATCCCACATGTGGTGACCAATATGTTCTCAAGCAGCCCAAGGGGATGTTCTAAGCTTCCATCTGCTAGCTGCAAGTGCATCCTGGTACTCCTAATAGCTGGTTTGCTCCACTTTTCCCAAATGGACCTTGTCACAATGCCCAGTCCTACACCACTATCAAGTATTGCAATTGAAGCTACTTTTCGCACTTCTAATGGGAGGGTAGGATTTCCCTGATCGTCCTCACAAAATTTTCCTACTTTGTTGATAGGGACTGGCATAACATGCTTTGTCTCAAGGTGTATAGTACAATGATGGTGACCCTTTTGTAGCAATACCTGCTCTGACAAACATGTGGCAATATCATTCCACAACTCAGGTCGAAGCTTTATCAAATCAAGCAAAGGTAAGGTACAAGCCACTGGTGCTGACAAAATAGCTTGCACGATACCCATATCCATCTCCTTTGTCAACCTTTTATGCATGGAGGGTATCCTCAAGGTTTGAGAACAGTTCTCATATTCTCCCAAATATGATGGTAAGGTTTTCATTGTATGCTTACTTCTAGGAGAAATAATTGTTTGAACTTCCTCCTAGATGCTTGCGCGCCTAAAGTTGTTTTCTGTGCTCCTGGTAAAATCCACCTCAGAGAATGGAGGTGAAATAATAGAGGACATATTCTCATTAACTTTCTCATGAACTGCTGCCCACATCTCATTTGCCTTATCCTCGTTAGCATCAATAACTTCATCATTGCATGGGAAGACAAGGCTAGGCGGTGGCAGAATACCTTCTTTCAATGGGGTGGCAATTGGTGCAGACTTCTCACTATGAGATTGTGAGATGAGCTCACTTTTCCTTTCCCAACTTGATGACACTTCTAGTATGGTTTCTAATGTTGGCTTAAGGGAGGGTTGGGCCCCGAGGGATAGGTGGAGGTGGTCCCTCAAGTATTGATTGAGCTTCCCTAATGAGTTGCTGATGTACAGCTAGATTGATCTTCTCCTCACGAGGGTTTGGGTATTTTTGAAGATTCTTGGGTAACTCAGATAAAGCTGCAATGCGACTTCTATGAGCATCAATGATGGCATCTAGAGTCTCGTTCACCTTATCCACAAAAACAGAACCCCTAGAACTATCCTCGGTTGTACTAGCCTCATCTTATTTAGCACTAGGCCCAGGTTGAGGTTGATGCTCCTCATGCACTTCTTGGGATGTAAAAGCTTGATCCCTCATGTTTTGTTTAGAGACTTCTTGAGAACTAGTGGATGCACTTTTAGTTTGCTTGTTGCGGTTCTTTTTCCTCCTAGTGGTCCTTTTTCTATTGGAATGTAGGGTCTTGTCCACTAGATTTGCCTTTGCATCCCTAGTTCGAGGTGTCTCATCAGTTTGCAATTCGGCATTTCGTGTCTGTGATCTAGTCATGACTCTAAGTGGCACGACGTCCTCATTCTTTGATGAAGGTGGCGATGGAACTGCCCCTACAAGGTTGAGTGAGACCTTTGGTTGAGAGGTGCCTTCCTCATGTGGTTTCAGCAAACAATCCTTTGGGAAGTGTTCTACACAACACCCTAGACAATATCTTTCAATTGGTGGAAACTGTGGTACTGTTGTATTGGATTGATCTGCTTGCCTTGAGCGATGTGGACAATCACGAGCCCAATGGGGTTCTCCGCACTCATAACAGGGGCCCATTAGTTTGGCTTCTACTTTCCTTTGCTGTCATTGACCTGAGGGGCCTAGAGTCCTAGGTTGGTAGCCGCCTAGCAACATCAAAGAGTTTTGTTCCCCTGGGTGAGCCTCCCCAGTGCTTGGCTTGGATACGCGGGACTTTCAAAGAGATTTTCCTTGGATGAATATGATGCATATTCCTCCTCCACATAGCCTGGGTTTACCAAGTCTCTACACATATTTGAATTGTCGTAGTCAATAACCCTCACAGGAGCAGTCCCAGGAGCAGGAGGTTGAGCTCCAAGAACAAGTCGTGCTTGCTCTTGTGCCATCGGTGGCTTACGTTCAAAACTAGTATACTGTTGATGCATTTGTGGAGTCACTCCACCCCTTTGCTGCTCACGCTCCTGTCTCATTCTTGCAATGCGAGTACATTCCTGTGTGGTGTGGGTAAAGTTTCAAGCATTGGCTTGGCACCACTTCTTTGTGGGTTGGTTTGTGACTAGAGGAGAAAAGGTATTACATTCTTCGGTTTTATGGTTACCGCCACATTCTCCACAAAGATGAGGACTTGTAGGTAGTACACTCCTCATTCGCTGCTGCTGTTGTTGTGGCTACATGGGTGGGCGATAGGTCTGTCCCAATCTCCTTAGTACTAGGTTAGCTATCTGGTCTGGATTTACTAGCGCACTAGACCCTGAACTTTGGTCATCACTCCACTGATCTCTAGGTTTCACCTCAAGGCCAGTACCCTCTTGGAATTTGAAGTTATCAGTGAAATCCATAGCATCATGGCAACACTCATTGAAATTTGTATGCTTCTTTGCATAGAGATGTGTATGCAGTGTTGAAGTTTTGAGTCCTTTTAAGAAGAGAGAAATTAATCGACTCTGGGTGGGCTTCTCATCCTCTGGGCAACGATTAATGTACTGCTTCATCCTATTTACACAATCTCTAACACTCTTAGTCTCGCCTTGCTTGAAAGAGTAGATGTTTGCTACCGTGTCATGTTGAATCCCCATCAAGGAAAAAGCAACAATGAATCTCTCTTCCAAAACTCGTAAAGAAGATTTGTCTGAAGCCTCTAGTGCCTGAAACCAAGCAAGGGCCTTTCCCTCAAGAGTGAGCCCAAATCCTTCAATTTGAGTATGCTTGTCAGTCACTTGCTCAGCTCGAACTGCTTGCCTAAATGCTGCTACATGGTCATATGGATCTCCCGACCCTTCGTACTTCTTTACCAGTTTCTGAAGAGTTGATGGCCTTACTTGTCTTGAATACTCATCATAGGGCCTACGGCCTCTCACTCTCAGTGGGAATTGTTCCTCTCTTTGGTAAGGTGGTCCACATGCATCCCAAATTGGTGTGGGTCCCCTATTACCTGCCTCACCAACCCCCTCCAAACATCTTGTTACCCGCATTTCAGGAGGTGCATTTATGGGAGGCCGAGTTGGCTCCCCTACCCTCCGATTGTCATAGTGAGAAAAACGTTGTTGTGGTGTGATCTGTGGTTGCACTTTTGGTGTAGGATAATGTCTTGGTGCTAGAGTTGGGCTACTTGTAGTGGTCCACTTTGATGTTGAGGGTCCCTCTCTAGTGAACTCTCGTAGGGGAGGAGCAACAGTTTCTCCAAGAAAGGCTGTCTCTCCTGGTTTAGCTGTATTTGTTGAGAACACTTCCATGAATAATGGTTGTCCTTTCCACGTGAGCTCCCGAATCTCCTTCCAATCTAAGGTTTGGTATTCATTGGCCCATTTATCAACGATTCGGTTCATGTGTCCTTCAAGCTTCTCGACTACCACCACAAGTGCTAAAGGAAGATCTAGCTCTGGCAATCTAGTTGTGGCATAATATCCCTCTAAAGAGTCCTTATAGACCTCTTAAAGTGGGTCATCCTGTAAGACCCTTGTCACTGGAATTTGTTGTACAAACTCCCATTGGTTCTTAGCCCCTTGATCCATTTTGCTCTTGCCTTTCCTATCCCTTTCCAAATTTAGATCTACAAGAAGTAAATCATCTATGGATGGCTTTGAGGACTGGGCATTGGATGGTCCAAGCATGTCTGGCTCAATGAGCCAATCATCTCTAGACTCCCTTGCTCTGGAAAGCTTTGATAAGTCTAAGAACTCGCTTTTAGAGAGCTCCCCTAATTTGTCTACATTCTCTGGATGATAGGTGACTTCGTAGCGAACACCATCTCCACCCATGTACATGTTACCCTGGTCATTGACTAGAGGTGCTCTATCAAGTTCAGAGAAAAAGTCTACGATCTTAACAAGATACCGTTGTTGTGGATCCCTAAAGATCTCAGCTCCTTAAGCATTCGTGTAGCCATATTGAAGTCTCACATTGAGTGGTAACCCCATGGTGTCGGCTTCAAATGGATTAAAAAATCTTGTGGGTGTCCTATTTGGGGCTAAGAGATGACTATTTGACGGCCCTAGATTGTCCATGGACAATAAGCTAGTTGTTCTGGAAAGGGTGTCAGATTGGGATTCGGAAAAGGTTTCAGCAATATCTACCAAATTTCCTACCGATTGGGTCCCACTTTCTTGCGTAGGTCCTCTAGAAGGTGCCCTAGGCCCTATGGCAGTGTCTATGTGACGTCCCGACCGCAAGTGCATAAGGTCAAATTTTAAGATTTGTTTATATATATATATATATATATATATTTATGTATATATATATATATATATTTAAACCCTACCTAACCACTAAATGCAACTAACCTGAATATGTATGTAACTATCTATTCTTTTTTTTATTATTACTATTTTTTTATTTTTTTTTATTTTTTACTAATTATAAAAAAATACTAATTATGCACAAAATTACAAAAAATTTAAAAAAATGCAAGTTACACTAATTATGAAAAAAATTACAAATTTTTTTAAGAAAATAAAAATTACAAAATATGCAAAAAAATGTGGACTCTTAAAAAAAACACATAATTTACAAATTTTTTTATTTTTTGTTTTTTATTTTTTATTTTTTTATTATTATTTTTTGTTTCTTTCTTTTCTTTTCTCTTTTTTTCTTTTTTTATATTTTTTTACATTTATATTTTTTTTGTTTTATTATTTTTTATCTTTATTTACTTTTTTACTAATTACATAAAAATACTAGTGATGCAAAAATTACAGAATTTTTTAAAAAATGCAAGTTACACTAATTATGCAAAAATTTATTTTTTTTTAAAATGCAAATTATGCAAAAAAAAATATGAACTCAAAATAAAACACAATTTTTTTTCTTTTTTTTCTCTTTTTTTTTAAAAAAATATGTTTTTTCAATGCTCTTTCAGATGCCGCCTCACAGGCACCTTCTTTTCTACACCTCCGACTCGTCACCACCGCCGACAAGAGCTGAGGCTCGGCCTCGGCTCCAAGCACCCCGCTGATCTAACGCCTTCTCTTCCAAGCTCTCACCTGCTCTGCAGCCAGCCCTTCACAGCTGTAGCCGGCCAGTCACCACCGCCTTCTCTGCTCGCTCCTTCTCGCCTTCTGTCTGCTTCTATAGCCAACTGCCGGTCGCCCCACCACTTCGCTTCCAGTCACCTCCACTCTCAAAACCTTATCCTTTTCCACCTCCCATATTGCTGCATGGATGTGAGACAAGTGCCGTTTGGCTGTGATGTGCTGTTGTCATTTGTGGTCGCCTTTCTGGTCTATGCATTGCCGTTTGCATGGGCGGCTTGGATCTTCTGACTACACTTTAAACAATCGCTCTCTCTTCTATGAATGGTGTGCTATGCTAACGGCATTGAATGATGCAATTTGCCGCATTGCAGCTCTGAATACATCTTCTTTCAATGCCCACAACCTCTACTGCCTTATAGTGCTTGATATACCTGCAACTGTGACCTGCTTCTTCTGGGCTTTGATGGCTACCCTGTGCACCTCTTTGTTGCAGCCTACGCATAGGCCACCTTACCAACGCCTTCTAGCCTTTCTTGCGACCGCTCTTGCTTTTATTTTCGGCCACCTTCACAACCAGGCGCCCATTTTTGCGGGTAGTGTATTATGCATCATGTAATATTGCCTTAAGCCCAAGTTTAATGCATAATCAATAAGCTCACACATAATGCATTGAGCTTAATGTATTATTCAGATTTTCGTTTCTAATCTATAAACAAAAAATGAACACAACGATGAAAACAACCATAGAAAGCATATATATGAATGAGAAAACATTAGCGGGAGTAGATCTCAACCGCACAAGGAAGTGTTAATCTATTTTTTTCTCTTCTAATCACTAGCTCCGAGATTCCACACTCATGCTAACCCTAAACCTAAAAACAAAAAGAAATAGTGGTAGTAATGCAAGCTTCTCAACCGGTTTTAAGTCTTCTCCCCGGTAGCGGCGCCAATGGAGAGACGGAAAACTCTCACTTGTAGCAAGAGTAGCATGATCCACGTGTAGCTCAATCCAATGGGATTTGTATCCCTTTCGGAGCTAGGGATTCAACCCGTACCGGTGCACAAAAGCTTATCCACAAATGGAGAGAATGCTAAGAATACTACTACCATTGACATAGACTTAACACACACGCAAGCTCAATCTTGCCATTGCTCACTCACTCATCATCCCACTCATTCATGCATCCAATACAAGAAGAAAGCTAAGCTATTGCATACACAAGATCAAAGCATTCTTCATTCTCAAGCACTCACTTCCCTAGCATGCACACAAACCTTGAAACTATCAACAAAGAAACATGCACACTAGAGAATAGACATGAGAAGAGAGACAAACAAACATCATCTCATTGCATTGAATTAACAAAAAAAGGACTTACAATAATGTAGATGGGGAGAGAGAAGAGCTTGCACCTCTATGGAAAAAAGAGGGAGAGCTAGTCTCAAGAGAGCTCAAACATGAGTTTAGCCCAATGTGTCTAAGCTCTCAAATGAGCCACTTTTTATACAAAAACTCTAAAACTCCCAAAACTTCCCATGTGGGATTATTCTTAAGCCTACTCCCACACTCATCTACAACTTGGAACTCTTTACAAGAGCCCTAAAGAAGAATGTCACTTATTTTCCTGCTTGCATCTTTGAGTTGCATCCTTGCATTGATCACCACTCGTCCACTCGTCACGCAACAACTTCCTGTGCTTCTCTTGCTTGCAGCTCAACCCTTAGCATGAACCAAGCTGTGATACCATGAAAAGATACAGGGGAGAAGACAGCTTGAGCTCTTGCAAGCACACATACACTCACAAAACCCTAAAAGAGAACACACAAGGTGAGAGGCTGAAAATCTTCTTCTTCTTTACACAACACTCAACACACCATATAAAAAGATAAGAGTACACACGATATAAAAGGTACTCAACCAAATTCATACTAGGGTTCTCTATAGTGTGAACCCAACTAAATGAGCTGGCGCTATAACTATACCAGTCTCTAGAATGGCTGTCACACAGCCTGTCATCCCACTCGCCGCATATCACCCATGATCTCACCAACCATGCCAGTGGTGTAAGTGTGGGGCCTATCCCCCATAGGCGGGTCATCAGTGTTCATCGCCTCACTAGATAAGCTGGATATATCAACACTCCCCCTCGAGCTCAACTCCATCTCATGTACACCAAGCGAAGCCCTGAATCTGCGGAGCTTCTCTGTACCCAATGCTTTGGTAAAGATGTCAGCAACCTGATCCTGTGTGTGTGCTGACATAAACAAGGTCAATGTCTCCTGCCAAAACCATGTGTTTCTATTGGCTGGTCAATGAGTACTACAATCAATTTCTGGAACCTGACCACAACCACTATGTTTGGATCTGGTATTCTCTACCACGATCGGATCGCGGAGGTGAGAATTTCGTTCTCTTGACTTGCTATATCTGGAAACTCCAATGCGAGAACTTCAAAAAATTGTAGCAAACATGGGAGTCACTTTCTTGTTCTACCTTGTATTGTAGTGTCGTGAGTCTTCGTTTGATAGGCATGAAGATTTTGACCAAATGCTTTTGACAACCTAAATCATCAGTTAAAGGTCCTAAATGTAGTGTTAGAAAATAACAGTGTCCTACCCAACCTATCAAATTAGGGAGAAGTCTTTACCAAACAGAGGAATGGAATATACATTAGAGGATAGTTTTCTTTCGAACACTTGACGACGGAAGTGTTTGGGAAACTATAAATGAATCGCGAGAAATAATTTTTACATTTGAGAAACGCAAGGAATATTCCCCTTTTTTAACCTAAAAATCTACATGTCTTTAACTAATTTTTTGAAAATTAGTATTTTTCGAGGTTCCTTCTTTAATTGGAGCCCATATAACAATATTGTTTTCTGTGAAATCACTTCAACTTTATGCTATTGGGTAAAAACACCTCATATTCATAAAATTATATAATGGCAAGTGAACCTTCTCTAGAATTCAAGAAATCATAGAATGAAAGAGGTAATAAAACACATTCAAAAAAGACTAAATTCTTGGACTCAATACACAAGGACTCTTTACTATTGATCTTCATCTGACTCGATCCCATCTATATTTATGTTATCTCCATGGTTGGAGGAGGAAGATGATATTTATTGGTCATCTTCCTCTACACTATCAACCAACACATTTTCTGCATCTTGATGTAGTCCAAGCACATCTTCTATTTGAGAGAGAGTCCTTCTCCTGTTTGTCACACATGCTTAATATCTCAAAGATTTGTTGGGAGTGTTTTCTTGAATATATGTATTTTTTTCAAGCATACATACGTTGATCTCTACTGAGATAAACACACTTTTCTTTGGGACATTTCTTGACCTCTTTCACTTTCCATGTGCCATCACATTTGCCACCATCTCCAATGAGTACTTACCCTTGAATGGATTTGGATGTGTGGTTCTCACCGATGGAATATCTACAATTTAGAACCTTAGTGAATGGAAATTTCCAAAGTGATGAAGACGAGGTTGACATGTGCAGAAATTGAGTCTCGATTTACGGATCCATCAGTCCAGCCTAACCCCATGTAGTGATGGGATCCAATTAGGAATTTGGGTAGGTTTTGTCCCGGGTACCTGGGAAAAGAGTTTCCAGGCCCCCTAGCATATTCATGCAAATATAAAACTAGTCACACCACTTACACACCCGATATAAACTTGCCTTTTTTACAGATTCAATAATCTTTAAAACAATCATTTAATGAAACCATAGTGTTACTGATCATAATCCTCTAATTATCCAGTTGAATCCTAATTTCCAATTCATTCCTTCATCGGTGTACCTATGGCATCATTGGCAATTAGAACGCTCACCACTTGTTCACTCAGGGGCCTTTTCAATAGTTCCTAGCTCATAGTACCCGATAATATAATCACATAAAAATATCCAGATGGAATCTCCGTTGAAGATCAGCAAGATCAACCAACAGATCCATATAAAAGAGCCATGGACTCATCCATCGAGGACCAACAAAGGTCAATCAAGAAGATCCATGCCCGAATTCAGAAAACAACTCTTACTCCTTGTTCCAATATCTTCCTTGACATACTTGTGGGTATCTTCGGTGACCCAAAGCCCCGAGCACTGAACGATCAGCATTGTATGGTCAGCACCCTTTAGGATCCTTTGCAGGTCACCTAACGCTTCACTCATAGGCCACTTCCTTGATCCCTCATCCACTGTACCAGAAGCTCACCATTTAAATGAAACCAAGGTTGGTCAAGACCTCGGCCGACCTTGCTACGCGAGACGTCCTCCGTTGACTCTTCGTTTTACCAGTTGCAACTTTAACAGATAGGTCTCCACGACCTCAATCACAAGATGGTCAAAATGCTTTCCCAGCATTCTTGACATAAAATAGTCATTTAAAAACAAATTTCACATACAAATACAGTTCCAACAATATTTCCATCTTTTCTCATTACTCTGCATCCTTTCACATTAGTCCCCATCATTTTCTCATCTTACCACAATTTTATTTTCTTCATCTATCCATCCACATCATCCATACATCCATCCACATCAATCCACATCATCCACACATCCATCCACATTACCCACACATCAATCCACATTCATTTCATAAGTATTCCCATTCTCATCTAATCACATCTTTTTCTATCTCATCACTTACTTCCTCATTTATCCTCATCAGGTCTCATTCACTTGCATCTACCCATACATCTCATCACGTCACCACTTATTGTTCATTCACATCCCGATTCACATCACATCACATCCATTCACATCCTTTACCATTTATTCACATCCCGATTCACATACTAACACATTCATTCACATCCTATATCATTCATTCACATCCCGATTCACATGCTAACACCTTCATTCACATCCTATATCATTCATTCACATCCCGATTCACATGTTTACATCCTGATTCACATGCTATCACATTTATTCTCATCCCTTATCATTCATTCACATCCCGATTCACATGTTTACATCCTGATTCACATGCTATCACATTCATTCACATCCCTTATCATTCATATCTATCCAATTTACATCACATCTCATCGCCTCAATTCTCGTTCATATACATCACATTTACATCCACATGTATTCTCCCACATACATCCACATCCATACTTATCACATACACATCCACATCTATCCTTTCACATACATCCACATCCATACTTATCACATACACATCCACATCTATCCTTTCGCATACATCCACATCCATTCTTTCACATACATCTACTCCTACTCTTCACATACATCCACTTCTATTCTTCACATCCATCCATCCATTCATTCACATCAGGGATTTAATATTCACGTGATCACAAGATTTTTTGTGATAATAACACATGTGAACAAGTTATTCACATGTTCTCATGTTATCGTTCACAAAATAACAGGTCACTTGTCATTTGGGAACCCCTTAAAAGCTTGGCTACACATGGGAATAAGCTATTTACATGTTCTCATGTTACCATCTTCACATAATAGCAGGTCAGTTGGTGGCCACCTAAGAAGATTTTTTATGCCCGACAAAGATAAATTTTTTAGGCCCTTGTGAAAGCTTTATGAATATAACATGTGATCACAAGATTTTTTGTGTTATTAACATATGTTATTAACATGTTCACATGTTCTCGTTTACGTCAGTGAAATCCCTGATTCACATTTATCTGATTCACATCACATCTATCCATCCATCCATTCACATTTATCTGATTTACATCACATCTATTCATCTATTCATTCACATTTATCTGATTCACATCACATCTATCCATCCATTCATTCACATTTATCTAATTCACATCACATCTATCCATCTATTCATTCACATTTATCTGATTCACATCACATCTATCCATCCATTCATTCTTTTCTGAAAATCAACTTCAGTGGGAATAACACTTTTATAAAAATCCCTTTATACATCTATTTCTGCATAAATTTAATTTTAAGGAAAATAACACTTTCGAAATAAAATAAAAATAAATTCCTTTATGCATCTTTCTATGCATAAAATCAAAGTTGATGAGAATAACTCTTTTGAAATAAAAATAAATTCTTTATGCATCTTTCCAAGCATAAAATCAAAATTGATGAGAATAACTCTTTTGAAATAAAAATAAATTCTTTATGCATCTTTCCATGCATAAAATCAAAATTGATGAAAGTAACACTTTTATAATTTAAAGAATTCAATATGCATCTTTCTATGCATAGAATTTAATTTTAATAGAATAACACTTTTATAATAAAAATATTTCTACTTTGCATTTTTCTATGCATAGAATGAAAATAACACTTTTAGAATACGCAAACGATGGGGATTACTCTTTTTGAATAATAAAAGATAAAATTTATTTCACAAAATTTAAGAAAATTTTGCCATAACCTCCTTTGTATGGCTGACCATTTTTTAATTTTTTATATTCTTCAGTTACTTAAAAATTTATCCAAATGGTTTAAAGCATTCTAAACTAATCAAATTCCACTTTTAAAAGAGAAACAATATGAAAAGTTTAATTCCAACAATTATATTACTTATCTAGGATAAAGAAAAGCTAAATTTAAGAAGAAGAGAGGGGGAAAGCCTTTCCAGCAAGGCATAGCATCATTTTACATTTTAAAACAAAATAAAAATTAGAAAACCATTAAAAGAAATAAGAAAAAGTAGGATTTCTAACTTACATGGATTTCTGGGAGCTTTCCTTTCGCTTGATGGTTTGAGGGATCTACTCTTGTTTGCAACAACGGTGGCCACCAATTCTTTAGAAGAGGGAATGGTCAAAAACTAATGAATTATTAATAAATTCACAGTTTTTGACTCTTGGGAGAAGTAGAGTAACAGTGCATAAAACACTATTATCTATTTACAGAGGGGGAGGCTTCATTTATAGGAAAAAGTGAGCCTCTAACCAAGCAAACTAATTCTAGAATTTTCCAGATCAGTTTGGTCAATTTTTTTCAGTTTAGCTTACTTTTTGGATCTAGTTGAAGCAGGAGAGAGGAGAGATAAAAATATCTCATTATTTGTGAGTTTAAAACTCAACCACACATGTGAAATAGGCGCCTCCTTCATGAGGGGAATCCCCCCACACTCAGGTGTCAAAAAATGCATCATTTCTCTAAATATCTCTTCGTTTTTAACTAATATCCTTGTCCTTAGTCAACTTTGCATATTATGTGAGTATTTACTCATTTTTGGGGAATTTTCTTTATTTATTCAATTTATCTCCTCCCTACATTTGGATTAATCTAATTGTCCCCTCAGAACCTTAATCTAATTTTTTTTGAAAATCTGGACCCTTAGGATAAGGCCTTTTGAACAGATAATAATTGATTTCTAATGCACCTTCTAAAAATCTTTTTAAACCTCTTTTTTGGGGGAATTTATTTTAATAAGTAGAGATATTTTTCCATCCAAAAATATCTAAAAATTGAATAACCTCTATCTAGAATATTTTCTCTCTCTAGGTCAAAAGAGGGTAAAAAAGAATCTTTCTTTTATTTCAGAGAGGGGAATAATTATAAGATCAGAAGAGGAGGTTCTTACACCTGCACACATCAAAAGCCTAAGGGGGGAATCTTATAGTTAGAGAATTAACTGGTATGCCTTCGGTATCAAAATTCATTACAAAATTAAATAAGGTTTAATAAGGGTATTCGCGTTTGATAGTAGAATATGCGTATCATTTTAAGATAATGATTTGAATTGTCTTTTATTAATCATTATTTATGTTGTGATTATGAAATGGTTTATGTGATTACATCATAAAAGAGGGCCATGTAAGTGTTTTAACCTAGGATAGAGAGGCCTTTGTATGATAAAATCAAGCAAAAATAATATAGTTTTGATGAAAATGTATATGAATTAAAAAAAAGAGTTCACAAAAATTATAAGATGAGGTACTTGTAAAAACTATGGAGATTTTTAGAATTTATTTCAAGATAAATTTATAATTTTATTTTAATTTATTGTCAACCAAACATTCTAAAAGTCATAAATGCACATGATCAAAAAATGATAAGCTGAATTATGTTGTCCAGTGTTAGAAAAAATTTATCCTTTAGTGTAACTTTCACGACTCAAATTGAGAAAAATTGGTTGTAATGTTGGCTAGTCATCGTAAATTTAAAAAATGAAAATTTTAAAATTTTAGTTATAAAACCGATTAACCTATGCAATTTTTCAATAAAAATCGGTTGAACTTCAAGGTCATCCTTTTTTCACTAGTTAGAAAAAACGTTTATTTCTAACATTGATCCAAATAAAGCAACTCCATTTTTTATTACATGCAAGTTGTAGATGTCATCACAACATCCTTTATTGTCTAGTTTTGACACACTTATCGGACACTTTTATTTACCATTGCTTGTGCCTCACCCACCATACTTTTGTTATGTGCCCTCTCCATTATCATTCCACCGCTGCTCATCACTACACATTGAGAATTGCTAGAGTTTCTCTCCATAATTAGAGAATATTCTCTCTCTCTCTCTCTCTCTCTCTCTCTCTCTTTGAAATTGTGCAAGGAATCATGCCAATGTTTGTAAATTTTAAATTTTGTTTAGGATAGTAGAATCCAAGTTTGGTACAAATTAGCACGTCTTGAAAGGTTGTTGTACAACAACTGATTTTTTCTAGGGTGAGAGTTTTTCTCTGCCTTCTCTTTAAAGCACCACCTAGCTAAAACGAATCTAGTAGTTGGGGTTATGGAGACTCACAGGTCTCTAGCTAGCGTATAGGGCCACAATTGACTTGGTATGGCCGTCAAGGCTTGAACCAAGCCCTAACCACTAGGGTTTTGTAGTAGGAAGTGAAACATCAAACCCCCAGCCATTTCCTCGAATGTTGAGCCAGCTTGTACATCAAGGCCTTGTCTACATGCCGAGGACCTACACCATGCCAAAGATCTCCTCTCCTCTGACATTCACAACAAGCCTAGCACATATTGATATATTGAGCTCAACTAGTGCCACAACGGACATTGATGACCCGCCTGGGTGATAGCTTTTGCACCTATGTCACTCTGGCACGATTGGTGCGATTATGGTTGATATGCTGCCAGTGGATGATAGGCTATGTGATAGCCACTTTGGAGTACTAGAGTTATGGCATAGCTATAGCACCAACTCATATAGCCAGGTTCACACTATAGACCGACTACTCTGTATGTTGTTATAGGAGAGTACTTTCCCTTTATGTATGTACTCTTATCTTTTAGTTATAGAGAAGAGAAGAAGATAGAAGAGTACTTTCCCTTTATGTATGTACTCTTATCTTTTAGTTATAGGAGAGTACTTTCCCTTTATGTATGTACTCTTATCTTTTAGTTATATGGTTGTAGAGAAGAGAAGAAGATAGAAGAAAATTCGGCCATCCATCTCTCTTGTGTCTTGCACTCTTTTGTGTGTGTGTGTCTTTGCTAGCAACGAACTCAAGCTCTCTCTCTCCCCCACATTCTCTTTATCACATGCACAACACATGTACCCGCCCACAACTTCATGAGAATGGGAGATGACCTTCATAGGATGCATGATAAACCTCCTCTCCAACTCTCAGTTCCCTCTAGAGTCTACATGGTGGTGCACATTTCCTGCTTTTCTCCACGCCCCTAAAAAGTTTCGATAGAGACCCCACAACCTGAGTCCCAATGTTCACGAACAATCCACGTTTAGTGTATTCTACTAGCTAAAATTTTGAAATCCTGAATGAAATTGGAGTTAATCTTGAATAAAACCGGTCATCTTTTACCATTTTAACTTGTAAAAATCAACAAATCTCATCATTTTGAGCTACAAAACTAGCTAGATCCTTTTTTCCGTCGGTTGGGAAAAAAAATTCACGAGCACTGAATTATCAAACCCCAAAGTCTTAAATGTTAGTCCTACCTTGTGGAATAATCTAAGAGTGTACAAAGAGGAGTTGGGCTCAATGGTGATGTATGCAAGAAGTAGTTCAAATCTTAGAGACAAATTGGATACCAACAGATGTGGAAGGCATCTTAATGCTTACCAAGCTAGGGCACTCACTGGTCTATGCTATGGTGCTGCTACTCATCTACGCCAATGAAGGTTCTTAGAAATTGGATCTGAGAAATAATTGGGTTCCCAAGGGTATAGAAGTTATTCACACTTAATAATTGGGTTCCCATGGGCACAGAAGTAGTTCAAATATAGTACGTACTTAATAGTTATATCTCTTTCTCTTATTCAGGGGAGGAAAAAATGAGTATAATGCTTTAGGTGTGCAGGAAAGTGAATGATCAAAAATTCTCCTCTGAATGGATAACCAACATTGCGAGAAATATTTTTTACATTTGAGAAACGCAAGGAACATTCCCCTTTTTTAACCTTAAAAATTACATGTTTTAAACTATTTTTTTGAAAATTAGTATTTTCCGAGGTGCCTTCTTTAATTGGAGCCCATATAGCAATATTGTTTTCCGTAAAATCACTTCAACTTTATACTATTGGGTAAAAACACCTCATATTCAGAAAATTATATAATGGCAAGTGAACCTTCTCTAGAATTCAAGAAATCATAGCATGAAAGAGGTAATAAAACACATTCAAAAAAGACTGAATTCTTGGACTCAATACATAAGGGCTCTTTACTATTGATCTTCATCTGACTCGATCCCATCTATATTTATGTTATCTCCATGGTTGGAGGAAGATATTAATTTGTCATCTTCCTCTACACTATCAACCAACACATTTTCTGCATCTTGATGTAGTCCAAGCACATTTTCTATTTGAGAGAGAGTCCTTCTCCTGTTTGTCACACATGCTTAATATCTCAAAGATTTGTTTGGAGTGTTTTCTTGAGTATATGTATTTTTTTTCAAGCATACGTACGTTGATCTCTACTGGGATAAACACACTTTTATTGGGAACATTTCTTGACCTCTTCCACTTTCCATGTGCCATCACATTTGCCACCATCTCCAGTGAGTACTTACCCTTGAATGGATTTGGATGTGTGGTTCTCACCGATGTTGGAATATCTACAATTTAGAACCTTAGTGAATGGAAATTTCCAAAGTGATGAAGACAAGGTTGACATGTCTCTTTATTTTATTAGTCTCGTGGATTGTAGGGATGCAGTTGACATGTCACTTATTATTAATCTCATCTCACTTTATTATTAGTCTTGTGGATTGTAAGGATCCCAATTGACATGTCATGCATTATTATTCTCATGTCCATTTATTATTAGAGGGCCCCATTACAATGTTATCATTGTCAAGACCCCATCGAGTAGTGAACTACCCCCTCAAAATGGTTGCTCTTGCTTACCAATAAGCCCCTCAACAAGCAATGAAGACTATAGCATTTACCTATATGAAGTGGGAACAGACCATCTCATCAAGGACTATCCATACAAAAAGCCTTTGCTTAATAAGAATATAATCTAGAAAAATAGTGGTCCCGTTGAATGTGTTAACCCGAGCTGAGGCCCACCAATTGAACAAAGATAAGGTGGATGTTTATCAATTACCGACCTTTGCTCTAAAAGCTAGGAGCAAGCGATTAAAGAAGGTAGAGAAGGTGAATCATTGGTCCTAATTCAAGATAGGTCAGACCAAACTATAGAGATGGGGTCTATAGAATCCAACGAGGATAGTATTTCGATACAAAAATCCATTAAAGAGACACCGCTAGGAAGGCTAGTGACCCCAAAGTGCATTGGAGATATTAAAGCTTGACAATTTGCAACGACTGTTGGGACTCACAATGTAGACACGCGCTTGCTTTTGGTAGTAGAATAAGTGTATCATTTTAAGATAACGATTTCAATCGTCTTTTATCAATCATTATTTATGTTGATATGATAAAATGGTTTATGTGATTATGTCATAAAAGAGGGCCATGCAAGTGTTTTAACCTAGGATAGAGAGGCCTTTGCATGGGCACCAAATCCATCAAAAATGATTTAAAAAACGCACAATTGATAACTCTTTTCAATTTTTTGAAATGTTTGATAAAATCATGCAAAAATAATACAGTTTTGGTGAAAATGTATATTATGAATAAAAAAAGAGTTCACAAAAATTATTAACTGAGGTACTTGTAAAAAAATATGGAGATTTCCCTTCTCCCCATAATTTGAGAAGTTTTTCTTTGAAATTGAACAAGTTCTAGGTTAAGTTAGACCTATCTTTTCCCGAACCATGATTCTGTCCATGTTCATCGCCACTACACATCGAGAATACCTTATTTCTATTAGAATTTCTCTCCATTAGAGAATACTCTCTCTCTCTCTCTCTCTCTCTCTCTCTCTCTCTCTCTCTCTCTCTCTCTCTCTCTCTCTCTCTGAAATTGTGTAAGGAATCATGTCATTTTTTTGTAAATTTTTAATCTTGTTTAGGATAGTAAAATCCAACTTTAGTATAGATTAGATTTAAAAGTCCATCAACGGGAGTGTAGGAAATTTAAGCACGTTTGAAAAGGTTGTTGTACGATAAATTTGTTTTCTACACCATCACCTAGCACAAGACTCTCATTTGTGACAGTAAGCATGGGGGGGGGGGAAGCACGAGGATTCCCCTTATGGCATCGAACCTAGTAGTTAGGGTTACGGTGACCCCCCTAGGTCTTAATGCTAGATCTAGCCAGCTTATGGGGTCACAATCGACTTAGCATGAGTGTGAGGACTTGAACAAATCCCTAACTAGTAGGGTTTTGTAGGAAGTGAATCATCAAACCCCCAGGCCATTACCTCAAACGCTGAGCTAACTTGTACTACGAGCCCTAATCTACATTCCGAGGATCTACACCAATGTTCACATAACCCAGTTTTTGTAGTGTAATTTTCCAAGTTGAAATTTAGAAATCTCGATTTAAATTTGACATTGCCTTTAATTTTAAGGGTTGAAATTTGTACATTTTAATCATAAATCCTAGCATTTAAATAGTTTCTATTGATTTTCAAGTCTAAATCCTAGTTAAGCCTAAGCATTTAAATAGTTTCTAGTGATTTTTAAGTCTAAATCATGGTTAAGCCTAAGGATTACCTTTAATTTTAAGGGTGGGAAAAACACTTTTTTTAGCATTGATCTACACCATGCCAAAGATCTCCTCTCCTCTCCTTTGAATGTACCCATGTGCACGTGCATGACACATGTACCCACCTACAACTTCATGAGAATGGGAGATGACCTTCAACATGTGCTAGAGCCAACCTATAGGATCCCACTTTTGCATAATAAAACTACTCTCGAACTCTCAATTCCCTCTACATGGTGGTGCACATTTCCTACTTCTTCTCCTATGTTCCTAGGGTCTTCCTTTCCTCCATGCCCCCAAAACGTTTCAATGGAGACCCCACAACCAGAGTCCCAATGTTTACAAAAAATCAACATTTAGTGTATTTTATGGACTGAAGTTTCAAAATCTTTAATTAAATTGGAGTTAATCTTGAAGAAAACTGGACAACTTTTAACATTTTTAGTTATAAAACCAGAAAATATCATCATTTTTAGCTAGAAAACTGGCTAGATTTCAACGTCTTTCTTTTTTCCATTGGTTGGGAAAATTGTTTTTCATGAGCACTAAATTATCAGACCCCAAAGCCTCGAACATCTTTAGTCCTCCCTTGTGAAATAATCTAAGAGTGTACAAAGAGGAGTTGAGCTCAATGGTGATGCAAGCAAGAAGTAATTGAAATATTGGAGACAAGCTTGACACCAATGGATCTGCAAGCATTTTAATGTCTCCCTTCCTATTATTGTTATGGGCTACCACACCTCCCAAGAAGGAACTCCACACATTCACAATTGGAAGAAGCAATAGACAACAACTATCGTTGGGTACCAAAGCTTCAAGCTCACATCCCTTGAAGCTCTCCAAGCTCGCTTTTGGAAGCTCCACTCTTCCAATCTCCACCTCCATGCTATCATCACGGAGTCACTCACACCACAATGCAAGGAAATCTTCCTCTCACTCTCCCATACACATGCATAGAAGAGGAAAATGCACTAGAAGAGTACACTCTCCCATACACATGCATAGAAGAGTACACACACACTCTCTCTCTCTCTCACACACACACACACAAGACAAAGCAAGAGCTCCACACTGTCACCACGGAGTCGCTCACACCACAATGCAAGGCAATCTTCCTCTCACTCTCCCATACACATGCATAGAAGAGAAACATGCACTAGAGTACACTCTCTCTCACCCACACACAAGACAAAGGAAGAGCACTCGTATCGTGGCACAAAGGGGGATTGTGTTCTTTCCTTATGAGAAATTACCTTTTATACATCTCGCCCTTATTAACACTTGGGCGTCCAAAACTTACTAATCTAAAGCCTTGGCTAGCTAGTATCTCTCTCATAATGTACAATGTTTATATTGCCATTACATAACACTTATTAATGTCCTCAAATGGAGGAGTATCTTTGTTAATCCAAAATGGGATTAACATCCCCCCTACCTAATGTAGGTTCTGTCAAAACCTTTTATCTAGGTCAGAGACCCGATCACCAAATTAATGTGTGTTGAAATTGCAGCATGATTGAAGCTTTTTTAGGGTTTTTCGGAATGCAAAGTGTGATGTCCAAAACCCGATGTCGATCATGTCTTGGAATGTAATGTGCATATAGCCTGGACGACACCATAGTCGATGGTAATAAAGCATCATTCATTGCTCATCTAGTCCCATGTTCATGTCAAAGCAAAGGCATTTTTCATTGTATCCACCATGTGTTTCTGTTAGGCTGATCGATGAGTACTACAATCAATTTCAGGAACCTAACCACAACCACTATGTTTGGATCTAGTATTCTCTACCACGATCGGATCGAGGTGAGAATTCGGTTCTCTTGACCTGCTATATCTGGAAACTCCAATGTGAGAAATTCAAAAAATTGTAGCAAACATAGGATTCATGTTCCTGTTCTACCTTGAACTGTAGTGCCGTGAGTCTTTGTTTGATAGGCATGAAGATTTTGACCAAATGCTTTTGACAACCTGAATCATCAGTTAAAGGTCCTACATGTAGTGTTAGAAAATAACAATGTCCCACCCAACCAATCAAATTAGGGAAAAGTCTTTGCCTTCGCTAGTTTTCCCTTCGAAAATACCTCTAATTTCAAGGGAAGCAAAAATTTCAACTTGTTTTTTTCTCAAACTGAGGAATGGAATATACATCAGAGGATAGTTTTCTTTCGAACACTTGATGGAAGTGTTTGGGAAACTATAAATGAATCCTTTTCACCATGGGTTGAAGAGGAAATTACAATTTTTAAGAAAAGTATTCTTTATATTGGTTTGTTCCAACTCATGGTTATAGATGGGTTAGCCTCATGCTAGAGCCACCTTAACTTTTGAAGAATCGGCCTCGAACAATGTTTCTTTATTTTTTTTAAGTAAATAACTGAATAGAGGAAATGAATAAGCGTACAAAGGAAAAAACTACCTATTCAAAATTATTATTTCCTCTTCAACCCATGGTGAGTAGGATTCAAAGTGAAAGTGCCCCTAGATATTAAAGATTGACAAGTTGAAACGACTATGGGAACTCACGATGTAGGTCAACCAAAGTATAAGAGGGGCCGGTCATTGTCCTCACGCCTACCGTATCCGATTCGATTAAAGTTCAATATGAATTGGAGAACACAACACGGATCCTTGAAGTCAAAATTTGCTCAACGACCTTAGAAAGCAAGGTGCTCTTTTATAGACGGAGATGGAGGGTCGTGAGAGAGCTTTGTGAGCCATGTGCTACTCGACGCGCCTGCAGCTTCGACGCCCCGCGGGAGCGTCGGTTCAAGTGGGTGGCTCGGCTCCTACGCCAGCGTGGAAGAGGCCGCCAGGGCCTTCGATGCAGCTACGCTCTACCTGAGAGGCTCCACCGCCCGCGCCTCCCTCAACTTCCCCGCCTCTCCTCATTTCTAACTCCCGCTCTCTTTCTCAAAATCGTCCACACCGTTGCAGGCGCCAACGCTCGTATTGCCCCACGAGCAGTGGCACCGCCCTCACGACAGCGCAGAGAACGACTATCGCTTCTGTATTGCCCCACGACCAGTGGCGATCCATTTGCTGAGCTCGGGATCTCTGAGCGGATAACCTTGGATGAAATCCCAGTTGTGGAAGAGCTTAGTCTATAACCACTTTACCATGTACATGCTATCAGAGCTTAGTCTATAATCACTATTATGTAGTTTACCATGTACATGCTATCATTATACGCTAGCAATACCGCAAGGAGAGTCAACAAGGATGTACCTTGGACACTCCACTTACCTTTACAAATCTGTTATGTGATAACATCAAGTCTACTCCTCCACGATGTAGCAACAAAGTTTATATTATAGCAGTACTCAACCCTTGTGTTGCTAGGGTATGTAAAAGACATAAAGACCCAAAATGCAAGAATGGAAACCGAAATACAAAGGGTCAATTGAAGAGAATTTTTCTTCTTATTTTTTAAAAATCTACGATTTCTTTTTTCTCTCCTCTCCTTGTACATTGGTTGTCCATGGTTAATATGTAATAGATATTAACCATGTTTATATATATATATATATATTATATAAATATTATATATATATTATATATATATTCATATTCTTCAGTCGTAAAATAAAGTATTCAATAGGAGTTAGAGAATTAACTGGTATGCCTTGTGTAACAAAATTCATTAAAAATTTAAATAAGGTTTAATAAGGGTATTCGTGTTTGATAGTAGAATACGTGTATCATTTTAAGATAATGATTTGAATTGACTTTTATTAATCATTATTTATGTTGTGATTATAAAATGGTTTATGTGATTACATCATAAAAGAGGGCCATGTAAGTGTTTTAACCTAGGACAGAGAGGCCTTTGTATGGGCACCAAATCCATCAAAAATTATATTTAAAAATCGCACAATTGATAATTCTTTTTAATTTTTTAAAATGTTTGATAAAATCAAGCAAAAATAATATGGTTTTGATGAAAATGTATATGAACTATAAAAAAGAGTTCACAAAAATTATAAGCTGAGGTACTTGTAAAAAACTATGGAGATTTTTAGAATTTATTTCAAGATAAATTTATAATTTTATTTTAATTTATTGTCAACCAAACACTCTAAAAGTCATAATAGCCAGATGATAAAAAAAACGATAAGCTGAATTATGTTGTCCAGTGTTAGAAAAAAATTATCCTTTAGTGTAACTATCACGGCTCAAATTGAGAAAAACCGGTTGTAATGTTGGCTAGTCGTAAATTTAAAGAATCAAAATTTTAAAATTTTAGTTATAAAACCGGTTAACCTATGCAATTTTCAATAAAAATCGGTTGAACTTCAAGGTCATCCTTTTTTTCACTAGTTAGAAAAAACGTTTATTTCTAAAACTGATCCAAATAAAGCAACTCCTTTTTATATTACATGCAAGTTGTAGATGTCATCACAACCTCCTTTGCTGTCTAGTTTTGACACACTTATTGGAGACTTTTACTTACCATTGCTTGTGCCTCACCCACCATACTTTTGTTATGTGCCCTCTCCATTATCATTCCACCCCTGCTCATCACTACTACACATTGAGAATTGCTAGAATTTCTCTCCCTAATTAGAGAGTACTCTCTCTCTCTCTCTCTCTCTCTCTCTCTCTCTCTCTCTCTCTCTCTCTCTCTCTCTCTCTTGAAATTGTGCAAGGAATCATGTCAATGTTTGTAAATTTTAGATTTTGTTTAGGATAGTAGAATCCAAGTTTGGTACAAATTAGCACGTCTTAAAAGATTGTTGTACAACAACTGATTTTTTCTAGGGTGAGAGTTTTTCTCTGCCTTCTCTTTATAACATCACCTAGCTTAAGACTGTCATTTGTCATAGTAAGCACCCCAAAAAAAAGAGAGAGGGGGTTTTCCTTATGGCAACAACGAATCTAGTAGTTGGGGTTATGGAGACTCACAGGTCTCTAGGTAGCTTATAGGGCCACAGTTGACTTGGTAGTATGGGCGTCAAGACTTGAACCAAGCCCTAACCACTACGGTTTTGTAGGAAGTGAAACATCAAACCCCCAAGCCATTTCCTCGAATGTTAAGCCATCTTGTACATCAAGCCCTCGTCTACATGCCGAGGACCTACACCATGCCGCCAGAGATCTCCTCTCCTCTTACATTCACAACGAGCCTAGAACATATTAATATATTGAGCTCAACTAGTGCTACAATGGACATTGATGACCCGCCTGGGTGATAGCTTTTGCACCTATGTCACTGGGACGGTTGGTGCGATTATGGTTGATATATGCCGCTAGTGTATGATAGGCTATGTGATAGCCACTTTGGAGTACTAGAGTTATGGCATAGTTATAGCACCAACTCATATAGTCAGGTTCACACTATAGACTGACTACTTTGTATGTTGTTGTAGGAGAGTACTTTCCCTTTATGTATGTACTCTTATCTTTTAGTTATATGGTTGTAGAGAAGAGAAGAAGATAGAAGAAAATTCAGCCATCTGTTAGGCAAAATTTTGTAAAGGTGTTTTGGACTTGTGTACATATGGGATGCATGGCATGTAAAAAAGCTTTGCCCTGAATGCCCTGGCAGATGTACATAGTGGATGGCTTGGTAGTAGGCTAGTATAGGCTTGTCTGGAGTGTGGTCTACTGGAGATGGTATCAGTCATTCGGTCGCTCTGTATGTAAAGATTTTATGTGTTATCTTGACCAAGACCTTAGAAACCAGTCAAGCAGAGATTGGCAACACAAACTCACTGTAGCACTATGGTCCTATTGTACATTTTATAAGGTGGCGACATGATACACTCCCTTTCGTCTAGCTTATGGCATTGATGCGGTAATGCCTATGGATTTTTTAGTTCCAAGCCTACGTGTATTGTAGTACATGAAAGGCTTACAGAAAATGAGTTAGCCGAGAGGCTGATTGACTTAGAAAAACTTGATGAAACCTAGCTAATTGCTTTGCATGGGCTTATGGTGAAAAACTACGGAGAAAACATTGGTTTGACCATAACCATTTTTTAGTTCCAAGCCTGCGTATTGCAATACAGGAAAGGCTTACATAAAATGCATTAGTTGAGAGGCTGATTAACTTAGAAAAAGTCGATGAAACACGGCTAATTGCTTTGCATGGGCTTATGGTAAAAAAAACTATAGAGAAAATATTGGTTTGACCATAACCTAAAACATAAAGAACTGGAAATGGAGGACCTCGTCATGTATGGTGTTGGAAGAACCAAGAAAAAGAAACTGAAATACAAAGGGTTAGGGCCTTTTAAAGTGTCCAAGATCACCCCTCAAGGGTTAGTCCAAATTAATACCATCGATGGGGTGGAAATTGAGGGATATATCAATGGGAGTAAGCTCAAAAAATATTATGGACCCCCCCCCAACCTAGGAAATGCTCACACAAGAGCATCTTCTAAAATAAAAGAAAGAGCTAGTTAGGGAAAAAATAAAATAAGCTCAAGTAGAAGCCAAGACAAGGGAAGCCAAGGCAAAACAGAGACTCCAAGGGAGAACATTACATGTAAGCATGGCTTCACTCAGCTTACTTGAAGAAGATGACCTGGATATTGAGCCTGCATGCCTTAGTGTAAATGTCTCTACCAAGGATAATCACAAAAAGAGCATTGCATTGCTTGATATGGGATCAAGTCATATGATTTCATATGAAACATGGGTAGCTCTAAACAAACCCCCCTAGAGGAAACTAATGCACAGGTTCGTAGTGTGCATCTATCTATTACGTAAACAATTTGATTTTTGAATGTTAACATCTCCATCAGAAATAATCCCTTGGTATGGAAGGTATTTGTTATGCCAGTAGGAACCACGGAAGAGGAGATGATTCTTGGATGATCCTGGATTTGCACTAGCAACTATAACATCCAATGAGAAAAATGGGCAGTACAACTCCAATGATGGCAATGACACCATCACCATCCCAATATGGAGTCCCTTAATGAAAGTTGATTAGCTTTTTGGGAGGATTCCAACCATATGGAATGTTTATGTATGGCCCTTCTAGATTTTCTATAATGTGACATATGACATAAAACCACCAATGCCAAGAAAAGTGGAAGAATCAACAGAAAAGGTGTCCATCTCAAACCATCAACACCATTAGGAGGACCACAAAAAAGGTAATATATGTACCCAAGCAGACAAAATGGGTTTCCAAATCCTATCTTCAAGGCCAATGATACTTTGATAAGGATAATACCTCGTGGGTGTCAAGGCAGGAAAGCAAAGCTACATGCAAGAGACAAGGGAATCAAACCAAGGAGAGGAAGCAACAACCCAAGCACGCCTGAGCACCACTTGGCATTCAACAACGATGGGTAAGGAAATTACTTAGAAGCGTATGGATACTATCAAGGAAATGAAAAAGTATGGGTACCAAAAACCAGCACAAGACCTAACGTGGCATGTACCTCCAAAAGAATAGACAAGAGCCATAAATACAGGTAGACTCAGGTCCTAGCTAAATCAGATGTCAAGGCAGTACTAAAATTGGTTTGGAAGAATAAAACCATTGTTAAACGTGTTCAATTCTACTCCTCTAATGCATATCATGTGGCCTTGGAATGCTTGAGCATTTAGCACTCCATAGGGTATCAATAATTGCATGCATAAGGGAACGTGGTTGATTCACGTCATGAACCGCTTTGGGCTGTTTCACATTGTGAAACACTTCAAGCTTTCACGTGGTGAACTGCCTCATGACAGTTCATGCTGTGAAATGATCAAAAAGCCTCCGTGTATCGTATTTGTACACGTGGCATACCCAATAAAGATGGCAGCCAATACCCGATGACGACTAGATCTTAAATACTTTGTTTTTCCTCTTTTGCACATTTTTTATCATCTTTCTTTGAGAGTTTCTCCTCCGTCATTATTTGTGTGATTGTGATCATTGTTGGCACCCCGTCTGTCTAGTACTTCACTGTCATTGTCTACTTGCTTGTGATCTCATTTCTCAAGTAGGATCTCTAAGCTTGTTGACTATGGGATTGCTTAAATCGTGGTTATCATGCGATTATGTGCACATGCTCACTGGCCCTCATGCTTGCACCTTCTGCTTTTCTTTTCCCTTTTTATTCTTTTATCTTTCCATTGCATCATTTCCATCAACACTTCTCACACTCAAAACACAATTTTGCGGGGATTAAAACGTGAAACAACAGCCTGCTGTTTCACAATATCAAACCCTCTTCCACCTACTAATAATAAATCACTCACGGAATAGTGTAGACCACTAACAAACACCACAAACTTTTAACTGTGAACAATACCCTGCTAGTTCACGGCCTAGCTAGTTCACGCACTGCTAGTTCATGGCTTAGATAGTTTAGGAAATAACACTTCACGAACTTCCAGCTCATGGCTTAGCCATCCAGTTCATGAAATAACACTTTATGAACTACCAGTTCACGGCTTAGCCACTTCACAAAATAACACTTCACAAAGAGCCAGTTCACGACTTAACAATTCACGAAATAACTCTTCACGAATTAATAGTTCACGTTCGTGAACTACCTTGTGCTAGTTCAAGATTTAGCAACTTCACACACTGACAATTTACGAACTTCACCCTGCTGCTTCATGACATATACTAATTCATGGATTCTTGATAATTCACCACATCACTCCTTTATTGTGGATTTCTGGCCACACTAACACTCTTTCCATCATACTCCAACACTTACAAAATCACTCAGACACATTAAAAAAAATAAGCAAACACATGTGCCGCAAGCTCCTATTAGTCAACAATGTGACTGATGCTCTATTGCTAATGCTACAGATGGCATGCTAAGAAACCTCCAACTTTGAGTTTGAAGGGAACCTAGTCGGCTCTCAAGCTAGTGGTCCAAGATCACTGGCTGCCAAAATGAAGAGGGCACAAAGAGGCACACAGTTGACATATTTGGGACCATATGCCTAGGATTTACAAGGGACAATGCTCCAAACAGACATACAAACAAATCAAGGGAAGGTGACCTTCCAATACCACATCCCTAAGTGCCTAAAGATTCTAGAAGACACTAATGTCCAGTGTAAGCTGGAAAAAGTAGGGCTGAGCGAGATGGCAGAGGTTCTATCCTGCACGATAAATCCATCACTTTATGTAGAATTCATCAAATCCTATGACAAGAATACAAAAAGGGGGGCCATCACAAAACCAAATGGATCAAAGGAGAAGGTACTTATCACCGACGCCATGATAAGAGATGCACTACACTTGCCCCTTCCATTCCGTCGTCACATGTTCACCCACTAGATAAAATGCCATGCTTAAGAAGGTGTCATATAATTCAAATGGAGATGAATATGAGAACATAAGGAAAGAAGTAGATGAAAGAGCCTGCCAAGTGATGTCGATGCTCATGCAAGTAAAATCGGTGGATAGGTACAACGTAATCCCTCTCCACAGAATCACCAAGGTACATGAGGAGAAATCAAAGGATTGGGCTTGGTACATCCATAGGGAAATGGAGAGCTATCTAAGGTCTCACCAGTCCAAGGTGTGCAACCCCTACCTCCTCTCACGAAGGTTCTCAACCAAGCAAGTAACATTCCCATACCCCAAGGCACTCTGGACGCATAATTATCACATGCCCAAGGAGTCATGGAGCCACTTGCACACCTATCAGAAGAGCTACAACGAGGACAATTTGTCCTTAAAGAGACAAAGGAGCTTGTACAAGATCTTTCCAAGGATGGTAAGAAGTCAAACAAACCTAAAAAGATGAGGGGCAGCCTCCAACAGGTGTGGAAGTAAAAACAAAATAGGCTGGATGAAGAGGTCTCTAAGGACATTGCATCATATCACCAGGATCTAGAGGAACAACAAGCAATGGGACTGGAGAAGATCAGTTTAACAAAAACCACAGCTCCAGAGTCGATAATGCAAACACCACCATTCCCAACCCTGCCAGCCTTATATTCAAAAACCTCTCACCTCTCCACATGATTGAGTCATGTCAGATCTTCCCACCTTAGTTAAGATAGGTGCCACACATAACAATTGCCACACAAGCAGATGTCGGCAAAAACAATAAAGAAGCCACTTCATCCCATCCAGAGGATGCTTAGGAGGAACAAGAAGCGGACAAGTGCAAGAGAATAGAAGACAGCCCCAGCCCCAGGAAACAAAGAAGGACTCTGAAGGCACTCTAGGCACAGGCTCCTTCCTAGATTGTATAAATATGCCTAATGATGCAAATTTTCTAGAAGAAACCATGGAAGATCTTGACAAATTTCTCCAAGTTCAATTTCATGAAGCATATGGCACGGCCTCTTCCAGCTCCTCTATTTGGTCACATGAACAAAGAGTGTGGCATTGTCACCTCGCCACTACTCATCTACTAGATGATAGACATGCAGAATTGTGGTAACAGCTTAGAGACAAAACAAAACAGGTGCAATCTCTTAAAGATCAGTTAGCTTTACCACCCACCACTGATGCCACACATAAGGAGGTAATCATTAAAAGTTTAAGGGCTGCTAAGGGCAAGAGGCAAGAATAACAACGATTAAAGGGCATAATAGGCTAATCAGCAAGACAATATTCCAAACCACCAAGGAAAATGAGGAGCTTAAGGCCCAATTAGAGCAAGCAAAAAAACAATTTCAGTAAGAAGTGGACACCATAGAAAAAGAGTTACAAAACACACAACAGCTGAGAGAAGCACACACTACCTTTCAAGCCAAGGAAGAGTGGTTCACACGACAAATCAACGAGCTCAAGGAAACAATTGATGTCTTAGAACAAAAGGTAGCAAGCCTCCAGGCAAAGTGAGAACAACTAAACAAGGCACATGTAGAAAAGATTAGGGACCTCAACAATGACGCCGTCAATGCCAAACCAACGCAAATGGAGCATAGGCTGGTGAGCCACCAGCAGGTACTAGATCATGTCCACAAACAACTCAATACAAGCCAAACATTGGCACAAGAATGACTGGTGCAATTGGAAGAGGCTCAAGCCCAAGCCAATGCCTATAGCATTGCAAAAGAAGAGGCCGAGAGAAGATAATCAAGATGCACGAGAAGTGGGAATCTCCTCCCTCCTCAACGAAAAGGATCAAAGAATCCAAGATTTGGAATGAACACCTACCCTCCAGGATTGTCCTTAGCAGCAAGAACAAACTGACGACTTATGACAACTCATTGAGCATGCCTTAGGGATAGGATCCTTGTTGTTGCCAGTGACTCCTCGGGCCCCTCCTCAAACATTAACTATGTTTTTGTTTACATTGACCCTCTCTTTGATAAAAGACTGATAAAGAGAGAGCACACACACAAGAGAGCAAACCCTAATCCATTAGTATAACCCTAACTAAAGAGGGAAGCCATATCCACTCTCACACAATGCATAATAGAAGACAACAACACACCACACACTAAATGTGCTGTGTTTACACACCAAATAACCCTATCTAATGTCCACACACTGTGGCCAGTTGGATGCGGCCATTTATTGTCACACACTGCCAGCTGGATGCGGCCATTTATTGTCACATACATGTTGCTATCTACCATGCCAGCACATATCGTGCCTAGCTCTAGCTGTCATCGAGCTTGTAATCTCAACAAACCCTCTCAAGCTCATGATGTATAGCCATAGACGAAGAAGATAAGCTTGGGCTATCAACACTCCCCCCCCTCAAGCTCATCATATCCATCTCTCATACTCTAAGCCTATCTTGGAAGTACTCAAACTTGTACTTTCCAAGCGACTTAGTGAATAGGTCAGCCATCTGTCTTCACATAAGAAAAATCAATCTGTCCATCCAACACTTTTTCTCTCTGATGAAATGATAACAGACCTGTATCTGTTTGGTTCTCGCATGATAGACAGGGTTACTAGCCAATTGTATACTGGTCATGTAGTCATATAGTGTATGACAACTCCATCATCACAATGCTGACCCAAATCACCAAGTAGCTTTTTCAGCCACATCACCTCACATACGGCCATAGCCGCACCTCTATACTCTGCCTCTGTAACTAGAGAAGGCAACTATGGGTTGCTTCTTGCTACTCCAACTCACTACAGCACTCCCAATGCTAAACGCATACCACTAGTAGATCTCATGTCATATGAACTTCCTACCCAATCTACTCCTGTGTAACCATACACATTCAACTCTTTCTCTGACTCATAAAATAGACCATAATGGGCAGTGGTCTTCACATATCTCATAATGACAGCATCCAAATGAGGCTTCCTAGAACTCTGCATAAATTGACTCACTAGTCCCATAGCATAACATAAGTCCGGCCTCGTAATAGTCAAGTAGATAAGACTACCAACCATTTTCTTATACATGGTGACATCTTCCAGTTCATCACCCAAATGAGCCATAAGCTTCATATTCTACTCCAAAGGTGTCATCATAGGCTTACAACCTCTCATTTGATACTTTGCTAACATGTCTAAGGCATACTGCCTTTGCACCAGCCATATATCATGAGATGTCTTGATCACCTCAATACCAAGAAATAATATGAGTTCATCCAAATCCTTCATATCAAACTGTGTGCTTAAAGATGTCTTCACATCCTCAATGTCTTTTCCATGATCACTTGTCACAATCAAGTTATCCACATAAATGACTATCACAACCAATCCATTTTGTATCTTCTTCACATAAAGTGAAGAATCAGATTTTCCCACATGAAAACCAATGCTCATAAGATACTTGCTTATTTTGTCACTCCAAACTCTTGATGCCTGCTTTAAACCATACAATGCTTTCTTCAATCCGCATACACGTGTGGGATACTTTGGGTGTACATACCCCTCTGGTTGTTCCATAAATGCTTCCTCTTGTAGTTCACCATTGAGGAAGGCATTCTTCACATCCCTTTGAAACAGATTCCATCCCCACGAGAAGCATCCATAGATATCACAGACCTAACTGTAGCCATCTTAGCCCCCACTGGGCTAAATGTCTCATCACATAATCCAAACCATGTGTCTGTGCATATCCTTTTGCAACCAACCTTGCTTTATGCATCTCTATTGAACCATCTGATTTACACTTTACTTTGTAAACCCATTTACAACCAATCACATTCTTGCCATCTGGCAAATCTACCAAATTCCACGTGTCATTATGCACCAAGGCATCCATCTCCTCATCCATGGCTCTATCTCATGTCTCCTTTCCAATAGCATCTTCAAAACATGAAGGCTCTACATGCTTTACCACTGATATCATATATGCATAATGCATAGCATAACCCCTATATGTCAACCTCTATACTGGGTATCTCACTCTTTGTGATCTCCTCATTGGTTGTGGTTCACTACTACGAGATTCATGTGCTCTAGCATGTGGTAGCACATACTTGTCATTTCTTATTGAAATATCAAGCTCGTATACAGCTGGAGGATAGCACATGGGTGCTGACAGAGTGACAGTATGGTAGATAGATATCGTGTGGTGTGTTTATGACCGCGTCCAGCTGGTCATGTGTGGTGTGGACATTACATTAGGTTTACTTGTAGTGTGGACATAACACTATGTTGTGTTCTCCTTTGTGTGTGTGAGAGAGATGGTGACTATGGCTTCTCTCCCTCTTTATGGTTGATGGTTATGGATTAGGGTTTGCTTCTCTTGTGTGTGTTACATCCTGCTTCTGTTTTTTATCATGGTATCAGAGCCAAGAGCTCATTAGCTGTGTTGTGAGAGTGAGTGAGAGAAGAGGGAAGAAGAAGAAAAAGCTGTGAAGGAAACCATTGGAGCTTGGAGCAAAGGAGAAGCTGTGGAGCACACATCGGCATCAGATCTGAGAGCTAAGGACCATTGGTGAGTGTAGCAAGACCCCCTCTGCGGATTGCAGGTATCAAAGAGCAAGTTCAGTGAAGATTAAAGTGCATAAAGCAAGCAGAAAATTTCTGGTTTTGAAGCTTTCATGGAAAGCTTGTGAAGGAATGTATTTTGTCAAATGTATTGGGACAAATACAAAGGAAACACAGAGGTTCTCATGTATTGTGAAAGGGCACATGTATTAGCAACACTGGAGCAAACCATTGCATGAAAATTGATGCATTACAGGCAATTTGTGAAGGAAAAAATTCTGGTTTTTTGGACTCTACAAAACCAGAGAATATATGCCCCGTGGAGGATCAATTATGGCGATTCTACTCAAAATTGGAGCTAGCCCTTCATACCCATGATAGATTAGGTCATTGCTAAGAGACCTATCAAGTCATTGGTGATTTCCCCTCTCTCCTAGAGCTCCAGGAGCAGGCGGCGTTTTCTGGATGAGTTTCTTGGAAAGTTTGCAATGAATTTGCTCTAATTCACTCATTTGGACACCAAATTGAATGCTTTAAAGCTTGGAGAGTTTAGCAAAGACATTGCTAAGGCCTTATGATGATTGGTTGCAGCTCATTTCATGCATTTGGAGCTCATTGAAGTGATTTATCAGAGGTGTGCAGGTTTGCAGAAATTCTGTCCAGAAACAGAGCATTTTTAATCAAGGCATTAATCTTTGTCTATATCAAATTGGCCTAATTCCTTTGGTACAAGTAAATTCCTATGAGTTGCTAAACTTTTGAATCAAAAAGTTTTGGATTTGGAGAAGATTTGAAGGAGATAGAGCAATTTTAGTGAGAGGTGGTACCTGACAGGTGCAGAAAAATTCAAACCAGAGGTTACAAAAATTGGTGGTTCTCATTCCCCTTGAAGAATTGGATCAAACCCTTCTAGGATATGTTGGAGCAATGTGTTGGGAAGCTAATGCAAGTTGAATCATTGAATTTGGACAAGATTTGAAGGATTTAGAGCATAATCTTGACTGGTTACTGGCGAGAATTTACTGGCGAGAAAAAAACCAGAAAATTTTTTGTGAAGGAGTTTCATTTGATTTCAACTTTGATCGAGTGTACATTGTTGGTGAATCATTGTGGGATGTTAATGCACACAATTTTCAAGCATTTTATGTGATTTGGAGAGATTTGGAGCATTATAGGTACTTCATACATTGTAATCAAAAGGGTACATCTACTCTATTTTTTTGCAACAATGGGAGATGGTCCGATACAGATTGTTGGAGAGAAGCTTGATCGCACTAACTTTCAAGTGTGGAAGTTTCGAATGAAGAGTTTTTTGAAAGGCAAAGGTTTATGGAGTCTTGTCTCGGAGGAAGATCCAGAGCCATACCTACCTCCTCAACCAAATAATGCTCAGTTACTGGCTCACAAGCAATGGGTAGAGCGATCTTCGAAGGTGTTGCATTATTTTTCAATATGTGTAACAGATGCCTTGCTCATTCACATCCAAGATGCAGATACACCGAAAGAAGCATGGGGTATATTGTGCCGAATGTATGAGACAGACACTGGTACAAGGAAGATACAACTGAAGCAACAGATTCACAGTGTAACACGAAGGAATAGGAGCATACATGAGTATGTTCAGGAAATCAAGGGTTATGCAGATTCCTTGTCATCGATCCATGCCCCAATGGATGATGATGATTTGGTTGCTCTCACATTGCGTGGTTTAGGCAAAGAGTACAAATCCTTTGACACTTCCATCTCAGTAAGATTGGGAGGAATGCCAGACTTTAATGAGCTTGTGTCATTGCTCATTGTGGAAGAATTGAAGCTTGGCCTTGGTGGTATGAGTCTTACAGGTGGTGCATCCTCATCCAGTCATGATGAGCATGCAAGGAATCAGGCTTTTTACTCAACTAGAGGCTTTCGAGGCAGGGGGAGATTTACCCCTCGAGGCCGTGGAGGACGTGGTTGGAATGACAGGTCTACTCAACCACAATCAAATCAGAATTTTCAGAATTCACAGTCCTCATTTGGATCACGTGGAGGTCGTGGATTTCAATCCCATAGGGGGAGATTTGGAACAGGTGCTCGTGGTAGAGGACGATGGCAAGGTCCTCAACAAAATTTGAATGGGATTGAATGTTACTATTGTGGCAAACTTGGACATTTGGCAAAAGATTGCTACAAAAAGCAGAATGATGCGAGGAATGGAAGACCACAACATGGAAATTATGCATCTACCAGTAACAATGATGGGAGTTCAAACCATCTTTTTGCAATGAAGCATGTTATGGGGACAATGGATTCTCAGAATGCTCGAGATGAGTCATGGTATATGGATTCAGGTGCCTCAAACCACATGACATGTCATGGTGAGTGGTTTGAGAAGATGCAACCATTGGATACAAATGGTTATGTGGTCACAGGAGATGATACTCAGCATCTTATAACACATGTTGGCAGTGTGCCTTTGAAGATGCATGATGGAAATGTGAAAAATATGTCAGAAGTGTTATATGTACCATCCATTACAAAGAGTTTGGCATCAGTAGGCCAAATGGTTGAGCAGGGATTACAAGTAAGATTCAATGAGAAAGGCTGTTTTGTGGAAGATTTTAAGCATGGCTGTAGATTGGTTGCCAAGGGCAAGAAGGAAGGAAGGTTGTTCAAATTGGATGCAGGCATACCAGAATTGAGCTCAGCCATGTTTTCAAAGAGCAATGGGATTGTGCAGGACATTGACATGTGGCACAAGAGGATTGGACATGTCAATATACAGAGATTAAAGAACATGCAAACAAGAGGCATTGTCAGTGGATTGCCTCGATTCAAATATGATGGTCATATGCATGTTTGTGAAGCTTGTCAGTTTGGCAAGCAGGCAAGGTTGAGGTTTCCTAGAGAAGGAAACATGAGTAATAGACCACTTGAGATAGTGCACAGTGATGTATGGGGCCCAGCACAAAACCCATCTATCAAAGGAAGTCTATACTATGTGACATTTATAGATGACTTCAGCAGGATGACATGGATATATTTTTTGAGAGAGAAGAGTGAAGTGCTGGAAAAATTCATGGATTTCAAAGCTCTTGTAGAAAAACAATATGGCTGTTGGATTAAGTGTCTGAGGACAGATGGAGGTGGTGAATACACCTCAAAAGCTTTTGAGCATTTCTTGCGGAAGCATGGGATAAGGAGACAGTTGACATGCAGGTATACACCTCAGCAGAATGGTGTGGCTGAGAGAAAGAATCGTGTCATATGTGAAGTGGCAAGGGCAATGCTCAATGAAAAGAGCATGCCAGATTACTATTGGGCAGAAGCATGTGCTACTGCAGTGTATATCCTGAACAAATCACCTACAGCCATTCATGGAAGCACGCCTGAGATGCGGCTAACAGGTTACAGGCCAGACATTGGACATCTCAAAGTCTTTGGATGTGTAGCTTATGTTCATGTGCCTGATGAAAGAAGACGGAAATTAGATCCTAAGGCAGAGAAATGTGTATTTGTTGGATATGCACAGGATCGCAAAGCTTACAAATGCTATAACCCTCAAACTAGACAAGTAGTCATCTCACGAGATGTTGTATTCGATGAGCTTGCTAGTTGGTATAAAGCCAAAGATGAGGGAGTCATTGACACACTTGAGGCGAATGTGCCTGTGAACTTGCCATCACAAGCAAGTTCTAGTTCTACTACTATGTCTGGGCCAGCAGCAGAAGCTGAGAGTAGTAGCAGTGTACGTCCATGGTCAGGACGATTGAGGCATGAGAGTGCGAGCACTGGGAGTAGTGCTATGGATAAAGGCAAGAAGAAAGTCGAGGGAATTGGGATCACAGGTTATGAGTCCTCTAGTTCTGAGAGTTTGGATGAGGAGCTCGGCATACCTGTTGTACGCACACCTGGTGCTAGGCAGGATAGATATGTGCCACCACATGCCAGAGTTACAGGTGTACAGAGTGACCCGCATGCATTGCGGAGATCCCAGAGAGTCAGATATCCAGTTGAGAGACTGACATATAGAGATTTTGCTATGCATTATGCATACATGACATCTATGGTAAAGCATGTGGAACCTACATGCTATTCAGAGGCTATTGGAGAGCATGTATGGCAGAAAGCCATGGATGAAGAGATGGATGCTTTGGACAAAAATGATACATGGGAATTGGCTGAGTTACCTAAAGGAAAGAATGCAATTGGATGCAAATGGGTGTATAAGGTAAAGTGCAAGTCAGATGGCAGCCTAGAGAGACATAAGGCAAGGCTGGTCGCTAAAGGATATGCACAAACTTATGGTCTTGATTATGATGAAACTTTCAGCCCAGTGGCTAAAATGGCGACAGTGAGGTCTATCATTGCATTAGCAGCACAAAAAGGTTGGGCTTTACATCAAATGGATGTCAAAAATGCTTTCTTGAATGGTGATCTACAAGAAGAGGTGTACATGGAACAGCCAGAAGGTTATGTACATCCAAAATATCCGACTTTTGTTTGCAGGTTAAAGAAAGCACTCTATGGTTTGAAGCAAGCACCTCGTGCTTGGAGTGACAAGATCAGCAGATACCTTGTCAGTATTGGATTTGTGGTTGGAAATGCAGACTCTTCACTTTATGTGAAGAAGACACATGATGGTATTGTGATGATAGTCATTTATGTTGATGATCTGATTATCACAGGTGATTGTGGGAAAGGCATTGATGAGGTTAAGGCCTCTTTATGCAAAGAGTTTGATATGAAAGACCTTGGTGATTTGAGGTTCTTTCTTGGCATTGAGGTGATTAGAACAGGCAAGGGTATATGGTTGGTGCAAAGGCAATATGCACTTGACATGCTGGCAAAGTATGGTATGACAGCATGCAAACCAATGTTGACACCATTAGAGCAAAACATGAAGCTTAGGGCTGATTTGGGTGATGAGCTTGATGATATCACCATGTACAGGCAAATGGTTGGTAGTCTTATCTACATGACCATTACAAGACCAGATCTCAGTTATGCAGTTGGTTTGGTGAGTCAGTTTATGCAGAGTCCTCGTAAACCTCACTTGGATGCT
This sequence comes from Cibotium barometz, assembly GCF_041138505.1. Lineage (NCBI taxonomy): Eukaryota > Viridiplantae > Streptophyta > Polypodiopsida > Cyatheales > Cibotiaceae > Cibotium > Cibotium barometz. Next base: position 25,309,389 of record NC_141087.1, read on the forward strand.
GTGAGACGGATTCTGAGATATGTCAAAACTACCGCGCATTATGGTCTTTTCTATGAGGCAGGAAAAGACATGTCTATGGATATACAGATGCAGATTGGGCCGGTAGTGCATATGACAGGAGATCTACCAGTGGCTATGTTTTCAGTCTTGGTAGTGGAGCTGTGAGCTGGAGCAGTAAAAAGCAACCAACAGTTGCTTTATCTACCACAGAGGCAGAGTATCGTGGAGCAGCCATAGCTGCATGTGAGGCTATGTGGTTGAAGAAGTTGCTAGATGATGTCAGGTTACAGAGTGATATGAGAGTTGTCATTCATTGTGACAACATGAGTAGTATTCAGCTTGCTAGCAACCCAGTTTATCATGCCAGGACCAAACATATTGAGGTCCACTATCACTTCATCAGAGAGAAGGTGCTAGATGGGCATGTTGATTTGACATATGTGCAGACAGATGAGCAGGTTGCAGATATCTTTACCAAAGCACTTGGTAAAGATAAGTTCGAGTATTTCCGTACTAGATTGGGAGTCCTAGATATGGATATGTCGAGCTTGAGGGGGAGTATTGAAATATCAAGCTCGTATACAGCTGGAGGATAGCACATGGGTGCTGACAGAGTGACAGTATGGTAGATAGATATCGTGTGGTGTGTTTATGACCGCGTCCAGCTGGTCATGTGTGGTGTGGACATTACATTAGGTTTACTTGTAGTGTGGACATAACACTATGTTGTGTTCTCCTTTGTGTGTGTGAGAGAGATGGTGACTATGGCTTCTCTCCCTCTTTATGGTTGATGGTTATGGATTAGGGTTTGCTTCTCTTGTGTGTGTTACATCCTGCTTCTGTTTTTTATCATTTCTAACACCTGGAGTTCCTATTTTTGGAATCCCCAATGCTTCATTAAGGCTTTTTGAGCTTGATGAATCATAACCTATAGTACCAATGTCAATACCTTCCACTTTCTTCTTTCCTTTGTCCACAGCACTACTCTCAGTGCTCACATCATGTTTCAATCTTCCTGACCATGGACTCATATTATCACTGGATGACTCAAGTGGTCCACTCATACTCATAGATTCCTGTATAGGAAGATTCACATCCTCATTTTCATCTATGTCATCAACTATGACATGCTCACTTTCTTTGTACCAAGTTCCCATCTCATCAAAGATCACATCTTTGCTACTAATGACAACCTGTTTTGTATGCTTTTCTCTCTTGCGCATACCCAATGAAAACACAGTTTTCAGCCTTTGGATCCAATTTCCTTCTTCTCTCATCTGATACATGAACATATGCAACACATCCAAAGACTTTCAAGTGACCAATATCTGGCCTAAATCTTGTCATCTTCATAATAGGTGTACTCTCATATATATCTGTTCAACAAGTACACTGCAGTAGCACATGCTTCTGCCCAAAAATAATTTGGCATAGACTTCTCATTAAGCATAGCTCTTGCAATCTCACCAATGATCTTGTTTTTCCTCTTAGCAACACCATTCTACTACTGAGGTGTGTACCTGCATGTAATTTATCTTCTTATCCCATGCTCTCTCAAAGAAGGCATCAAATGCATGTGATGTGTACTCACCACCATCATCTGCCCTCAAATGCATGTGATGTGTCCTCACCACCATCATCTACCCTCAAACACTTTATCCATTGACCATACTATTTTTCCACCAATGCTTTGAAGTCAATGAACTTCCCAAGTGCTTCACTCTTCTCTTTTGAAGTAAATCCAAGTCATCCTGTTGTAATCATCAATAAATGTGACATAATACGTGCAATCATTGATATAGTTGGAGTTTGTGCTAGACCCCATATGTCACTGTGAATGATTTCCAATGGTATTCTGCTGATTTGACCATCTTTTGGAAATGGCAACCTTGCCTACTTCCCAAATTTACATGCTTCATATATATGATTACTACCTGGGTAAACCACCAACTATACCTTTTGCTTGCATAGATTTTAGCTTTTGAATATTCACATGCCCAACTCTCTCATGCCAAATATCAATGTCTGGCACAACCCCTTGACTTTTTAAAAACATGGCAAATTGCAACTCTAGAATGCTTGCACTCAGTTTGAACAATCTACCTTCCTTCTCCCCCTTTGCAATTAACTTGCAACAATTTTTGAAGTCCTCAACAAAACAACCTTGTTGATTGAACCTAACTTGCATTCCTTGATCCACCATTTGACCAACCGATGCAAGTCTCTTTGTAATTGTTAGCACATACAACACATGTGACATGGTTTTTACTCTGCCATCATGCATACACAATGGCACACTACCAACATGTGTAATAGGATGTTGTGTATCATCCCTAGTAGCAACATAGCCCTGATGTGTAGACATCATCTTGTCAAACCACTCACCATGGTATGTCATGTGGTTTGACGCTCCAAAATCCATATACCAAATATCATCACTCTCCCTTTGTGATGTCATAGTACCTATTACATGTTTCATGGCAAACAAGTGCTCCTCATGTTCTGCATTACTAGATGATGCATAATTGCCACACTGCACTGTTCCACCACAAAAATCATTCTGCTTTTTATATCAGTCTCTAGCCATATGTCCCATTTTACCACAATAGTGACACTCAATGCTACTAGCATTCTGTTGTTGCAGTGTTTGCCATGTCCCCTTGCCTCTAGATATAGATCTTCCTCTAGCATGAGGGTGAAAACCATGACCACCTTTAGCACCGAATGATGGCTGAAAATTCTGTTGAGACTGTGGTGATCATTGATCCTGCCAGCAGGCCAACGGCGGCTAGTTGCACGTCCTCTTGGGCTGAATCTCCACTTGCCTCTAGCACCACGATGAGTAAGAAATGATTGATCCCTTGAATTTTAATTTGTGCTAGATGAGGCACCTATTCCAAGTTTCATCTCTTCCACAATAAGCAATGAAATTAGCTCATCAAAGTCTAAGGGGTCTCCACCTCTAACCCTAATAGAGGTTTCAAATGCCTTGTACTCTTTACCCAAGCCATTTAATGTAATGGCTACCAAGTCATCATCATCCATATAGGACCACCAATAGAGGACCACCATTTAATGTAATGGCTACCAAGTCATCATCATCCATATAGGACCACCAATAGAGCTAGGCATCAGCACATTCTTTGATCTCTTGCACATAATCATTTACACTTCTATTGCTTCGAGTCACACCATGAATCTTCTGCTTCAATTGTATCTTCTTTGGTGTTGTAGTCATGTCATACAACTTTACCAAAGTATCCCATGCATCCTTGGGATTTTGTGTGTCCTGTATATGAGATAACATGGTGTTTGTAACACATATCGAGAAGTAATGCAACACTTGAAGGCTTTCTCTATCCAATTTCAATGTGTTCTAAAGCTGGGCAGGTGTGGCATTCATTTGGGGAACCCTTGGCTCATCGCCTGTCACCAAGTTCCATAGGCCTTTGCCTTTGAGAAAATTTATCATACTATACTTCCAAATGCAGAAGTTGTGCCTATCAAGCTTCTCACCAACAATTTTATCACAGGACTGTCAGTCATTTTGTTTACCACGATGTTCAGTAAGGATTTCCAATAATCAACTCAGACATGCACATACACACATAAACCTCGGCACCAATGCTGTTCACACAGGCGATAACTTTTTGGACTCAAAAACAATATTTGCAAATATTGAAAACAACTTGGCACCGCTCACAAATTTTGAGAAATGCATTTAAAACAGTCCTCCACTTTGTAGAAACCTTTAATTTGCTCGTATTATGCATACAAGATCATCCACATAGCATTTGAGCTCAACTATGTACAAAGAGTCCACTTTGCCTTGTTGTGATGGGATTTTTTGAGCCTTCAAATATTCCAAAACATTGGGAAATGATCAAATCAAGTGTGGAAGATATACATTAACATCCATACATCCTCCATGTTAATGTATATCTTCCAAAACACTGGGAAATGACCAAATCAAGTGTGGAAGATATACATTAACATCCATACATCCTCCATGTTAATGTATATCTTCCAAAACACTGGGAAATGACCAAATCAAGTGTGGAAGATATACATTAACATCCATACATCCTCCATGTAGCATACAAACATCATCCGAGCTCACAAAGTGCCAAGTACATGCCAGAATAGCTCTCTATTTTGGTTGGGAACCTCTAAACTGTTAATTATCGACACTAATCCACTTCCAATTCACTTGATATGCATCTGAATCGTAGGCCCAAGCATTCATTGGCTTTGTATCAATGTGATCTAACCCCATATGCAAGGAATCAGTCAAATTTTGAAAGAGGATAGAGTAATTGCTAATTTAGTAAAGCTCTATTCATTAATCTCAATTAACAACTCTAATAAACCTATTTAATCTAGCTTGTTTTGCATCATTGCACCCAAATTAGTGCTTGTGGGTTCTATCAAAAGATACATACATATGTAAGGTCCAATTGCTAAGCTCATTATGCATGATGTGCATTTATTTGTGCTTGCTTCAAGTTTTCTCCTCCACAGTGGATTTCTCCTCTAATTTCTAGTCCCTTTGTTGATGGTTTAATTACTCCACAATGGCATGGTTGAGTGTGTCAAGCATGTGGGATGAGATATGGGACCTTGCACTATACCCTAGTCACACCAATGTGCATAGATTGACCCTCAAATGGCTCCAATTTCTTGCATATCTCCTCTGTTCTTGTGTAGCTCAAAAACCAAAATTTGACCTCTTTAATATCACATAGATTTACTCGAAAATCAAGCAAGGGATTGCATATGCATTGCTATTCCATTCATCAATGCTAGATACATGTGTCCTTCAACTAATACATGCATTTTCCTCTTCCAATCAAGCTCTCAAGATTTCCATTAAAGCTTGCAAAAAACCAAAATTTTACTTGCTTTGGGCAACTCAAATCCTACTTTGCTTGTGTCAAATCACATGTAATCCGCTCAAGGGTGTTAAGCTTTGCTTACCTGTCTGCCGTGGTCCTTAGCTTTTAGATCTGTTGAGTAGGGGTGTGCTCCCAGCTTCTCTTTGCTTACCCGTGGTCCTTAGCTTTTAGATCTGTTGAGTAGGGGTGTGCTCCCAGCTTCTCTTTGCTCCAAGCTCCAAGCTCCAATGGGTAGCTCCAAAAAAGATTTTTTCCCTCTTCTTTACTCACTCACAAAACCCTAATAAAGATCACGAGACTCTGATACCATGATAAAAGATAGATAAACAGAGAGCACACACACAAGAGAGCAAACCCTAATCCATTAGTGTAACCCTAACCAAATGGGAATCCATATCCACTCTCACACAATGCTAATAGAAGAGAACTACACACCACACACTAAATGTGCTATGTTCACACACCAAATAACCCTATCTAATGTGCTATGTTCACACTAAATGTGCTATGTTCACACACCAAATAACCCTATCTAATGTCTACACACTGTGGCCAGCTGGATGCGGCCATTTATTGTCACACACATGCTGCTATCTACCATGCCAGCACATATCATGCCTAGCTCTAGCTGTCATCAAGCTTGTAATCTCAGCACTCTTTACTTCAATATGAAATTAACTTAACAGAAGACCTCAATTTAGGATACCTCACACTAATACATCAAAACACGGAGAGGGATGCGGACCCTACAATCATCATGTGAATCCTAAGGGGTGATATATTTCTTACTAACCCATATGATATCGTCTTTTTTCAGTGACATCCTATCGTGCTAAACCAACATAGTTGGTGTCCGGTGTTACAACAATAGATGACAATGTTTATAAACTCGACTTGTTCATGCTAGATGCAATGCCATCCACATTGGTCAACTACGAGGTTATAGCTGGCCATAACTATCAATGGATAGTATGCCAAGGGTGGGTAAAATTTTATGATACACATCAGCACTTAAACCTTTCTGAATCCACAATGTATCACCCTTTAGGTATCATAAAACTTTATAGAAACATCCATAGAAATCTAGAGGCCATGTTAATGAGTGTTCTTTATGATTTTGATCTCACTCACTCACTCACTCACTCACATTGAATATCCAAATATAGCCACACAGATGAAATAACAGAACTCCATGAATTTATGAAAATAGTTAAATCTCCACACCCACCACCCAGTTTAGGGAAACCACCAGAAGAAGCCCCACGATCATCCCAATCTGTCACTTATCTTGTTTTTCCATCCCTCTAGTAAACCCTTAAATCATTATCCAAGTGTCACTGCTCCTAACAAGACTGAGGCTGATTGCATATTTCACGCTTCTCTTTACCCTTTGTGAATCTTCCCACTAACCCTCTAGACCCCGAGGAGTTGCCACAACAGCAACAATCTTATCTCCCCAACGGCCACTCAATGAGGTACGTACTCCCATTCCCATTGATGATGCACCACCTTTCGCTAATCATCGTAATGTTTTGCATGTAGTTTCAGCTGGCAGAATATGAGAGCATGATCAAAGACGAGAATCCTCTACTGAAGCCTAAGGTGATGTTCCAAGTGCTGATGTAGATCACTTCCTTTTATCTGACACAAAGAAATATTCCCGAGGCTTCCTTGAGCATATAGTCAAGGTGATAACACAATGTCCCTTATCCTCTCAGAGCCCCAATGCCAGATCTGGAAGAATTACTGCTAATACAAGGAGAAGGTACATCGTGGGACAATGTGGCAAAGCATACAAAGATGGTGAACTTGCATCTTGAAGATATGTTGGAAATTAGGGTAGATACTTTTAAAATCAGTTAGTGTTTATGTAGATGGCGACACCAGCATCCACCAATGCACACATGAGGTGGTATTTATGCAATAGAAACAGATGGAGACAACCCCCGCTTGGAGGATTTTGGGATCCAACCGGAATGGTGTAAGCAATACCGGATCGTTCTAGAGTATTGTTGGGAATATAAAGTCTCAGCCCCCAAAAAACGAGTCGATCCAGTCTTCATGCCTATCAAACGAAGACTCACGGCACTACAGTTCAAGGTAGAACAGGAACATGACTCCCATGTTTGCTATAATTTTTTAAAGTTCTCGCATTGGAGTTTCCAGATATAGCAAGTCAAGAGAACCAAATTCTCACCTCGATCTGATCGTGGTAGAGAATACCAGATCCAAACATAGTGGTTGTGGTCAGGTTCCTGAAATTGATTGTAGGACTCATCGACTAGCCACAGAAACACATGGTGGACATAATGAAAAATGCCTTTGCTTTGACATGAACATGGGACTAGATGAGCAATGAATGATGCTTTATTACCATCCACTATGGTGTCTTCCCCAGGCTATATGCACATTACATTCGAAGACATGATCGACACCGGGTTTTGGACATCACACTTTGCATTCCAAAGAACCTTAAAAAAGCTTCAATCATGCCGCAATTTCAACACACATTAATTCGGTGATCGGGTCTCTGACCTAGATAAAAGGTTTTGAGGACAGAACCTACATTAGGTAGGGGGGATGTTAATCCCATTTTGGATTAACAAAGATACTCCTCCATTTGAGGACATTAATAAGTGTTATGTAATGGCAATATAAACATTGTACATTATGAGAGAGATACTGGCTAGCCAAGGCTTTAGATTAGTAAGTTTTGGATGCCCAAGTGTTAATAAGGGCCAGATGTATAAAAGGAATTTCTCATAAGGAAAGAACACAATCCCCCTTTGTGGTGCCACGAGAGCTCTTCCTTTGTCTTGTGTGTTGGTGTGAGAGAGTGTACTCTAGTGCATGTTTCTCTTCTATGCATGTGTATGGGAGAGTGAAAGGAAGATTGCCTTGCATTGTGGTGTGAGTGACTCCATGGTGACACTGTGGAGCTCTTGCTTTGTCTTGTGTGTGTGTGTGTGTGAGAGAGAGAAAGAGTGTACTCTTCTATGCGTGTGTATGGGAGAGTGTACTCTTCTCCTCTTCTATGCATGTGTATGGGAGTGTGAGAGGAAGATTTCCTTGCATTGTGGTGTGACTCCGTGATGACAGCATGGAGGTGGAGATTGGAGGAGTGGAGCTTCCAAAAGCGAGCTTGGAGAGCTTCAAGGGATGTGAGCTTGAAGCTTTGGTACCCAACGATAGTTGTTGTCTATTGCTTCTTCCAACTGTGAATGTGTGGAGTTCCTTCTTGGGAGGTGTGGTAGCCCATAACAATAATAGGAAGGGAGACATTAAAATGCTTACAGATCCATTGGTGTCCAGCTTTTCTCCAAGATTTGAATTACTTCTTGCTTGCATCACCATTGAGCTCAACTCCTCTTTGTACACTCTTAGATTATTTCACAAGGGAGGACTAAAGACGCTCGAGGCTTTGGGGTCTAATAATTTAGTGCTCATGAATTTTTTTTCCCCCAACCAATGGAAAAAAGAAAGACGTTGAAATCTAGCCAATTTTCAAGCTAAAAGTGATGATATTTTCTGGTTTTATAACTAAAAATGGTAAAAGTTGTCCAGTTTTCTCCAAGATTAACTCCAATTTAATTAAAGATTTTGAGCCTTCAGTCGATAAAATACACTAACTGTTGGTTTTTTGTAAACATTGGGACTCTGGTTGTGTGGTCTCCATTGAAACGTTTAGGGGGCATGGAGGAAAGGAAGACCCTAGGAACAGAGGAGCATAAGTAGGAGATGTGCACCACCATGTAGAGGGAATTGAGAGTTGGAGAGGAGTTTTATTATGCAAAAGTGGGATCCTATAGGTCGGCTCTAACACATGTTGAAGGTCATCTCCCATTCTCATGAAGTTGTAGGTGGGTACCTGTGTCATGCACGTGCACATGGGTACATTCAGAGGAGAGGAGATCTTTGGCATTGTGTAGATCAATGCTAAAAAAGTGTTTTTTCCACCCTTAAAATTAAAGGTAATGCTTGGGCTTAACCATGATTTAGACTTGAAAATCACTAGAAACTATTTAAATGCTTAGGCTTAACTAGGATTTAGACTTGAAAATCACTAGAAACTATTTAAATGCTAGGATTTATGACTAAAATGTACAAATTTCAACCCTTAAAATTAAAGGCAATGCCAAATTTAAATGGAGATTTCTAAAACATCCTCAAGTAGACTTGCAAGTTATGACATATTTGTTAAGGTAAGTTGATTCCAAGGTAAATCTTTGTTTACTTTCCTTGCGTTGTTGTTTTTCATTTTTATTTTTCTAGCCCGGGCGAGAGACAAATGAGCTTGTTCTGAGACTAGAAAAAAAAAACGATTTTGTCATTAGTTTCGTCATCCCCAACCCCAATCTCAGAGACCTTATGTTATAGCTAGTGGATAATGATCGCATAGAGACCTTACGTTATAGCTAGCGTATAATGATAGCATGGACATGGTAAACAACGTAGTAGACTAAATAAATTATAGCAATTTATGTACATGGTAAACAACGTAGTAGACTAAATAACGATAGCTATTTCGTCGAAGGTTTTTAGCTCAGAGATCCCGAGCTCAGCAAATGGATCGTCTCGATACAGATGCGATAGTGGTTCTCTGAGCTGTCCTGAGGGGCGATGCCACTACTCGCGGCAATACGAGGGTTGGCACATGCAACGGTGTGGACGATTTTGAGAAAGAGAGTGGGAGGGGAGTCGGGGAAGTTGAGGGAGGCACGGGTGGAGGAGCCTCTTAGGTAGAGCATAGCTGCATCAAAGGCCCTAGCGGCCTCTTCCTCGCTGGCGTAGGAGCCGAGCCAAATGCGCACGCGGCTCCGATCTCCGACACCCACTTACTAATGCTCACGGAGGGTTTCGAAGCTGCAGAAATGTTCAGTAGCACATGGCTCACCATTGCTTCAAATCTCTCTCACCCCTTCGTCTCGATGCTCTATCTAGAACACCTTGCTTTCTAAGGTTCATTGAACCTTAATAAACCAAATTTTGACTTTAAGGATCCATGTTCTGTTATTGAACTTTAATCAAATCGTATATGGCCGACATGAAGACAATGACCGGAGCCTCTTATAATTTGGTTGACCTACATTGTGAGTCCCCACAGTCGTTTGCAAATTGTCAACCTTTAATATCTCCAATGCACTTTGGGGTCACTAGCCTTCCTAGCGGCATCTCTTTAATGGATTTTTGTATCAAAATACTATCCTCGTTGGATTCTACAGACCCCATCTCTATAGTTTGGTCTAACCTATCTTGAATTAGGACCAATGATTCACCCTTGTCTACCTTCTTTAATCGCTTGCTCCTAGCTTTTTGGATGTAAAGGTCGGTAATTAATAAACATCCACCTTATCTTTGTTCAATTGGTGGGCCTCAGCTCGGGTTAACACATTCAACAGGACCACTATTTTTATAGGTTATATTCTTATTAAGCGAAGGCTTTTTGTATGGATAGTCCTTGATGAGATATTCCCACTTCATACAAGTAAATGCTATAGTCTTCATTGTTTGTTGAGGGGTTTGTTGGTAAGCAAGAGCAACCATTTTGAGTGGGTAGTTCGCTACTCGATGGGGTCCTCACAATGATAACATTGTAATGGGGCCCTCTAATAATAAATGGACATGAGACTAATAATGAGTGACATGTTAATTGGATCCTTATAATCCACACAAGACTAATAATAAAGTGAGATGAGATTAATAATAAGTGACATGTCAACTGCATCCCTACCATTAGGAATTTTTCGAACCCAAAGAGGGCCTCTTGGATTAACTTTTGATTAGGAATGGACTAATAAGAAGAGGGCTGGGTGACATTTTGGACTTCTTTGACCCTAGGGGGGCCTAGGCTTTGGTTTGCTATTGGGGCCTAATTACTAATCTTGTCTTCCTACCTCTTGGGCCCAAACTTAATCGTGCAAATTAAAAACCCTAAAAATTGAAAAAAAAAATTCCAAAAGTGTGTTTTCCCTCTCAAACTTCCCTCCAGCATACTCTAGGTTTGGAAAGCTCATTTTGAACATCTTTCTTCCTCTTCTAAGCTCTCCATTACTGCAGAAACTCCATACCTCTCAAGCTCTCTCTCCTTATCAAGCTCCCTCAGTCTCAAGCTCCCTCTCCCTCTTTCTTCCTTTTCTAAGCTCTCCATCGCTGCAGAAACTCCATCCCTCTCAAGCTCTCCCTCCTTCTCAAGCTCCCTCCCTCTCAAGCTCCCTCTCTCTCTCTCTCTCTCTTCTCAAGCTCCCTCCCTCTCCATCGCTGTGTAGAAACCCTATCCCTCTTTAGTCTACTCTAGGTTCAGGAAGCCTATTCTCAAACCCTATCCCTCTTTAGTCTACTCTAGGTTCAGGAAGCCTATTCTCAAACTCTAACCTTCTTTTAAGCTTTCCATTGCTGCACTGAAAACCCTGAACTTTCTCTCCTCTCCACTCCTCTATTATAAAACAAGATTTTCTTTTCCCTTCTCTTTTCTTACCACCATGGCCTCTTCCAGGGAGAAGGTGGAAGAGCTTGTGCTGCATAACACAAGAGATGAGAATGGAGTATGCGCTTCAATAAGATTTTGGGTTGGGGCTTGGGTCTACATGCAGCCAAGCTCTAAGGGACCACATCGCGTGCATCAACTGGGGAATATGCTACATCATTGGAAGGGGTGGCTATAAGGCTTCAAGCATACTAATATACCCTTGGAGACCTGTACATTCAAGGCCAACGACCAAGGTTTTCTTCAAATTGTCAGTGTAACATAAACACAGCTTTAACAACATGCTAATATTGGTTTTTTTGTTTTAATTTTTCTTATAATTCTCTATTTTCTTATGCAGATATTTTCCCCTCTAATTATGTTGAGGAATAACCACTCCAAAGCCTCACTGGAGTTTTCTATGCTATGCATGAATCCATTGGAGAGGCAATGTTTGTATCTCAAAGCCCAAGTGATCTTGTACAGAACAATATCTTTTTCTTTTCTCACCCATATTTTGTAGATAAAAAACCACGTTTCTTTGGCAAGCTTGAAGAGATCCCCAACCCCCCTCTTAACAATCCCGAACGGCCCAAACCTGATGCTTGGACCATCTTATGCTTAAAGTTTAAGATGGTAAGTGATATCAAGACATCACTCAAGTTTTCAAAGGCATCTAGGTCAGTAGGGCTAAATTGGTTTTATCCTTTACATGTTTTTGTGCACATGTTCAATTCCATGCCAATGCACCAAACAAAAACAATGTATATTTGTAAGGAGGTACGGTCTAACCTCATTCAAGGATTACAAGGAGAGGGTTGGGAGGTTAATGAGGGATCACATCAAGGTGATGTGGACAAGTGCAATGTAGTAGATTCTACAGTGTCTTTCAGGTTCTTGAAGGCACGCTCTATTTTGTACATGCGTATGCACTACCAAAGATGGATGTAAAAGCACGGGACATAGATCCCACTTCAAGCCCTCAGAAGAAGAAATTATGCCTATTGAGGTAGCTGTGATGATGCAAAATGGATGGATTGAGTGAGTGGAAGGCAAGCAAGCATTGGAGCCTGACGGCCGGCAGACCTGCGTCAACACCTTAGCATCATGGGCTTTGACAATGTGGAAGAGTCAAGTTTCAAGTTGATGAGAAGAAAGGTATATCTGATTCCACTACATGTCTAGAATTAACCCTTACACTTTCTGGTTATTGTGCCACATTCGATATTTTTACAGATTGGGAAGAATAAGGAGGGGACAACCATAGTCTCAAAATCATGGCAAATGGGGACCTTGAATTTTCAGCAACAGCAAGGTGCATAGCCCTACCGACACATAGTAGGCATGTGGAAGAGCTTGAAGATGAACTGAGTATATGGGAAAATAGCCTCTATTTTGATGCACATGAGAGGCAAGAGTTTCAGGATCGAGGTGAAGGCAATGACAAGCTTTCAAGTCAACAAGGAGATGGAGATCAACATGAAGTAAATGTCGCAAGAGGGGCAAAAAATGAAGACATTATAACAATTTTAGATTAGATGACATGCTTGTAATTTTGTAGAAGGCTCTTTTTTAACCAATCTAATTGAAATCTTAATATTTTTGCAAACTGTAATTGAAATCTTTATTTAATTGCAATCTTTATTTAATTGTAATCTTTATTTAATTACAATATTTATTTAATTAAAATCTTAATATTTTTTGTCTAGCAGTTTAGTGTGAAAAGGCCAAACTTTAAATTTTAACTGTAAATAGCCAAAGGTGCCTTCTTTCTCATTTTCATGCGATAGAAACCAAGCATAAGCTCACACTATCTCTTTGCATTCACATGGCTACCCACTTTGACAACTTCTGTGAGTTCCTCTCCACCACCCTGTGAGCGAGCTCTTTGTCATGTTCTCTCGTGGGATGAAGTCGACTTTGAAAAGTTGCTCGCCCTTCGCGTCCCAACATTATGAGACGCAGATTGCATACATGGAGTAATACTTGGCTCCCCACTCCATTTTCCCATTGCCCTAATGATCGATGGGTGCCTGTTGAGTTGCTTAAGTACATTCAACAATATGCCCGCCCCTACATCCATCGCCTTGAACGCTTTATCGACATCTGCATCCCCATGGAGCTTACTGTACCTTCAATAAAAGCAGGAGGTGAAGAGGTTGGGGAAGGGAAATTTAGGAAATAGGTTCCTCTCGTGGCTCACCACTTTTACGTTTCTCATCCTCATCACCGATGAGGATTCGGATGAGGAGGTAGAGATGCCTGCATTGCAGTTGGCAAGGTATTTGAGGGATGACAAGGAAGTGAAGGCAGTAGGAAGAACGAGTGCTGGTGTAGAAGAGCAGCTTGCATCAGAGCACTTTTCAGAGGGTGCACAATCTGCAGTAGCTGAACAGCCCTCTGTAGTAGTAGAAGATGTGGGGCCATCTTCCCCACACGAGAAGAGCAAGAAGGTGCTGCCAGAGCTTGAGATCAATCTCTTGAGCACAATTGTGGTGGAAGGTGAAGAATACTTCTTCATGACCTTGAAAAGGCAGCTGGCTTGAGAATGGATAAATGCATGGGCAGCATTATATGCACGCGATATATGCACGCGATGTGAGGTGGACCTTGATACATCCAGCCTCGGACCTCACCTAGATAGTGCTATATTACCCCTTGGAGAATCTATCGCAGGAGACCACGGGAGCAAGCCCTAGTTCAAGAGGAGGAATTCACAACCTTACAAAAGACAAGCTAGAGGCTAAAAAGGATACCCTTGCTGCTGGAGTGATGGAGGATACCCTTGCTAAAAAGGATACCCTTGCTGCTGGAGTGATGGAGGATACCCTTACTACTGGAGTGATGGAGGAGACCAAAGCACCAAAAAAGGATGAGGCTAAGTCCTTGATTGACCTCTCCACCCCCACCAACACTTTGGCAAAAGAAGACATTGAGCAAGAGGTAATAATCGACCTTTTACAACCTAGAAACATTTGTAATTATGTATAGGAAAATAATTTGATTTTTCCTTTGATTGCAGAGGGTGGTTGAAATTGACGCATTTGCTGGGAGAGGCGACGACAGCAGAGACCAGGCCAATGTCCATGGACATGATGTTGCGTTGGCGCACTATCTTGGTCGACTTCTTATGGATGGCATCGCCATTATCCACTACAGGGACTACACCCCTCAATCTGTCTTCGCTCTCTTCTTTTTGAAAGCCCTCTCTAAGGTGCTCTGTGTAGCCTCTATGGTGGCACAGAGCACCAAATGTATAGTTTTGATTAAAAAATCCCTTGCCTTCGATGTTTTTGGTTTTGGATTTAGGGGTAAGCTTCTTGCTTGTATAGGTATAGCCAAAAAGCATAGGCATAGAGGATCCTCAAATAGCCCAATCACTCCTTGAGCACACTCTAGCCACCAATAATAACAAGAGAAGGAAGCTCAATGTTGTAAGAAAGCTTTTGTAAAGATGATGTATCACTTCTTATTATGAATACAATACAATTTTTGCAAACTTATTTTCATCAAGTATATCATTTTTTTTTCTAGCTTGTACCATCAATGTTTTTGTGAATGCATATCAAAAACGACCCTGGGAGTCTGGGGAAGCAGTGCCAAAACAGTGCAAATTTTGAGCCTGCACCGCTGCTGTAGAGCCCAAATTTGCACTGTTTTGGCACAGCTTTCCTAGCCCTTCAGGAGCAATTGTGATGCATTGGATGACAAATAATGTATTTTTACACATGATTAAAGGTATTTTTATCTTGTAAATTACTGTTTCTCATAAATCAATGTACTCAACTTGATTATAAATGCATCAAAAATGATTTTGAGTGGCTGGGAGAGCAGTGCCAGAACAGTGTGAATTTTGAGCCTGCACCATTACTGTAGAGCCCGAATTCGCACTATTCTGGCATAGCTTCCCCAGCCCTCCAAGAGCAATTCTGATGCATTGGATGACAAATAATGTATTTTTATACATGATTAAAGGTATTTTTATTTTATAAATTACTATTTTTATAATTAATGTGCTCAACTTCATTGATCCTGAGTGGCTAGGGTAGCAGTGCCAGAACAGTGTGAATTTTGAGCCTGCACTGCCGCTGCAAAGCCTAAATTTGCACTGTTCTGGCATAGCTTCCCCAATCCACTAACCAAGAGCAATTCTGATACATTGGATATGACAAACAATGTAATTTTACACATGATTAAAGCTGTTTTTATCTTATAAACTATTGTTTCTCACAATTAGTATACTCTTCATTATAAATGCATCAGAAATGATCTTGAGTGGCTGGGGGAGCAGTGCCAGAACAGTGCGAACTTTGAGCCTGCACCGCTACTGCAAAGCCTAAATTTGCACTGTTCTGGCATAGCTTTCCTAGTTCTCTAGGAGCAATTCTGATGCATTGGATGATAAACACTATATTTTTACACATGACTAAAGGTGTTTTTATCTTATAAACTACTGTTTCTCACAATTAGTGTGCTCAACTTCCTTATAAATACATCAGAAATGATCCTGAGTGGCTAGGGAAGAAGTGCCAGAACAGTGCAAATTTTGAGTCTACATCGCAGTTGCAGAGGCCAAATTCGCACAGTTCTAGCACAGCTTCCTCAATCCTCCAGGAGCATTTCTGATGCCTTGGGTGACAAACTGGCACATGATAGACACTCCATGTTAAACAAACATGATGACACCGAGACATTGTAAGAGAAATTAAAATTTTAATTATCAAAAGGTTACAAATGAAAGCCAGATGGGCTTGTTACAAAGGGGGGTTTGAAACAAAAGAGTTGCTTCAAAAAAAAAGGTTAACATCTAAGATCTCTAGATCGTGTCTCGCTCGCCTCGAATGCGCCGAGCTAGTTACATGTCCTTCGCAGATATGGTAATCCTCTTTGCATGTATTGCAACAAGGAGGTTGGTGTCTTTCAAAAAGCCCAATAAGGTAAGCCTCGGAGGCTTCTTACAATGCTTCAAGGGCAATTCCCTCCACACACGGAACTGTGTTCTATATCGTTGGAGAATCTCCTTCACTGTGCGAGAGCAAAAGGGGCTCCTCTTATCAGCAACTCAGTGTTCCTCTGATAAAACTTGATTTCTTGTAGAGCCCTATGCCCTTGGCACATCCTTCTACTTGGAGTTCTCCGTGTTGTGTTAGTGCGGCGTTGGCGAGGTTGGGACTTCCTTGGCTTGAAGAGCTTGACCTTTCTACGCTTGCGCGCACTTGCAGGAACCTCCTCTTGGTCTCTCTCATAGTCTGAATCCTCCTCCTCTCCTGTTGCTATGGTACCTATGTATCAAGTTCCTGGTAGGTAGGGGACCCTGTCCTGGTAGTAGGGTCTTGCCACCTATGGTGCTACGTAATGTAGGAATGTTTTCACCAACCCAGTCAAACTGCTCATCATCGGCCTCTCTCTCTTGATCTCTGGGGTGGATGCATTGTGGGGTCTTCTTCACACGCTTGCTCCCACTAGAAGGGCCTGCATGTGTGTGCACTGGTGTTGCTGTGGGAGGAGGGTTGGACTCTGGTGATCCCATTGGGCATGTCCTAGAATCCAAGGGGTCACTCTCTTCCGTGGTGTTGCCAGTAGTGGTCGTTGGGTGCCTTGCACTGTGTTCTGTGAAGGCATGGTAACACGTGCAGTGTTCTTGGTGCGTGCCATATCCATGTACTATGCTAACGTGGTGATGTGCTGGTGTCCTTACATGGGTGTCTATGTAGATCTTGAGCTCAAGATCTCTAAAAAAGTGAAATGAAAATGAAGTGAGAGAAGGAATTATTAATAGTTTTTTTAAAGGAAAAAAAATCCTAACTAAACTTATTTTCTTAGCCTTATTACATCTAGATTTATGCTGGTGCGTGCACAACTCAATGCCTCCCTTGTCTCCTCATTCGTGCACGCCAACTTCCAAGCACCATGCCTATAGGGAGCATTAGTGTTATATGTACATTATGTGTGCTATGTTATATACACATTATGTGTGCATATACTAGGAGGCTAACCCACATTAGGCTTGTGAGCATGGGAGCATGGGAACAAGATTTAGTGGAGCATGGGTTAGGAATAATCTTAAGGGTTAAGGTTAGGGTCAGGCATCCAAGGGTCACACATGAGGAATGGAAAGTCAAGAGTCACTTGAGGGCCCTCCTATATAATAGGGGCATGGGGCACACTCAAGGGAGCTTGGGGGGCTTGGAGACTAGGAAGCTTGAGGCTTATGCTATGGTCTCTTATGTAGAGATCCATATCTACTCATCTACCATTTCACACTATAGCTACATGCTATTGGATTGGAGTTATACCACTTGATGGTATGGGACATCAAGGTAGAGGTATGATGTATTTCATTTATCATTCATGTGTGCATCCCTTGGGCTCGGGGGTGGTTGGGTGGTTGAGTTTATGCCTGATTTATGCATGTTTATGCATAACAATTATCTAGAGAGATCTTAGGGTTTTAACAGTGGTATCAGAGCAATCTCTATTTAATTGTTGCTTTTTTTAGTAAATTTTAATATTTACTAATAAAATGTTATTTTTTGTTGATTTGTGTTGATGAATTGCACGTGGATCATCGATTTGGTGATTGGAACGTGTGTAACTACAATTCAATGGACGAATCGACATTGCGAGGGAATACCGTGAGTTAATGCTATTTTTCTCTATTTTTTATGGTTAAAATCGAGCATTAATAGAATTTTTTACAAAAACACCATAAAGTTTATGGTGGATATTTTTCTAGGATGGATTCTCTGAATTTCTAGAATTTTTAGAAATTTTTTCTTAATTTTTTAGGAATTTTTTGAGCATTTTTATGATTAAAAATGTATTTTTATACATTTTTGCGGGTTTTTTTCGCAGGAATGCGATCAAATTTCTGTCCATTTCTACTGAAATTCAGTAGGGGACAGCGTGTTGATGCATGAGATGCTCTCCCGTGTGCATGGGACTCTCTCCGCCTCTCAAATCTGATTTTTCTTTCTCTTTTTCGGGAGAAAATCTCTTTAAAATGATTTTTTTAACATTAATCATAATTAATTATGATTAAGATATGTTAATTAAAAAGCTTAATTAAAGATTAAGCTAATCTCTCTCTGATTAATAGAGAGAGAGAAGAGATTGGAGGAGAGATGGAAATGGAGAGGAAAGGGAGGAGAGAGGGGAGAAGAGAGAGTCCTCTCTCTGTCACTCATCAACGCGCAGGCGACGGGAGGGGCGGGGCTGCGCACAGCAGCCAGCGGAAAAAAACGCCCCCCCTCTAAAAAAATCAAAATCAAGCTATAAGCTAAAAAAACTTATTTTTCATTTTTTTCCATTTTTTTAAAAAAAGAGTTTTTTATTTTAAAAAAAAGCTTTTGAATTTATTTCAAAAAAAGCTTGGAAAAAGCCTGGAAATTACTGAAAAATTTGGGATTTGAGGGAAAAATTCTCTGAAAATTTTTGGCTTTTCATCTTCCGGAAAACCTTTGGCTTTCCGTTTTCCCGAAACCTTTTGGCTTTCCGAATTCCGGAAAAACTTTTGACCTTCCGTATTCCGAAAACCTTTGACCTTTCACATTCCGAATTTTTTTTGTCTTTTCATTTTCCTAAAACTTTTGGCTTTCCGTATTCCGGGAAAACCGTTGGAATTCCGAAATTTTTTGACCGTTCGTATTCTAAATGCGTTTGGGGTAATTTAAAAATTTCAAAAAAATTTTGAAAATTAGTGGAAAATTAGACAAAGGTTATTTTAAATTTCGGGAAAATGTGGGGTTGGTGTTTGGCATGTGGTGTGTCCATTCGGGCGTCCGTGACCATTCAAATTCCTTTAAAAATATATTTTTTGACCCAGAAAATTAGAAAAATCCATTAAAATTATAAATTTTCATTGGATTTGAGAATTGTCAGGCGGAATTGGAAATTTCGTGGAACGATGGGATTCTCAGGAAAAATTAGGAATATTTTAAAATTATTTTTAGAAATCCTAAAAATTGGTATTTTTTTAAATATCAATGGTATTTTGGCAAATTAAATTGCTAAAAATTTTCTAGAAAAATATAGGTTTGGAATGCCATAAGATAGGTTTGGTGGAATTCAAAATTATTATATTTTGAGGCCCTAGAAAATTAGGGAAAATTAGAAAAAAATCATGATAATTTTTTTTTCTCGAGAATTTAATATTTTCGAGGTTTATTTAATGTTGAAGTACGTTTTCTCATGCTGACATTAGATAGATGCGGATTATTCACATATTATTAATACGATTATACTTCGTATTAATAGATATTTATGTTTGGATTAATTCTAAACGATGTATTCATGTTTTTTTACCATTGTTTAGCCATTCTTTTTGGACATGTTCCTTAATTTCTTTTGATGGCTATAATTTACGTTCAAAGTGTGTTTCACCTTTGATACTTTTCCATGATAATTTATTTTACACTTATTAAAGTGTAGATTGTGCTTAATTTCTTAAGCCTCTATCATGGGTTAGTTGATCGGTTTGTTTTGGTGGATTTTTATTGGATATTTTCCAAGTTTTATGACTCATCAGGTTCTGCCTAGATCACTTATGTCTAGGGTTTTCTTATTGAGTGCTACACACATGTGTTTCACTTTCTTACTTTGGAGTTTTATTTGAACAACACAATGTTCATATACTCCGGATTGATGAGTTGGCCACCAATTTTTAATGCTTCTTTTGGCATGATTTATGTCCATTAGATGGTATGCATTGATTTTTATGATCAACTATGATTTTTATGGATTCGAGGAGCTTCTATGCTTTTATCCATGGTTTTATAAGGATCTTTTGATCTTTTGAATATTTACATGTGCTTTGAAGGTAGCATTTGCCTTCGTTTTTTGCACATAATTTTAGAGTATATTTCTTATACTCTTGTATATATTCCAACTCAGATACCTAGTTACTTATATATCTAGATGAGTTATTTTTCTACCCTAACTTTATTGTGTTTTGGGTAGTTATCATTTGAAAGGCGCCAATAATTCAATTTCGTTTCTAATGATGTACTCAGAAGGAGTTATTCCTTGATGTAGTCTCAAGTATATAGAGACAGGTTTAGTATGTGAAAGTCTGGATAAGGCCATCTTATTCCTTTTACACAAGATTTTATTCATATTTTCCTAGACGGCATACTAGGGAGTTTCAAATTGTTAAGGTATGTATGGGTGGTATCATGGTGGTATGGGACGCTAGTGATCCCTCACATATATTATCTTATGGGATAATTTGGGCTCAAGATTGTTGCTTTGCTTACATCACTTAGCATGTTGACCTCAACATTCAAAGACAATCTTATTTTCTAAATTCACTAGAAGTTATATTGTGGGCATTCTCTAGATAAATTTCTTTTATCTATAGCCTGCATGTTTTGATAAGGTAGATCTCGTCGACATTTTCACTTGTTGAAATCTCTTTCTTTACAGTTCAAACAAGTTTATCTTGTTGTGTTCGGATAAGGAAATTTGGATTCTTCCTTTGTTGGCATTTCTTTCTTTAGTTCCGTACTTTAGGTGATTTACACAATCAACCTGATAGGTTTACGGATGGACATATGTGTCTCATCGAGACGTTGATGACTCTCTATGTTGATATGGGTAACTCGAGACGTCGATTATTCCATATGCAGATGTGGGTATGTCAGGGTGCCGATGAATCCCTGGTTTCTGCTGTTATAATGCCATGCTTTCCTACTTTATTCCGAATGTTTTACAATGAGGAAGTTACTTTGAATGTGAATTGTTCTGATCATCCGCAGTGGTCTGATGGGCAAACAGAGTGTATGAATCCGATTATAGTGTATATGCTTTGTGCATATGTCTCTAGAAAATCATCATATTGGGAAAATATCTTCCAATGATGGAATTTGCCTATAACAGTTTTAAATATACGGCTATTGGTTTTTAGTCCGTGCATACTTATGTATGGGTATCAACCCAGGCCACCTATTGATGTCAATCTTACGGACATCGAGCTTGATGCATCGAGGGATTTCTTGCGAGATATGTAGGAAATTATGACCGAAGCTCGGGATTCTATCAGGAGTGCTCATGATAGGGCACGGTTTTATGCTGATAGGGGACGCTCATCTCGGTCTTTTGAACCAGGAGCGTTGGTTTATTTTAATGTTCCTAAAGATTCTCAGACTTTGTCAATGGAAAAATGCTCGAATTTATCTCCTAGATATTGTGGTCCATTTCGAGTTATATATCGGATTGGCACGGTTGCGTATGAACTAAAACTACCTCCAATTGTTAGAGTTCATCCAGTCTTTCATATCGATAGATTGAAAGGGAAACTGGGAGGTGAGGATGACACAGTTACTCCTCAAGAACTCGTTGAAGTCGATGAATTATCCTATGTTCCACATGAACCTGATAAGGTACTTGAATTCAGGGAAAGGAAACTTTGTAGTTGACTAATTCCTGAGGTTAAAATAAGGTGGAAAGATAGGGAAATTGAGAATTCGACTTGGGAGTCGGTTGAGATTGTTCAGCACAGTTCTCCTTCTTTTCATTGCAAGAGTGCAATGTTTTGAGAGAGGGGAAGTATATTATATGTACATTATGTGTGCTATGTTATATACACATTATGTGTGCATATACTAGGAGGCTAACCCACATTAGGCTTGTGAGCATGGGAGCATGGGAACAAGCTCTAGTGGAGCATGGGTTAGGACTAATCTTAAGGGTTAAGGTTAGGGTCAGGCATCCAAGGGTCACACATGAGGAATGGAAAGTCAAGAGTCACTTGAGGGCCCTCCTATATAATAGGGGCATGGGGCACACTCAAGGGAGCTTGGGGGGCTTGGAGGCTAGGAAGCTTGAGGCTTATGCTATGGTCTCTTATGTAGAGATCCATATCTACTCATCTACCATTTCACACTATAGCTACATGCTATTGGATTGGAGTTATACCACTTGATGGTATGGGACATCAAGGTAGAGGTATGATGTATTTCATTTATGATTCATGTGTGCATCCCTTGGGCTCGGGGGTGGTTGGGTGGTTGGGTGGTTGAGTTTATGCCTGATTTATGCATGTTTATGCATAACAATTATCTAGAGAGATCTTAGGGTTTTAACAATTAGTCTTCTGCAACCATTCAAGCCGAGCATGACTTTTTACAGCCTTGCATGCCTCTTGCGCAAGGAATACAAATGTGTAAATCAACCTTCCGTTTTCTAGCTTCACAAGGGGCTACACACACAGCTTGCAAAAGCTCCATAGCTAAGCAGAGGAAGAAGCTAATGCAGAGGTATCCTCATAGGG
This sequence comes from Cibotium barometz, assembly GCF_041138505.1. NCBI lineage: Eukaryota > Viridiplantae > Streptophyta > Polypodiopsida > Cyatheales > Cibotiaceae > Cibotium > Cibotium barometz. The sequence continues at coordinate 25,332,016 of NC_141087.1, forward strand.
TGAGAGAGAGAGAGAGAGAGAGAGAGAGAGAGAGAGAGAGAGAGAGGGAGTGAGTGAGAGAGACTATTAAAACTTTGCTGTGTTGCAGGTTTAACACAAATCTATTTTTCTAAGTAGAAAATGATATTTTTGATATACAAATATACTAACATGGAGTTTTTCATCAATAAATTATATTTATGAAAAAATTTAAAAAATAATAATTTTAGGGGTCCCCACAATTCGGGATCTCATGGATGTAGTGGTTCCTGACAGTTAGTTATGTTTATGGGGTTGTGTGGAGACCTGACAGTTAGCTACTATGGATGTACTGGCTCCTGACGTGACTCTTGAATTACAAGCTTTTTGGAGAGAAAATTATTTTCATCATACATATTGGTTGAGTGGTGTTTTTTCCACCTCAAAATGTAAAAAAATAAAAAATAAAATTTTTTTGGGACCCACCTAAATACGAGAATGTTTTGCTAATGTGGAAGGGAGATATGGTGGGAGTTAATAAGAAAGGAGATTTCAAACTGACAAGAAAGATTCAATTTGTAGAGAGTGAAGATAAAAAATTCAAAAAGTAAGAGAGAGTATGAAAAAAGTCAAAAAGTAAGAGAGAGAGTATGAGAATATTCCCTTTAAAAAGTGAAACTAGGGGGGGTATGGCTCATGTGGCAAGGTAAAAAATAGGGGTCATCATAGCCTTTGTCTCCCTTAAGCCCAGCTTTTTAAGCTCTAATCCCTTAAAATTAGGAATCCTTAGGAGGCCCTTTTTGGGTCCAAAAAATTCCTAATGCAATCCACGAGAGTAATAATAAAGAGACATGTCAACCTCGTCTTCATCACTTTGGAAATTTCCATTCACTAAGGTTCTAAATTGTAGATATTCCAACATCGGTGAGAACCACACATCCAAATCCATTCAAGGGTAAGTACTCATTGGAGATGGTGGCAAATGTGATGGCACATGGAAAGTGGAAGAGGTCAAGAAATGTCCCCAATAAAATAGTGTTTATCCCAGTAGCAATCAACGTACGTATGCTTGAAAAAGATACATATACTCAAGAAAACACTCCCAACAAATCTTTGAGATATTAAGCATGCGTGACAAACAGGAGAAGGACTCTCTCTCAAATAGATGTGCTTGGACTACATCAAGATGCAAAAAATGTGTTGGTTGTGTAAAGGAAGATGACAAATTAATATCATCTTCCTCCTCCAACCATGGAGATAACATAAATATAGATGGGATCGAGTCAGATGAAGATCAATAGTAAAGAGTCCTTGTGTATTGAGTCCAAGAATTTAGTCTTTTTTGAATGTGTTTTATTACCTCTTTCATGCTATGATTTCTTGAATTCTAGAGAAGGTTCACTTGCCATTATATAATTTTATGAATATGAGGTGTTTTTACCCAATAGTATAAAGTTGAAGTGATTTCACAGAAAACAATATTGCTATATGGGCTCCAATTAAAGAAGGCACCTCGGGAAATACTAATTTTCAAAAAATTAGATTAAAACATGTAAATTTTTAGGTTAAAAAAGGGGAATGTTCCTTGCGTTTCTCAAATGTAAAAAATATTTCTCGCAATGTTGGTTATCCATACAGAGGAGAATTTTTTATCATTCAGTATCCTACACCTAAAGCATTATACTCATTCTTTCCTCCCTGAATAAGAGAAAGAGATATAACTATTAAGTACGTACTATATTTGAACTACTTCTATGCCCATGGGAACCCAATTATTAAGTGTGAACAACTTCTATACCCTTGGGAACCTAATTATTTATCAAATCCAATTTCTATGAACCTTCATTGACGTAGATAAGTAGCAGCACCATAGCATAGACCAGTGAGTGCCCTAGTTTGGTAAGAATTTTGTTAGTCCTTCACAAGAGAAATAGGAAGGGAGACATTAAGATGCTTGCCACATCTGTTGGTATCCAATTTGTCTCTAAGATTTGAACTACTTCTTGCTTACATCACCATTGAGCCCAACTCCTCTTTGTACACTCTTAGATTATTCCATAAGGTAGGACTAGTGACATTTAAGGCTTTGGGGTTTGATAATTCAGTGCTCATGATTTTTTTTCCCAACCAATGGAAAAAAAGGATCTAGCCAGTTTTGTAGCTCTAAATGATGAGATTTGTCCATTTTTATAAGTGAAAATGGTAAAAGATGACCGGTTTTATTCAAGATTAACTCCAATTTCATTGAGGATTTCAAAATTTTAGCTAGTAAAATACACTAAATGTCGATTGTCCATGAACATTGAGACTCAGGTTGTGGGGTCTCTATCGAAACTTTTTAGGGGCGTGGAGAAAAGCAGGAGATGTGCACCACCATGTAGACTCTAGAGGGAACTGAGAGTTGGAGAGGAGGTTTATCATGCATCCTATGACGGTCATCTCCCATTCTCATGAAGTTGTGGGTGGGTACATGTGTTGTGCATGTGCTAAAGCGAATGTGGGGGAGAGAGAGAGCTTGAGTTTGTTGGCTAGCTTACAAAAGAGTGCAAGACACAAGAGAGATGGATGGTGTGGAGTGGAAAAAAGAACAAGGAAGTAGGCCTCTATAGCTTCCCACTCCCCCAACCTTGGAATCACTAGCACAAAACAGGGGCACCATAGACAAAATAATCACCCAGCAAACACATACACTTCCACTGTGTGCATGATGAGGTAATCAAAGGTTGGCACAAAGTGCGTTGTGAGAGTGTAAACCCGTGGACTACACCACCAAACACGTCAATCACGCCTTCTCCTGCAAATCAACACACACAGGATACCAACACACAACCATAGCCAGATACATCACCAGTATCATTCATCCTTCCTCTCAGCTTGGCCATTTTTTTGTGTATAATAAGGTGATGATTTTTGATGGATTACAAGGAATCCTATGAGTAAATGTTCAATTACCTCATTGATGAAATGTGAACCCCGGTCACTAACTAACTCTAGTGGGCAGCCAAATCTGGAAATGATCTATTCATACAAGAACTTGGGTGTAGTTCGAGCATCAGCTTTCTTAGAGGCTCTTACCTGTGCCCACTTGGTGAAATAATCCGTTGGCTATGATCATATAACGAGCTTATGTGATAGATGAGATGTTGGCATTCTGTCCTTCTATTTTGGAATAGCAAATCGTTTGACATTCTTTGCATCTCTTCACAAATTTTATAGCGTCTCCGAATAATATAGGCCACCATAGTCTTGCTTAAAGCACTTTGCGATCTGTAACTTCTCCATCAAAATATCCTCTGGCTATTCCTGAGTGTGCTGCTTCTAATATCATGAATGAAATCTTCTCACACACATCTCTTGAGGATATTGTCTTTGCATAGCTTATATAGTTCTCCCACAATCAATTAATATGGTGCAGCCATCTTAATAAGCCGATGCATCTTATCTTTGTTCAAAGGTAGATCTTGTGGAAAACAATGAGCTAAGTACTCTAATATTTTGTCTCTCCACTCAGGCACCATATCAATTTTGAATAGACATACATCTGGGAGGTCATTGGTCAATGCCAGTTGTAGGTTCTCCGTTTAGAATTCTAGACATATAATCTATAAAAACATGTTGTGCTCCTTTTCTCATTGTGACCGTAAAGTTGAATTCTAGGCATAGAAGAAACCATCGTGTGACTCTTCGTGGGGTGCATGTCTTATTCACTAGATATAATAAGGCCTAGTGATCAACAAAGAATACTAATTTGTTGGCCAAGTAATGTCTGTATTTCTTAACAGCATAAACCATGGCCAACCCTTCTGCTCACTTGTGGTGTAGTTTATCTCTGCATCATTCAATTGATAGCTTGCAAAGCAAACTAGGTAATCCAATTTGAATTCCCTAGGTTGCGTTGATATGCATCCTATAGCAAAATTCGATACATCGATATGCACATGGAATACAAGATCCTAGTTGGGCGGTCTCAAAATTTGTGCACTAGCCAATGCCTTCTTCAACTTATCATATGCATTCTAGCACTCTTCAGTCCATTCACAGACGATGAGTAGTCTATATAATGGCTTGGAAATTTTAGCATAGAATATGCTAAGACATCAATAATACCCAATGTGTCCCATAAACCGCTGCACACCCTTGTAGTGTGTTGGTGGGGATAATTCCAAGATGAACTTCACTTTGCCCTAATCGTGGAAATACCATTCTTAGACACAATGTACCCTAAGATGACACCGTGTTTGACCCAAAATTTACACTTTAAAGGGTTTAAGGAAATGTGATGATATAGTCGACACCTCTCAAACACCTTCCTTAAAAAAGCTAGATGTTCAGTCCATTGTGAGTGTGTACATAGATGATCAATGAATATCTCCATCCACTTTTGCAAGTAGTCCTTGAAGGCCATGCACATGAATTGTTGGAAAGTTGCTAGTGCATTAGTGAGGCCAAAAGGCATAACCTTAAAAGCATAGGTCTCCCACATCGTGTTGAAGGCCGTCTTGTGTTGTTATTATGGTGTGCTATGGACACCTGATTGTAGCCTAAAAACCCATCTAAGAAGCTATAAGCATCTTCACCAAAGCTACCCGTTCTAATACATGCTCCGTATATGGTAATGGGTAGTGGCCTTTCTTGGTAGTGGCATTGACCTTTTTGAGCTTGACACAGACTCTTAGCTCTCCATTCTTCTTTGGCACTATCATGATTGGTGAAAGCCAATCTGTGTGCTCAATATCATAGATGAAATATGTAGCTATGAGTTTATCAATTTTCTCCTTTATAACAACTGCATGTTTAGGATTCATCTGATATGGTTCTTGCATGGATGGTCTCGATCCTTCCATGATTGGTATAGTGTGTTGAACCACCTCAGGTGGTACACCCTTCATTTTTGTGCATTTTCAAGCAAAACAATCCTTGAATTCTTTTAAGAGAGCAATGAGATCTTCTTCTTTAGCTGTAGTTAAGTTGTTAGCAATGTAAACAGGATTGGGATCCTCCCCTAGCTCTGCAATTTCTACCTCCTTAACTTCAGCTAGTCTGTTGTTGTAAGATATGGATTGGCCATTTTCCTTCACTCTTTTGGCTGTCAATTGGACCACTTTTTGTTCATCATAATGGTGTAGGTTTTGAAATGGTGCAGTACTAAGATCAGGTCTGGCTTATCATCCTCAGCATATTCTATCTGGTCGAGCGATATACCTCTTTTGTTTCTAGCACTTCCTAAGGCATTGGCTGCTGTTTTGTGACCTTGCACTCCATACCCTTCTGTGGAGGCTTCATCCTTTGTTTCATTTTCTCTAGGTTGCATATCTACCATGAAGACTGAGGTGGTGGGAATGATTCCCAATTCAATGTACTTGGTTCCTCTAGGGGGCAACAAATCTATGGTGGCAATCACATGCATCCAGTTTTCACTAAAATTGCCCTTCCATGGCGTGCACCTTCCATGTATGGAGATCAATATTCAAAATTTGTGAATCCTTTCTAATATACACTTTCGCTCTCATAATAACTCCCCAATTGCTTCACATGTATTTTGATGAATCTGGGTGCTCTCCCTTCCTCACATGCTAGGTTTTTCTCTGCTAGAGGTGACTAGCTTTCCTTTGTAAGTGAACATTGGGTTCATTCTTCCTTCTACCCAGTCCTTCACATCTGCCCACAATGTCAGCGTATTGCATAACAATGGTCCAAGTGGGATTTTGATAGTTGTAGACAGTATTGTTGAGAGATTGCCTATGTCTCTAGGTTCTCTGGCAACAAGTGAGGGCTCCTTCCAATGTGTTTGTCTCATATTTAATCCTAGGGAATGAATGGATCAACAATTCTTGATCTGCCTCCTCAAACATTCTTGCTATCAGATCACTATGAGTTCCTTCTTCGAATCCCTCTGGTATTGGAGTAGGCACATCGAACTTCCTTTCTTTTAAAATAGCTCATTTCGTGGTGGATACACTGTATCCCTCACCTTGTTAGTCCTCCATTTGGCTTCATGGCTGCGTTGACATTCCTCAACAAGGGCCTTAGCTTCCTCAAGCTTTCTCATTTCTTCTTCAGCATTTAGATATTCTCCGACACCCTTGGGGGTTGATGGCCTCTCTTTTGGTTGGCTGATCATCTGGTGTTGGCACTTGGTCATCTCCTTCGGTGGATTTGGTGTGTCAGGGGACGACACGGGTAGGACTAGGGAGAGTCAGGCATCCAGGGGAGTCCGAACATGTGTGGACGGCGAGGGCTATTTTAGCCAGTTAGGGTCTATATCCAATAGTTGAGTAGAGAGTTTCCTGATTCTCTTCTAGAGTAGTTCTCTTGGAGGTCTCATGGTGGCCTCTCACTACTCATGGTGGCCTCTCATGGTGTCAATGGTATCTTCCTCAGATCCATCCTGAATTGTGCCCACCTTTTTCACTCTTCTCCTTCTCCCAGTCTTAGTGGGTGCAATACCTCCAAGATTCATCCCTTTGTCTACTTGTTTTGCCTGTGTGCGTTTCAGGACATTCAGTAGTGCAATATTTCCAATGTGCACACTTATATTCCTGATGGTGGCAAGGTTAGAAGTAGAAGAAAATCCATTAATGTGATATGGGAAGTCCTTGATCAAATGATCAACACCGCACTTAACACATGAAAGAGTTGGCATGGCCTTGGTCTGCTTTGCTATTGGTTGAGTTTGGCTAGCATTAGTCACATTTTTTAAAAGACATTCCGCTACTCGATGAGGTCCATTACAATGAAAATAGTATGTGGGTCCCCTTCTCGTAGTCGATTTTATGTCTTTTCCCTTCCACTATACCATGGTTTGAAACACTGGTACTTGCATGTTGTTTTGTAAGGCATAATACTCCGGTGTGATCTCCATTGGTTCCTCGTAGTACTCATTATTAACTTCTAATTCATGTTGAAATTACAGCAATGTGATGAGCTATGGTGGATCAAATACTAGAATCGACATCATTAACAAAGTGATTAGATAATAATTAAGATATGATTAGTGAGTAATTAACAAATAGCTTAATGTAAGCATGGATAATTAAGATATGATTAGTGAGTAATTAACAAATAGCTTAATGTAGGCATGGATAATCAAAAACCAGAAAACTCTCATTAGGCCATTGCCTCAATTTATAGTGTTTACATCAAAGCATCTAATCCCACTGATTTCTCCTTGATTCACTCCACCTTAAGATATGATTAGTGAGTAATTAACAAATAGCTTAATGTAGGCATGGATAATCAAAAACCAGAAAATTCTCATTAGGCCATTGCCTCAATTTATAGTGTTTACATCAAAGCATCTAATCCCACTGATTTCTCCTTGATTCACTCCACCTATTTTGCTTGATTCTCTCCACCTCTTCACTTTTCCCAAAATATCTCCACACTTCCTAAATCTTCTCATGGTACCCTTTATTCTCTCCTAGTAGATTCTTCTCACCTTTTCACAGGTTCTCTCACATTTACACATTCTCTTTTACAGCCTCTAACCGAGGGCTTGTTCCCACACACACCCTATTCACTTGTATATTTCAACACCTCCCCTCAAGTGAATACTCCTAGTACACCTGGACCCTATACCAAGTTTCCTTCTTACTTGATAGTCCGCGACCAGTGTCTAGCACACCTGGACCCTGTACCAAGTTTCTCTCTTACTTGATAGCCCGCGACCAGTGCCTCAAGTCCCTAAACTCATAGTCCTTGACACTCTCTCTCTCTATGTGTCCAAGGCTTACTACAAGTGCCCGTGACCTTGACTAGAGTGCTCACACATACATCTACCCCACATGGCCTACATCATCGGTGGCTCAGAGGTGGTTTTACTTTGTCAGGGCAGGTTACATTGGGTTGTGGGGTCTCTCTCTCTCTCTCTCTCTCTCTCTCTCTCTCTCTCTCTCTCTCTCTCTCTCTCGGAGATTTTCACATGAACACCATATTCGTGAGTTTGGGAATCTCCCAAATCCCATTTTTGTAATACTAAAAAGGTGGGACCCGATTAACATGTCTATAAGTTTCTCAAAACCCTATCATGTGACCTATCATTGGAAAGCGCTTGAAAAGAGGGATCTATTAAGCTTTAAAGCGCACAATGTAGAGTAATGGTGTTCAAGTTATGGCAAATCCAAAGTTTTGACCACGTGTCCCAAACTTATGGGAAATTCCCATATTCCCCAATATGGTGTTCATGGCTCCTCACTCTTTGGAGCCTCACATCTTCTCTTGTCTTCAGTCTTCTTCTCGTGGGCAGCTTCTCTTCTCGCGTCCATGTCTTCCTTCAATCTTCTTGTGGCAGCTTCTCTTCTCGTGTCCATGTCTTCCTTCAATGCTTCCTTTAGATCTTCTTGTCGGTGTGGATCCTCTTCTTGGAAAGAGATGTTCTTCTTCTTTCATGGCTGGGGCCATGAGCTTGTCCGTCATGTCTTCTTGCTCCATGTGAGCAGCATGTTTAAAGAAGTCGTTTTGGAAATAAAAAGTTTAGACATCAGAAATCTAATGATTCATAGTGCCAACATATACACACAGGTGGAAGAGGCCAGGTTCAAGGCAAGAGGAGCCAGAGAGGTCGAGGTAATTAGTAAAGACAGTAATCGAGGTTCAAAGGATTGTTGTTGGAATTAGAAGTTTGAGCGCAAGCGTGACTTCTTTAACTCTGACGAGGAGGAAAGTGACCATGCTAGGCACACTATTAAAGCTAATTTGCATGCGTAGAGTTCTCGAAAATATTCACGGATTAGCCGAAAACTGCTCACTTTCCAGAACTATGATTACAAGAAAGATGCACGAGTACTTATTGCATGGCTTAGCTAATTGGATGATTATTTTTAAAAAAAATTCCAGTCTAAGCATCACACATTGCAACCATCTATCTTTGAAGGTACTCTCATGCTAGAAAACTTAAAGAATTCATGAAAATCATACTTTTACTATAAAAAATATCTTTTATGCATATGTTTATGCATACAAATCATTTATGATGAAAATCACTCTTTTAATATAAAAGAATTTCTTTTATGCATCCATTTATGCATAAAAATTATTTATGATGAAAATCACACTTTTAATATAAAAATATCTTTTATGCATATGTTTATGCATACAAATCATTTATGATGAAAATCACTCTTTTAATATAAAGGGGTACTTATGTGTTACAATTTCAACCGCTCTCTAGTTTCAAAAATTGCTCACCCGTAATTACTCGCCAAAAAAAAGCACCCAGCTATGAGAACATTTGACACCAAAGAACTATCCAGATAGACCTCATCAATACATGACAGCTACTCCTTAAGATCTTTAATCCTTGTGAGGAACTCATCCACTCAGTCTCCCTCATTCATATGCTCGGACTCTAATTGCTTACACAAGTAGGCCACCCATGCCGTGTCAATATGAACCTAGTAAAGCACAACAATTGCATCCCAAGCATATTTCAAAATAATGCTCCTTTCCACTGAAAGTGCCACTAATGCATGTGCACCCGTTTGGCTTGCTCCACTATGGGAGGTACAGAGGCAAATGCCACAGCTACAACAGAAATCATACTTAGCCTTGACTACTACGATCTCTACGTCTACTTGTGCAAGAATATAAGTAGACGGCCTATTATATTAAATTGTTCTTGCTTTGGGAGAGGAAGAGTATTTACCAAAAGACTTCTCTTCAATTAACATAGACACCAAATCCCTAAAGTTGAGAAAACATTCTCTCTTACATCAATAGAGGTCTTGAATGGCTTGCATTCTTTACCAGGCCCATTCAAATAGATGCTCACTAAGTCATCATCTTCTACTGAGGCATTAATAGATCCAAGGGATTCAATAATACCCTTGATCTTCAACACATACTCATTGACATGCTCTTCTTCTCCACTAGCTCATGCTTTAGCAACAATTCCCTATCATAGTGTCTATCACACTGATTGAAAGTCAATCCATGACTTTCCTTGTACCCTGGTTCTAGTCTTTGAATGCCTTTATCTCTACTAGAGTAGCATTCTCTTCAGGTAATACCAAAGGCTGTCCCCTTCAACATAATCCTAAGGAAATTGGTCATTCTGAACTTCAGTTGTTTTGTTAAGCTTCTCACTAACAATCTGGTTGATGTTGTCAAATATCTTTGCTTGCAAAAAACAATTAAAAATCTATAAATAGATAATTTTATATACAACCTACAACACAATAGTATCTATTATAACTCCAAAAAATGGTACTTCTGCATAATCTGTATGTCACAACACATGACCAAAGTACACATACATATATCCACAATCAACAATGCATGTGCAATCACTGTCCGCACACCCAAAATGCACTACTACAATGCAATAACTAGAGCTTGGACAAAGATAGTTCCAAACCATAACTTCTTATAGAAGTGTCAAAAACACCTTGCAATGGCCAAACAGAGGCTGAAATGCGCCCGAAAACGTAAATATGGCTACGAAATTCTACCCAAGGGGTGTTGTACCAAAATAAGAAGGGGAAGAGATGATGATACCCTTACCCGTGTACCACTTCCTTTACCTTCATAACTTCCTTTGCTTACCGCTCTTAGATGTTATGAGAATATATTTTAAGCTCTCTTAAAAATATTATTCTACCCTCTTAAATAATTTGGGGATGCTTGGATTACCTTTGCATCAAGCCAAATCATGTTAATATCATGGGTGATGCCATTATAAATATTAATACATTTGGTATACATTCACGTATGGTTAGGGCCTGTAATGTTTGTTACAGTTGGTTTGTATGGAAGGGTGATTCATGGGTTACTTAATGCTCAAAAACGTGTGTGGTTATGGTTTATATACTTATGAAATATTTGTTTACCAATTTATTATTGGTTATTTTATAGGTGAAGAGGATTCAAAAGATTAAGCAGCTTAGACTTGAACTTTATTTTGTAAAGTGTGATATGCTTTAACCCTAGCATTAATTTATAGACACTCTATTTTGAGCATAAAAGAGTGTCGTGTAAGTAAAAAGCACCTTTTTGTATTTTTGGAGGCTATGGACTATTTTGGAATAGAGATTTACGTAAATACTCATGTGTGGGGGAGAGGCCACACACATGAGGGGGGGGATGATTGCACCCAATGTTTGAGGAGTCATTATCTTGAGTTAAGTATCTTTATTTGTTATTCACTCAAATCTTGAATATGTTGAATTTGTGGTCTTTTGATGAGTTACTTGTATGAATAATCTATTATCTTGCAAGTTCCTATTTTCTCTATTTTCCTAGAACTAGATTCATGTCATTGGTATCAGAGCTATGGTTCTAGGAAGATGGAGGCAAGATTTAAAAAGCTTGAAGGCTTAATTCAAAGGTTTGAGGAGTTGCAATCTATTAACCACAAAGGGCAATGACCAAGAGATAAATGAGGTGGCAAACCACTCTCTATAGAAACCACCAAACCACTCTTCTTCTTAAAAAATGGTTTTTCCAAATTCATAACCTCTCTTTGATCTAATTGTACGGATGAATTCAACTTCAGAAGGAGGTTTGAGCCCAACCATCAAATTGCTAAACCACTGTAGGTAGCACGAAAAACCTATAATGGATGGTGCATACTCATCTCCAAATCAGCTTTGTTGTGAAAAGCGCTTAATCGTAGTTTTGCTCGGTGAAAAAAAAGTACAAGAGCTTAATTAGCAATCAATTTTGTGAAGTGGCAATCATTTATTTGCTTCTTTCTTCTCCATGGGTGGCAATGCAGTGAAAATGACCCAAATTTCTTCTTTCTCTACTGATGCGCTGCGCAGGTTCCACTCTGAGAGAAGACATCATTTTGTTTTAAAGTCTTTGTAAGATTACAAAAAGCTTAATATTATAACCTTTTTTTGAAGGGAAAGTTTTAATTTATAAGCCTATAAAAGCTTACATAAGTTTATAAAGCTTCTTAAAAGTTCTCAAAGAAGAAAAGGGCTCAATAAAAAATTTAGGTTTGCAAAAAATTAGCAGAAAAGTTACAGAAAAACACATAACTCTTTTTCAAAAAATTGGGAAGGTCTGTAGTAGCAGCTTAAATTTTGGGCATCAAAAGGGAATCAAAAATTGGAAGTTTTTGGAAGGTGTTATTTTTGGCTCCGGTTTCTTCATCACATCAACCTCGTCAGGATTTTGAAGTGCCTTTAAAAATCTTGCCAAAGTCAACCACTACTCAAGTTTCTTGACCACGCTCGAATTTCATTCAGAATTGAAGTAAAAGGACAGTGTCAAGATCAACCATTTAAGGACTTCAAACCCGAATTCAACACGATTTAAGAGCTAAGTTTCTCATCTTTATTTATTTATCCGCATTAGTAAATTTTACTTTTTTTATTTAATTATTTGTAATGGCAAATCTACGTGCACAACCCACTATGCAAGAGCAATTTTTTGCACTTCAAGAGAAAAAATGCAAGTGAGCGTGAACTCCGACGCATGCTAGAGCGTCAAGTGTTGCACTCTCACACATTGCTTTCCTCAACATACACTACTTCTTCAATGGGTAATCATGCCTTTGATGCTTGCCCATATACGTATACCATAAGCCTTCACTCTTTGCTTTCTCAAAGTGCTCGCTCAAGAGTGAGAAGATCTCTGGTCATTCTTCTTGACACATTTCTCTTAACTCTAGCAAGAGTCTTTGTAGAGGAATGTACACTAGACATAGATGTCTTTCCCTTTTGCCCACTAGTGTTCTTGGAAGCTTTATAAACAAATTGCATAAAATGAGACTTCCTTGACCCAATGCTTGACTTTGACCTTTTCGACCATCTTCATGAACTAAAGCCATTTCTATAGCTCTGGATAAGGTTTGACACTTCCCTTGGCATACTAATGGTGGTTGAAGTTTATCATTAAACCCCAAGGAGAATTTAGGAACCTATAAGAAATCTAGTAAATTTGGAAAATTTTCATAAGCACCTCTCGATACTTGTCTACATACTCGATTACCCAAGGGATGGTTATCCAAAGTCAGCAGGGTTGAGGTACTATAGGTGATATCATAGTGTGGATATCATAAATAAATTCATTTGCTCAAAAATATTATTTTCATTATTAATTTCTATGAATAGAAAGATGCATATTGGGAATATTTTGATTATAACATTGTTACTTTCACCAAAATTGATTTTTATGCATAAATAGATGCATAAAAGAAGCTTTTTATTATAAAAGTGTTACTTTCATTAAAATTAAATTTAAAAAGCGTTACTTTAATCAAATTTTGATTTTATGTATAGAAAGATGCATAAAGAAATTTATTTTTATTTCAAAAGAGTTACTCTCATCAAATTTGATTCTATGCATAGAAAGATGCATAAAGAAATTTATTTTTATTTCAAAAGAGTTACTCTCATCAATTTTGACTTTATGCATAGAAAGATGCATAAAGAAATTTATTTTTATTTCAAAAGAGTTATTCTCATCAATTTTGATTTTATGCATAGAAAGATGCATAAAGAAGTTTTTCTTTTATTTCAAAAGAGTTACTCTCATCAATTTTGATTTTATGCATAGAAAGATGCATAAAGAAATTTATTTTTATTTTAAAAGATTTTATACATAGAAAGATGCATAAAGAAATTTATTTTTATTTCAAAAGAGTTACTCTCATCAATTTTGATTTAATGCATAGAAAGATGCATAAAGAAATTTATTTTTATTTTAAAAGAGTTACTCTCATCAATTTTGATTTTATGCATATAGAAAGATGCATAAAGAAATTTATTTTTATTTCAAAACAGTTATTCTCATCAATTTTGATTTTACGCATAGAAAGATGCATAAAGAAATAAATTTTTATTTCAAAAGAGTTATTCTCATCAATTTTGATTTTATGCATAGAAAGATGCATAAAGAAATTTATTTTTATTTCAAAAGAGTTATTCTCATTAAAATTGAATTTATGCATAGAAAGATGCATAAAAGATTTATTTTTATTTCGAAAGTGTTATTCTCCTTAAAATTGAATTTATGCATAAATACATGCATAAATGGATTTTTATAAAAGTGTTATTTCCCACTAAAGTTGTTCTTATGCATAAATCGATGCGTAAAGTATCTTTATATCAGAAATAAGAATTCTCTTACATTCTATAAATAGATGTGATATGAATCAGATAGATGAGAATGAATACAGAATGGATGTGATGAGAATAGAAAGGAAACAATGAGAGGTAAATAGATGTGATGAGATGTGATGTGAATCAGATAAATGTGAATGAATAGATGAGATGTGATGTCATGTGAATCAGGATGTAAATTAATGATATAGGATGTGAATGAATGTGTTAGCATGTGAATCAGGATGTAAATGAATGATATAGAATGTGAATGAATGTGTTAGCATGGATAATGCGGATTGACGTGAATGGATGTATGGATGATGTGGGTTGATGTGTGGATAATGTGGATTGACGTGAATGGATGTATGTATGATGTGGATTGACGTGTGGATTGATGTGTGTGGATGTATGGATGATGTGGATTGATGTGTGGATAATGTGGATTGATGTGGATGGATGTATGAATGATATGGATTGATGTTGATGGTTGTATGGATTGATGTGGATGGTTGTATGGAAGATGTGGATGGTTGTATGGAAGATGTGGATGGATGTGTGGATAATGTGGATTGATGTGGATGGATGTATGGATGATGTAGATTGATGTGTGGATGATGCGAGTGGATGTGATTTGATGTGAAAATGATTTGATGTGATCGGGATCGATGAAAAAAAATAATTTTGTGGGAAGATGAGAAAAGATGGGGACTAATGTAAAAGGATGTGGAGTGATGAGAAAAGATGGAAATATTGTTGGACCTGTATTTGTATGTGAAATCTGTTTTTAAATGACTGTTTTATGTCAAGAATGCTGGGGAAGCATTTTGACCGTCTTGTGAAAGAGGTCGTGGAGACCTATTTGTTAAAGTTGCAACTGCTGAGACGGAGAGTCAACGGAGGACGTCTCGCGTAGCAAGGTGGGCCGAGGTCTTGACCAGCCTCGGTTTGATTAAAATGGTGAACTTTCGGTATAGTGGAGGAGGGACTAAGGAAGTGGCCTATGAGTGAAGCGCTAGATGACCTGTGAAGGATCCTAGAGGGTGCTGACCATACGGTGCTCGGGCTCTGGGTCACTGAAGATACCCACACGTACATCGAGGAAGATATTGGAACAAGGAGTAAGAGTTGTTTTCTAATTTCGGGCATGGATCTGGTTGATTGACCTTGCTGGTCCTCAACGGATGAGTCCATGGCTCTTTTATATGGATCTGTTGGTTGATCTTGCTGATCTTCAATGGAGACTCCATTTTTGTTAAAGTGAATACTTGCCGGTTACTATGAGCTAGGAACTATCGAAAAGGTCCCTGAGTGGACATTGGGTAGAGCGTTCTAGTTGCCAATGATGCCATAGGTACACCAATGAAGGAATGTTTGGAAATAAGGATTCAACTCGATAATTAGAGGATTATATTAAGTGACACTATGGTTTCATTAAATGATTGTTTTAAAGGCTGTTGAATCTGTGAAAAAAGAAATTTTATATTGGGTGTGTAAGTGGTGTGACTAGTTTTAAGTTTGCATGAATATCCGGCTAGGGGGCCTGGGAACTCTTTTTCGGGCGGTTGGCTAACCCATGGAACTGGATGGGGTTAGAGGCTTGACTGACGGATCCCTAAATTCAGACTCAATTCTGTTCTGGTTTGATAGATGAAGTAAATCTCGGACAAAAATCATTCTATGGAAAAGAATCAACGGTTGTGCCTCTCAATGAGAAAAAAAGCGATCTCTATGATCCAAGTACAATCTTTTCCCTCATCTGACTATGGGACTTACGGATTCGGTTAGATCAGTTCAATTAGTTAAGGCTTTTGACTACATTAGAGAAAGGTTATCCTGGAGGAATCGCCCGTGCTATCCCAGCAAGGGAAGTTTTTCTGGGATCCGTTTTGGAAGAACCGATGGATTAGTCTCTTGTTTAGATATCCGTGGGGGAGGCCCCGAGTGTGGGACCCTGCCCTGCAAGAGGTGCTACTTCTATTGCTAGCACCCCTGAATTCATTGCCTGGTGGGGATAAGGACCTCACAACTGGTATCAGAGCGAATTGGCTAATGAGGATCAACCGAGAAGCCAAAAATGTCAAAAATTTATGAAGAAGCAGTAAAAGGTTGTAATTGTGTCATAAAATTTATACAATTTGATATTTAAACTGAAATTCATAAATTGGTAATTGGGTCTTCAGATGGAAGTACCGCAATTGTATACAATCCCTGATTTGCTTGAGGCCTAGATATGATGGTATTTACCTTATAGTTCCAAGGACCGTGACTACCCGTATATACCAAGGGTATAACTGCAGCTCTTTACTGGCAATATATATGAGTAAATCTAAGACTTGAAATTATAAGCATTAATACTATCCAGACGATGAATTCGAATGTGGTTGATATGATTTTAAATTCTGGTTGAGAACTAATGAGTTGATTTGGATTCTGATTGAAAAATAAAGATTCCTGAATTTTGGTTGAAATGTAATAAACTAAGCAAAACCACAATGAGGATGAATGGGACGAGTCCCTGTGATGATGTTCGTTAGTTGGAATGACATTAATGACTTCAGCAAATCCTTATGAGATTAGTGGATTATGCTGGTAGATTGTTGCTGTTAACACTTGACCCAATGGATCAAGTTAAGGGATGTCAAATCAAAAATCTATATAATTGAAAATTTCCATGAAGGAATGTTCAGATAGAAATTTCAGTCTAATGAACCATTATTGTAATAAGGATTGCATGTTACGATGTGAGTGAATTATTATTTGATGATGAGTTTTATATAAGGGATCTTTATCCCAGGATTCTGTTGGGTTTACCAGACTATAAGGAACCCCAGAATCAGTTGGATCTTAAGGAAAAGAGTTCTCCTATTATTTTGCGAGTTGGGGACATCTCATGTTTTTTAAGTGGGGTAGGATGTAATATTCCTCCCTCCGGCTTTTGAGGTGTGCAGGTTTAAGAACCTCCCCTTCTGATCTTATAATTATTCCCCTCTCTGAAATAAAAGAAAGATCTTGTTTTATCTAGTTTTGGGCTAGAGAGAGAAAATGTCTAGAGAGAGGTAATTCAAAATTGAGATATTTTTTGGATATAAAAATCCTCCTAGTGTCTAAAATGGTTTCCCCTGAAACAGATATTAAAAAAAAAAAGGACCTTAGCCTAAGGGTCCAGATTTTTTGAAATTTTTGAATTAAGGTTCCTATGGACCAATTAGATTAATCCAAATGTAGGGAGGAGATAAATGGAAGAATAAAAAAAAATCCCCCAAAAATGAGTAAATGCTCACATAAGATGAAGAGTTGACTAAGGACACATTTATTAGTTAAAAAATAAGAGATATTTAGAAGAAATGATGCATTTTTGACACCTCAGTGTGGGGAATTCCCCTCTTGAAGGAGTCACCTATTTCACATGTGTGGTTGAGTTTTAAACTCACAAATAATGAGATATTTTCATGTCTCCTCTCTCCTGCTTCAACTAGATCCAAAAAGTAAGCTAAACTGACCTAAAAATGGTCAAAAATTGACCAAACTCATCTGGAAAATGCTAGAATCAGTTTGCTTGGTTAGAGGCTCACTTTTTCCTATAAATGAAGCCTCCCTCTTTGTAAATGGTTAATAGTGTTTTATGCACTGCTACTCTACTCCTCCGAGAGCCAAAAACAGTGAATTCATTGATAATTCATTTGTTTTTGACCATTTCCTCTTCAAAAGAATTGGTGGCCACTCTTGTTGCAAACAAGAGTAGAGCCCTCAAACCATCAAGCCAAAGGAAAGCTCAGAAAACTCCTAGTAAGTTAGAAATTCTACTTTTTCTTATTTTATTTTATGGTTTTCTGATTTTTGCTTTCTTTAAAATGAAAATGGATGTTATGCCTTGCTAGAAAGGCTTTCCCCCTTCTCTTCATTATTGAATTCAGCCTTTCTTTATCCTAGATGTGTAATTAAATTGATGGAATTAAACTTTTCATATTGTTTACTCTTAATCAAGTGAAAATTGATTAGATTAGAATGATTTAATTCATCTTGGATAATTTCTAGTAAATTTTAGAGTGAAAATTGTGAAAAATGGTCAGCCATACAAAGGAGGTTATGGCAAAATTTTCTTAAAATTGGTGAAGTAAGTTTTATCTTTTTATTATTAAAAAAGAGTAATCCCCACCGCTTGTGTATTCTAAAAGTGTTATTTTTATTCTATGCAAAGAAAAAAGCATATTAGAAATATTTTTATTATAAAAATGTTATTTTCATTAGAATTAATTTCTATGAATAGAAAGATGCATATCGGGAATATTTTGATTATAACAGTGTTACTTTCACCAAAATTGATTTTTATGCATAAATAGATGCATAAAAGAATTTCTTTATTATAAAAGTGTTACTTTCATTAAAATTAAATTTATGCATAAATAGATGAATAAGAGAATTTTTTTAATATAAAAGTGTTACTTTCATCAAATTTTGATTTTATGTATAGAAAGATAATTAATAAATTTTTTTTTTAATTTCAAAAGAGTTATTCTCATTAATTTTGATTTTATGCATAGAAAGATACATAAAGAAATTTATTTTATTATTTCAAAAGAGTTATTCTCATCAGTTTTGATTTTATGCATAGAAAGATGCATAAAGAAATTTACTTTTATTTCAAAAGAGTTACTCTCATTAATTTTGATTTTATGCATATAGAAAGATGCATAAAGAAATTTATGTTTATTTCAAAAGAGTTATTCTCATCAATTTTGATTTTATGCATAGAAAGATGCATAAAGAAATTTATTTTTATTTCAAAAGAGTTACTCTCATCAATTTTGATTTTATGCATAGAAAGATGCATAAAGAAATTTATTTTTATCTCAAAAGAGTTACTCTCATGAATTTTGATTTTATGCACATAGAAAGATGCATAAAGAAATTTTTTTTAATCTCAAAAGAGTTACTGTCATCAATTTTGATTTTGTGCAAAGAAAGATGCATAAAGATTTTTTTTTTAATTTCAAAAGAGTTACTCTCATCAATTTTGATTTTATGCATATAAAGATGCATAAAGAAGTCTTTTTTTATTTCAAAAGAGTTACTCTCATCAATTTTGATTTAATGCATAGAAAGATGCATAAAGAATTTTATTTTTATTTCAAAAGAGTTACTCTCATCAATTTTGATTTTATGCATATAGAAAGATGCATAAAGAAATATTTTTTTTCAAAAGAGTTATTCTCATCAATTTTGATTTTACGCATAATAAGATGCATAAAGAAAGTTATTTTTATTTCAAAAGAGTAATTCTCATCAATTTTTATTTTATGCATAGAAAGATGCATAAAGAAAAAAAATTATTTCAAAAGAGTTATTCTCATTAAAATTGAATTTATGCATACAAAGATGCATAAAAGATTTATTTTTATTTTGAAAGTGTTATTCCCCCTAAAATTGAATTTATGCATAAATAGATGCGTAAACGGATTTTTATAAAAATGTTGTTTCCCAGTGAAGTTGTTCTTATGCATAACTAGATGCGTAAAGTATCTTTATATCAAAAATAAGAATTCTCTTACATTCTATAAATAGATGTGATATGAATCAGATAGATGAGAATGAATAGAGAATGGATGTGATGAGAATGAGAGGTAAATAGATGTGATGAGATTTGATGTTAATCAGATAAATGTGAATGAATAGACGAGATGTGATGTCATGTGAATCAGGATGTAAATTAATGATATAGAATGTGAATGAATGTGCTAGCATGTGAATCAGGATGTAAATGAATGATATAAAATGTGAATGAATGTGTTAGCATATGAATCGGGATGTGAATGAATGATATAGGATGTGAATGAATGTGATAGCATGTGAATCAATCGAGATGTGAATGAATGATAAGGAATGTGAATGGATGTGATGTCATGTGAATCAGGATGTAAATGAATGATATAGGATGTGAATGAATGTGTTAGCATGTGAATCGAGATGTGAATGATATAGGATGTGAATGAATGTGTTAGCATGTGAATCGGGATGTGAATGATATAGGATGTGAATGAGTGTGTTAGCATGTGAATCGGGATGTGAATGAATGATAAGGGATGTGAATGGATGTGATGTCATGTGAATCAGGATGTAAATGAATGATATAGGATGTGAATGAATGTGTTAGCATGTGAATCGAGATGTGTTAACTACGGCTCTTTACTGGCAGTATATACAAGTAAATCTAAGACTTGAAATTTTAAGCATTAATACTATCCAGACGATGAATTCGAATGTGGTTGATATCATTTTAAATTCTGGTTGAGGACGGATGAGTTGATTTGGATTCTGATTGAAAAATGAAGATTCCGAATTTTGGTTGAAATGTAATAAACTAAGCAAAACCACAATGAGGATGAATGGGACGAGTCCCTGTGATGATGTTCGTTAGGTGGAATGACATTAATGACTCGAGCAAATCACTATGAGATTAGTGGATTATGCTGGTAGATTGCTGCTGTTAACACTTGACCCAATGGATCAAGTTAAGGGATGTCAAATCAAAAATCTATATAATTGAAAATGCATGAAGGAATGTTCAGATAGAAATTTCAGTCTAATGGACCATTATTGTGATAAGGATTGAATGTTATGATCTGAGTGAATTATTATCTGATGATGAGTTTTATATAAGGGATCTTTATCCCAGGATTCCGTTGGGGTCACCAGACTATAAGGAACCCCAGAATCAGTTGGATCTTAAGGAAAAGAGTTCTCCTTGTATTTTGCGAGATAGGGACATCTCGCGTTTTTTTAAGTGGGGTAGGATGTAATATTCCTCCCTCTGGCTTTTGAGGTGTGCAAGTGTAAGAATCTCCCCTTCTGATCTTATAATTATTCCCCTCTCTGAAATAAAAGAAAGATCTTGTTTTACCCAGTTTTGGCCTAGAGAGAGAAAATGTCTAGAGAGAGGTAGTTCAAAACTGAGATATTTTTGGATATAAAAATCCTCCTAGTTTCTAAAATGGTTTCCCCTGAAACAGATATTCAAAAAGAAATTTCCAATGTGCAATTGGAATAAAATGAAATCAGGTTTTAAAAAGGACCTTAGCCTAAGGGTCTAGATTTTCTGAAATTTTTGAATTAAGGTTCCTATGGACCAATTAGATTAATCCAATTGTAAGGAGGAGATAAATGGAAGAATAAAAGAAAATCTCCCAAAAATGAGTAAACGCTCACATAAGATGAAGAGTTGACTAAGGACAAGGTTATTAGTTAAAAAAGAAGAGATATTTGGAAGAAATGATGCATTTTTGACACCTCAGTGTGGGGAATTCCCTTCATGAAGGAGTCACCTATTTCACATGTGTGGTTGAGTTTTAAACTCACAAATAATGAGATATTTTCATCTTTCCTCTCTCCTGCTTCAACTAGATCCGAAAAGTAAGCTAAACTGACCTAAAAATGGTCAAAAATTGACCAAACTGATCTGGAAAATGCTAGAATCAGTTTGCTTGGTTAGAGGCTCACTTTTTCCTATAAATGAAGCCTCCCCCTTTGTAAATGGTTAATAGTGTTTTATGCACTGCTACTCTACTCCTCCCCAGAGCCAAAAACAGTGAATTCATTGATAATTCATTTGTTTTTGACCATTTTCTCTTCAAAAGAATTGGTGTGGCTACTCTTGTTGCAAACAAGAGTAGAGCCCTCAAACCATCAAGCCAAAGGAATGCTCACAAAACTCCTAGTAAGTTAGAAATTCTACTTTTTCTTATTCTATTTTATGGTTTTCTGATTTTTGCTTTCTTTAAAATAAAAACGGATGTTATGCCTTGCTGGAAAGGCTTTCCCCCTTCTCTTCATTATTGACTTCAGCCTCTCTTTATCCTAGATGTGTAATCAAATTGATGGAATTAAACTTTTCATATTGTTTACTCTTAATAAAGTGGAAATTGATTATATTACAATGATTTAAATCATCTTGGATAATTTCTAGTAAATTTTAGAGTGAAAATTTTGAAAAATGGTGAGCCATACAAAGGAGGTTATGGAAAAATTTTCTTAAAATTGGTGAAGTAAGTTTTATCTTTTTATTATAAAAAAGAGTAATCCCCACCGCTTGTGTATTCTAAAAGTGTTATTTTTATTCTATGCAAAGAAAAAAGCATATTAGAAATATTTTTATTATAAAAATATTATTTTCATTCTTAATTTCTATGAATAGAAAGATGCATATTGGGAATATTTTGATTATAACAGTGTTACTTTCACCAAAATTGATTTTTATGCATAAATAGATGCATAAAAGAAGTTTTTTATTATAAAAGTGTTACTTTCATTAAAATTAAATTTAAAAAGCGTTACTTTAATCAAATTTTGATTTTATGTATAGAAAGATGCATAAAGAAATTTATTTTTATTTCAAAAGAGTTATTCTCATTAGTTTTAATTTTATGCATAGAAAGATGCATAAAGAAATTTAATTTTTTTTCAAAAGAGTTACTCTCATCAATTTTGATTTTATGCATAGAAAGATGCATAAAGAAATTTATTTTTATTTCAAAAGAGTTACTTTCATCAAATTTGATTCTATGCATAGAAAGATGCATAAAGAAATTTATTTTTATTTCAAAAGAGTTACTCTCATCAATTTTGACTTTATGCATAGAAAGATGCATAAAGAAATTTATTTTTATTTCAAAAGAGTTATTCTCATCAATTTTGATTTTATGCATATAGAAAGATGCATTTTTTTGTCTTTCAAAAGATACTCTCATCAATTTTGATTTTATGCATAGAAAGATGCATAAAGAATTTTTTTTTTATTTCAAAAGAGTTACTCTCATCAATTTTGATTTTATGCATAGAAAGATGCATAAAGAAATTTATTTTTATTTCAAAAGATTTTATGCATAGAAAGATGCATAAAGAAATTTATTTTTATTTCAAAAGATTTTATGCATAGAAAGATGCATAAAGAAATTTATTTTTATTTCAAAAGAGTTACTCTCATCAATTTTGATTTAATGCATAGAAAGATGCATAAAAAATTTATTTTTATTTTAAAAGAGTTACTCTCATCAATTTTGATTTTATGCATATAGAAAGATGCATAAAGAAATTTATTTTTATTTCAAAACAGTTATTCTCATCAATTTTGATTTTACGCGTAGAAAGATGCATAAAGAAATAAATTTTTATTTCAAAAGAGTTATTCTCATCAATTTTGATTTTATGCATAGAAAGATGCATAAAGAAATTTATTTTTATTTCAAAAGAGTTATTCTCATTAAAATTGAATTTATGCATAGAAAGATGCATAAAAGATTTATGTGAATGAATGATAAGGGATGTGAATCGGAGTGATGTCATGTGAATCAAGATGTGAATGAATGATAAGGGATGTGAATCGGAGTGATGTCATGTGAATCAAGATGTGAATGAATGATATAAGATGTGAATGAATGTGTTAGCATGTGAATCGGGATGTGAATGAATGTGTTAGCATGTGAATCGAAATGTGAATGAATGATAAGGGATGTGAATGGATGTGATGTCATGTGAATCAGGATGTAAATGAATGATATAGGATGTGAATGAATGTGTTAGCATGTGAATCAGGATGTAATTGAATGATATAGGATGTGAATGAATGTGTTAGCATGTGAATCGAGATGTGAATGAATGATATAGGATGTGAATGAATGTGTTAGCATGTGAATCGGGATGTGAATGAATGATAAGGGATATGAATGGATGTGATGTCATGTGAATCAAATATAAATGAATGATATAGGATGTGAATGAATGTGTTAGCATGTGAATTGGGATGTGATTGAATGATATAGGATGTGAATGAATGTGGTAGCATGTGAATCGGGATATGAATGAATGATATAATATGTGTATGAATGTGATAGCATGTGAATCGGGATGTGACTGAATGATAAGGAATGTGAATGGATGTGATGTGATGTGAATCGGGATGTGAATGAACGATAAGGGACGTGAATGAATGTGTTAGCATGTGAATCGCGATGTGAATGAATGAGATGTGATGTGAAATGGATGTGATAAGATGCGATGTAAACTAGATAAATGTTAATGAATGTGAAGTGATGAGATGTATGGGTACATGCAAGTGGATGAGATCTGATGAGGATAAATGAGGAAATAAGTGATGAGATGAAAAAAGATGTGATTAGATGAGAATGGGAATACTTATGAAATGAATGTGGATTGATGTGGGTTGATGTGTGGATAATGTGGATGGATGTATGGATGATGTGGATTCATGTGTGGATAAAGTGGATTGACGTGAATGGATGTATGGATGATGTGGGTTGATGTGTGGATAATGTAGATTGACGTGAATGGATGTATGTATGATGTGGATTGACGTGTGGATTGATGTGTGTGGATGTATGGATGATGTGGATTGATGTGTGGATAATGTGGATTTATGTGGATGGATGTATGAATGATGTGGATTGATGTGGATGGTTGTATGGATTGATGTGGATGGTTGTATGGAAGATGTGTATGGTTGTATGGAAGATGTGGATGGATGTGTGGATAATGTGGATTGATGTGGATGGATGTATGGATGATGTGGATTGATGTGGATGATGTGGATTGATGCGTGGATGATGTGAGTGGATGTGATTTGATGTGGAAATGATTTGATGTGATAGGGATCGATGAAAAAAAACAATTTTGTGGGAAGATGAGAAAAGATGGGGACTAATGTGAAAGGATGTGGAGTGATGAGAAAAGATGGAAATATTGTTGGACCTGTATTTGTATGTGAAATCTGTTTTTAAATGACTGTTTTATGTCAAGAATGCTGGGGAAGCATTTTGACCGTCTTGTGAAAGAGGTCATGGAGACCTATTTGTTAAAGTTGCAACTGCTGAGACGGAGAGTTAATGGAGGACGTCTCGTGTAGCAAGGTGGGCCGAGGTCTTGACCAGCCTCGGTTTGATTAAAATGGTGAACTTTCGGTATAGTGGAGGAGGGACTAAGGAAGCGGCCTATGAGTGAAGCGCTAGATGACCTGTGAAGGATCCTAGAGGGTGCTGACCATACGGTGCTCGGGCTCTGGGTCACTGAAGATACCCACACGTACATCGGGGAAGATATTGGAACAAGGAGTAAGAGTTGTTTTCTAATTTCGGGCATGGATCTGGTTGATTGACCTTGCTGGTCCTCAACGGATGAGTCCATGGCTCTTTTATATAGATCTGTTGGTTGATCTTGCTGATCTTCAATGGAGACTCCATTTTTGTTAAAGTGAATACTTGCCGGTTACTATGAGCTAGGAACTATCGAAAAGGTCCCTGAGTGGACATTGGGTAGAGCGTTCTAGTTGCCAATGATGCCATAGGTACACCAATGAAGGAATGTTTGGAAATAAGGATTCAACTCGATAATTAGAGGATTATATTAAGTGACACTATGGTTTCATTAAATGATTGTTTTAAAGGCTGTTGAATCTGTGAAAAAAGAAATTTTATATTGGGTGTGTAAGTGGTGTGACTAGTTTTAAGTTTGCATGAATATCCGGCTAGGGGGCCTGGGAACTCTTTTCCGGGCGGTTGGCTAACCCATGGAACTGGATGGGGTTAGAGGCTTGACTGACGGATCCCTAAATTCAGACTCAATTCTGTTCTGGTTTGATAGATGAAGTAAATCTCGGACAAAAATCATTCTATGGAAAAGAATCAACGGTTGTGCCTCTCAATGAGAAAAAAAGCGATCTCTATGATCCAAGTACAATCTTTTCCCTGATCTGACTATGGGACTTACGGATTCGGTCAGATCAGTTCAATTAGTTAAGGCTTTTGACTACGTTAGAGAAAGGTTATCCTGGAGGAATCGCCCATGCTATCCCAGCAAGGGAAGTTTTTCTGGGATCCATTTTGGAAGAACCGATGGATTAGTCTCTTGTTTAGATATCCGTGGGGGAGGCCCCGAGTGTGGGACCCTGCCCTGCAAGAGGTGCTACTTCTATTGCTAGCACCCCTGAATTCATTGCCTGGTGGGGATAAGGACCTCACAGCTGGTATCAGAGCGAATTGGCTAATGAGGATCAACCGAGAAGCCAAAAATGTCAAAAATTTATGAAGAAGCAGTAAAAGGTTGTAGTTATGTCATAAAATTTATACAATTTGATATTTAAACTGAAATTCATAAATTGGTAATTGGGTCTTCAGATGGAAGTACCGCAATTGTATACAATCCCTGACTTGCTTGAGGCCTAGATATGATGGTATTTACCTTATAGTTCCAAGGACCGTGACTACCCGTATATACCAAGGGTATAACTGCAGCTCTTTACTGGCAATATATATGAGTAAATCTAAGACTTGAAATTATAAGCATTAATACTATCCAGACGATGAATTCGAATGTGGTTGATATGATTTTAAATTTTGGTTGAGAACTAATGAGTTGATTTGGATTCTGATTGAAAAATAAAGATTCCTGAATTTTGGTTGAAATGTAATAAACTAAGCAAAACCACAATGAGGATGAATGGGACGAGTCCCTGTGATGATGTTCGTTAGTTGGAATGACATTAATGACTTCAGCAAATCCTTATGAGATTAGTGGATTATGCTGGTAGATTGTTGCTGTTAACACTTGACCCAATGGATCAAGTTAAGGGATGTCAAATCAAAAATCTATATAATTGAAAATTTCCATGAAGGAATGTTCAGATAGAAATTTCAGTCTAATGGACCATTATTGTAATAAGGATTGAATGTTACGATGTAAGTGAATTATTATTTGATGATGAGTTTTATATAAGGGATCTTTATCTCAGGATTCTGTTGGGTTCACCAGACTATAAGGAACCCCAGAATCACTTGGATCTTAAGGAAAAGAGTTCTCCTATTATTTTGCGAGTTGGGGACATCTCACGTTTTTTAAGTGGGGTAGGATGTAATATTCCTCCCTCCGGCTTTTGAGGTGTGCAGGTTTAAGAACCTCCCCTTCTGATCTTATAATTATTCCCCTCTCTGAAATAAAAGAAAGATCTTGTTTTACCCAGTTTTGGCCTAGAGAGAGAAAATGTCTAGAGGGAGGTAATTCAAAATTGAGATATTTTTTGGATATAAAAATCCTCCTAGTGTCTAAAATGGTTTCCCCTGAAACAGATATTCAAAAAAAAGGACCTTAGCCTAAGGGTCCAGATTTTTTGAAATTTTTGAATTAAGGTTCCTATGGACCAATTAGATTAATCCAAATGTAGGGAGGAGATAAATGGAAGAATAAAAGAAAATCCCCCAAAAATGAGTAAATGCTCACATAAGATGAAGAGTTGACTAAGGACACATTTATTAGTTAAAAAATAAGAGATATTTAGAAGAAATGATGCATTTTTGACACCTCAGTGTGGGGAATTCCCCTCATGAAGGAGTCACCTATTTCACATGTGTGGTTGAGTTTTAAACTCACAAATAATGAGATATTTCATGTCTCCTCTCTCCTGCTTCAACTAGATCCAAAAAGTAAGCTAAACTGACCTAAAAATGGTCAAAAATTGACCAAACTCATCTTGGAAAATGCTAGAATCAGTTTGCTTGGTTAGAGGCTCACTTTTTCCTATAAATGAAGCCTCCCCCTTTGTAAATGGTTAATAGTGTTTTATGCACTGCTACTCTACTCCTCCCCAGAGCCAAAAACAGTGAATTCATTGATAATTGGTGGCCACTCTTGTTGCAAACAAGAGTAGAGCCCTCAAACCATCAAGCCAAAGGAAAGCTCACAAAACTCCTAGTAAGTTAGAAATTCTACTTTTTCTTATTTTATTTTATGGTTTTCTGATTTTTGCTTTCTTTAAAATGAAAATGGATGTTATGCCTTGCTGGAAAGGCTTTCCCCCTTCTCTTCATTATTGAATTCAGCCTTTCTTTATCCTAGATGTGTAATCAAATTGATGGAATTAAACTTTTCATATTGTTTACTCTTAATCAAGTGGAAATTGATTAGATTAGAATGATTTTATTCATCTTGGATAATTTCTAGTAAATTTTAGAGTGAAAATTTTGAAAAATGGTCAGCCATACAAAGGAGGTTATGGCAAAATTTTCTTAGAATTGGTGAAGTAAGTTTTATCTTTTTACTATGAAAAAAGAGTAATCCCCACCGCTTGTGTATTCTAAAAGTGTTATTTTTATTCTATGCAAAGAAAAAAGCATATTAGAAATATTTTTATTATAAAAATGTTATTTTCATTAGAATTAATTTCTATGAATAGAAAGATGCATATCGGGAATATTTTGATTATAACAGTGTTACTTTCACCAAAATTGATTTTTATGCATAAATAGATGCATAAAAGAATTTCTTTATTATAAAAGTGTTACTTTCATTAAAATTAAATTTATGCATAAATAGATGAATAAGAGAATTTTTTTATTATTAAAGTGTTACTTTCATCAAATTTTGATTTTATGTATAGAAAGATAATTAATAAAATTTATTTTTATTTCAAAAGAGTTATTCTCATTAATTTTGATTTTATGCATAGAAAGATACATAAAGAAATTTATTTTATTATTTCAAAAGAGTTATTCTCATCAATTTTGATTTTATGCATAGAAAGATGCATAAAGAAATTTACTTTTATTTCAAAAGAGTTACTCTCATTAATTTTGATTTTCTGCATATAGAAAGATGCATAAAGAAATTTATTTTTATTTCAAAATAGTTATTCTCATCAATTTTGATTTTATGCATAGAAAGATGCATAAAGAAATTTATTTTTATTTCAAAAGAGTTACTCTCATCAATTTTGATTTAATGCATAGAAAGATGCATAAAGAAATTTATTTTTATCTCAAAAGAGTTACTCTCATGAATTTTGATTTTATGCATATAGAAAGATGCATAAAGAAATTTTTTTTAATCTCAAAAGAGTTACTCTCATCAATTTTGATTTTGTGCAAAGAAAGATGCATAAAGATTTTTTTTTTAATTTCAAAAGAGTTACTCTCATCAATTTTGATTTTATGCATATAAAGATGCATAAAGAAATCTTTTTTTATTTCAAAAGAGTTACTCTCATCAATTTTGATTTAATGCATAGAAAGATGCATAAAGAATTTTATTTTTATTTCAAAAGAGTTACTCTCATCAATTTTGATTTTATGCATATAGAAAGATGCATAAAGAAATATTTTTTTCAAAAGAGTTATTCTCATCAATTTTGATTTTACGCATAATAAGATGCATAAAGAAAGTTATTTTTATTTCAAAAGAGTAATTCTCATCAATTTTTATTTTATGCATAGAAAGATGCATAAAGAAAAAAAAAATATTTCAAAAGAGTTATTCTCATTAAAATTGAATTTATGCATACAAAGATGCATAAAAGATTTATTTTTATTTTGAAAGTGTTATTCCCCCTAAAATTGAATTTATGCATAAATAGATGCGTAAACGGATTTTTATAAAAATGTTGTTTCCCAGTGAAGTTGTTCTTATGCATAACTAGATGCGTAAAGTATCTTTATATCAAAAATAAGAATTCTCTTACATTCTATAAATAGATGTGATATGAATCAGATAGATGAGAATGAATAGAGAATGGATGTGATGAGAATGAGAGGTAAATAGATGTGATGAGATTTGATGTTAATCAGATAAATGTGAATGAATAGACGAGATGTGATGTCATGTGAATCAGGATGTAAATTAATGATATAGAATGTGAATGAATGTGCTAGCATGTGAATCAGGATGTAAATGAATGATATAAAATGTGAATGAATGTGTTAGCATATGAATCGGGATGTGAATGAATGATATAGGATGTGAATGAATGTGATAGCATGTGAATCAATCGAGATGTGAATGAATGATAAGGAATGTGAATGGATGTGATGTCATGTGAATCAGGATGTAAATGAATGATATAGGATGTGAATGAATGTGTTAGCATGTGAATCGAGATGTGAATGATATAGAATGTGAATGAATGTGTTAGCATGTGAATCGGGATGTGAATGATATAGGATGTGAATGAGTGTGTTAGCATGTGAATCGGGATGTGAATGAATGATAAGGGATGTGAATGGATGTGATGTCATGTGAATCAGGATGTAAATGAATGATATAGGATGTGAATGAATGTGTTAGCATGTGAATCGAGATGTGTTAACTACGGCTCTTTACTGGCAGTATATACAAGTAAATCTAAGACTTGAAATTTTAAGCATTAATACTATCCAGACGATGAATTCGAATGTGGTTGATATCATTTTAAATTCTGGTTGAGGACGGATGAGTTGATTTGGATTCTGATTGAAAAATGAAGATTCCGAATTTTGGTTGAAATGTAATAAACTAAGCAAAACCACAATGAGGATGAATGGGACGAGTCCCTGTGATGATGTTCGTTAGCTGGAATGACATTAATGACTCGAGCAAATCACTATGAGATTAGTGGATTATGCTGGTAGATTGCTGCTGTTAACACTTGACCCAATGGATCAAGTTAAGGGATGTCAAATCAAAAATCTATATAATTGAAAATGCATGAAGGAATGTTCAGATAGAAATTTCAGTCTAATGGACCATTATTGTGATAAGGATTGAATGTTATGATCTGAGTAAATTATTATCTGATGATGAGTTTTATATAAGGGATCTTTATCCCAGGATTCCGTTGGGTTCACCAGACTATAAGGAACCCCAGAATCAGTTGGATCTTAAGGAAAAGAGTTCTCCTATTATTTTGCGAGTTGGGGACATCTCATGTTTTTTAAGTGGGGTAGGATGTAATATTCCTCCCTCCGGCTTTTGAGGTGTGCAGGTTTAAGAACCTCCCCTTCTGATCTTATAATTATTCCCCTCTCTGAAATAAAAGAAAGATCTTGTTTTATCCAGTTTTGGACTAGAGAGAGAAAATGTCTAGAGAGAGGTAGTTCAAAACAGAGATATTTTTGGATATAAAAATCTTCCTAGTGTCTAAAATGGTTTCCCCTGAAACAGATATTCAAAAAGAAATTTCCAATGTGCAATTGGAATAAAATGAAATCAGGTTTCAAAAAGGATCTTAGCCTAAGGGTCCAGATTTTCTGAAATTTTTGAATTAAGGTTCCTATGGACCAATTAGATTAATCCAATTGTAGGGAGGAGATAAATGGAAGAATAAAAGAAAATCTCCCAAAAATGAGTAAACCCTCACATAAGATGAAGAGTTGACTAAGGACAAGGTTATTAGTTAAAAAAGAAGAGATATTTGGAAGAAATGATGCATTTTTGACACCTCAGTGTGGGGAATTCCCCTCATGAAGGAGTCACCTATTTCACATGTGTGGTTGAGTTTTAAACTCACAAATAATGAGATATTTTCATCTTTCCTCTCTCCTGCTTCAACTAGATCCGAAAAGTAAGCTAAACTGACCTAAAAATGGTCAAAAATTGACCAAACTGATTTGGAAAATGCTAGAATCAGTTTGCTTGGTTAGAGGCTCACTTTTTCCTATAAATGAAGACTCCCCCTTTGTAAATGGTTAATAGTATTTTATGCACTGCTACTCTACTCCTCCCCAGAGCCAAAAACAGTGAATTCATTGATAATTCATTTGTTTTTGACCATTTCCTCTTCAAAAGAATTGGTGGCCACTCTTGTTGTTGCAAACAAGAGTAGAGCCCTCAAACCATCAAGCCAAAGGAAAGCTCACAAAACTCCTAGTAAGTTAGAAATTCTACTTTTTCTTATTCTATTTTATGGTTTTCTGATTTTTGCTTTCTTTAAAATGAAAATGGATGTTATGCCTTGCTGGAAAGGCTTTCCCCCTTCTCTTCATTATTGAATTCAGCCTTTCTTTATCCTACATGTGTAATCAAATTGATGGAATTAAACTTTTCATATTGTTTATTCTTAATAAAGTGAAAATTGATTAGATTAGAATGATTTGATTCATCTTGGATAATTCTAGTAAATTTTAGAGTGAAAATTTTGAAAGATGGTCAGCCATACAAAGGAGGTTATGGCAAAATTTTCTTAAAATTGGTGAAGTAACTTTTATCTTTTTATTATTAAAAAAGAGTAATCCCCACCGCTTGTTTATTCTAAAAGTGTTATTTTTATTCTATACAAAGAAAAAAGCATATTAGAAATATTTTTATTATAAAAATGTTATTTTTATTAGAATTAATTTCTATGAATAGAAAGATGCATATCGGGAATATTTTGATTATAAAAGTGTTACTTTCACCAAAATTGATTTTTATGCATAAATAGATGCATAAAAGATTTTTTTATTATAAAAGTGTTACTTTCATTAAAATTGAATTTATGCATAAATAGATGCATAAAAGAATGTTTTTATTATAAAATGTTACTTTCATCAAATTTTTATTTTATGTATAGAAAGATAATTAAAGAAATTTATTTTTTTTTAAAGAGAGTTATTCTCATTAATTTTAGCGGATTATGTAGTTGAACCAATAGTCATGCACCTGTAAAAAAACACAAAAGCTGAAGCAAGACCTTCATAATATACAGTATTGAATTGCAAAAAGAAACGGAGAGTAAACAATATAACTTCTTGAAAATTTTGATTACAAAAATCGATGGTTGCCCACCCAAGTTGTGCAACCATTCGTGCGTTGCAGGTAATTTGAGGGTGATCTAGACAAACTCTAGATGGAGGATGATTAGCTTACAAAAATGTTTGAACACAATGAACTTGATGATAAATGAAGATATCCACTTGCCTGTGTGCTCCAAGTAATTTGATATCGATCTCGGGGGGGTCACTCGTATAAATATGTAAGTATCACGTGGGTTCAACAGAAGGACATTTTAAATATTTAAAACTTACAGAAATATATTTACAGAGGGGATTTATTTATTGTATTTTAAAAAAAAATTTACAGATTTGAATAGGAAAGGATACATTATATTCACTAAAAAATTCACAGATAAGGGACTTTTTAAATAGGTCTTGAACGCACGTGATATAGAGGATTTATATATAGTGACCCCCCCGAGATATCGATCTAGACAGATTATGGATGAAGGATAACTTGCTTATAGGAGTGCTTGAACACAATGAACTCGATGATAAAATAAAGATAGCCAAACTAGTCTATGTAGTGTTGGTTATGTCGGCCAAATGACCGTTGGTCCAAATGACCAACGGACCATATCATCCGAGTGGAACCATATTAGACTACAACACTATCCTACAAAAACTATGCACATCTCCCGCGTCCATTTGGGATTACATGGACCCTCAAATGGGCCACATCATCGTGATTCGAGAATAGTGTCCTCAGTTTGTTGTCCATCACTCACTACTCTAATCACATTGCATGCATCCTACTTGGTATATTGCTTAGTCTACATAAGCAATCTTCTAACCATATGGCCACATTAGCCACCATCCAATGTCAAAAAGTGGGAATTGCTAGGTGGTTAGGTGCTAAACACGTCAACTACTACTCATATAGGGGGGCCACATTTAGCCATAGTCCCCAATGTCGAAATCTTAAACTGCTAGGTGAGGTGCTCAACACAACAGCAGCTACTCCTCATATAGTGGACCTTACAAAATAGAGAAAATCTTGCAATAACAACGGTAATAACAACACAAAGGTGAAGCGTTCAACAAATGCCTTCCTAATAGTACCACCCCTATTCAACAAATGCCTTCCTAACAGTATCACCCCTGGATACCAGTATTACAAATGATGAGGATTGTTATGTAATTTTATCATAGGATGAATAAATTTGATGGTTTCAATGTTCTTGGTAAGATTTGAAACTTTCAATTCTTAAAATATGGTATACATTGAATGCTTGGCACCAAAACATCTATACATATGGTGCATTCTTTCTTCCAAAAATATCACATATTATCATAAAAGTATGAATGCTACTTTTACATCATGAGTCATCATTACCATGAAGTTTAAGTTGTAGAACATTGATCTCAATATCTCCACCTAGGTTCGAATCCCAATGCTCTCATGTTTGAGACCAAGAATGTGTGTGCATCTATGTAATGAATTATTCCCTAGGTGTGTCCTTAGAAATAATCTCCCAAATGGACATGCATTTTTTTTATGTCATGTAAAATCTTGTTTTGCCTACATATATATTAGACTTTAACCCTTGGTTAAATTGCAAACGATATGTAGACTTTAAGATTATAACATGGTGGGATTTTCTCCAATTACAATATAAGAGTTCATCAAAGGCAAATGCATTTTCAACTTGTGTTCTTTATTCATCATTACTTCCTCTCCCATCAAAAATGTTCAACCTTGGAATTTACCTATAGGGACTACCTCCTTTTTGCCTAAGCCCTAGTTTTATTGCTTGTGTAAACCTCACATGTTCAAAACATTTTTAAAATCTTTGGGAGCAAGAATGCACCTTTGTTGTAGTGTATATGCATATGCCCCAATTGAACTACTCTTTCAATGAAGACTTACTTTTATACATAAACGATGCCAAGTCAATGAAGTAATGAAACATGTGATATATACATATAACCTTCTTTTATTCTTTTATTATGTGAGAATATGTACTACCTTCAAGCCGTTAACGAATAGAGGGAGCGCAACGACTGGGACTCTGCATGCCCAGGTGTCGCTCATGCAAGATTATCTTTCTGCATGCACCCCCCCCGTCTCCACCTCGTCTCCCCCTTCTTGCTCTGCCAGTTGGGTCTCACCGCCTGGTAAGGCCCTCCCTCGTGAGGGGGGAGCTCTGCCCAAAGATGTCACTCCAAGACATTGTCCTTTTTGGCTCTAGCCCTGCTCCCCATCCCATCAGTGGTGCTGGCCCCACATCTTTGGTTCGGCATCAAGCTCCAATGAGGCCGCATGGAGTGCTACAGTCTAGCCATCTTTCCTCTCCTCTGCTTCGTCATCAGAAAGACCTTGGGGGTCTGCGTGAAGCTGAAGATGGTCACGGGAAGCATCAAGAAAGTTCTCCTCAGGTTCAACCCGGTCCGGTTCCCCTTGGTCAACCTCTTTCCTTCGCAGAGGCTATTCGTCGGCATCCGAAAGGTGGTCGCGCTATTTCAGGTCATGTTCATTCTTCTGTACCCCTCAGGTTTGATATAAACCCTATGGTTAATCTCTCTCAGAACTCGACCTTTGAAGAAAGGGTTGGGGATTGTGATGTTGATGACGGAGCCGTCATCTGTGATGATGATGAACTGGCTGCATGGTAGGATCACCTATCCACACACTCGTTGATAGGCCTTTGTCATGGGGCTAGACCCCCCATTGATGCCTTGAAGTACTGGATTAAGATCAACTAGGAACAGAAGGGTATTAGAGTGGCTTCAGTCCAACATTTACCTAATGCATACTACATGTTCCATTTCGAGGATCCGGTAAGTGCTACCTCTGTTATTAACAATGGTCAATGGATAATTAGGAATACTCCTCTCTCCTTCTTCAGATGGTTTGATAGCTTCGACCCCAAGGGCCCTAAACCTACAAAAATCCCCGTATGGGTTGAGCTAACAGATGTGCCTGCTAAGTACTATATCTAGGCCAAAAGGATTGGTGGCTCAGTTGGTAAAGTGTTAGGACAAAAGCCCTTTCAGGTGGTTAACCCTCAATGGGCCCAACAGATGCTCAAAGAGGTGGACACTGCTAAACCTTTAAAGGATAAAGTCCCTCTTAAAAATAGGGAGGGGCAGATCATATATGAACAAGTGCTAACCTATAAAAATCTGCCCAATGCCTGCTTTGATTGTAATAAACAAGGCCACATGATCAGGGAGTGCCCTGACCTTCACCAACCAATAGATACTGATAAGGATCTTGGCAAGGATGAGGCCTTTGTGGTTCCCCAAAAAAAACATGTGTCGAAGTTCAAAAATAACAAATCAAATTGGCATATTCCTGCCAATAGGTTTGCCCCCCTCTTGGCAGATGTCCAAGATGGTCTAGTCAATCAATTCCAAGTCAAAGAGGCCCCAAAGGCAGCCCCGGTCGAGGAAGAAGAACTCTCTCCAAGAAGGGTTCCCCACAAGGACAGAGTCTTATTCAATCAAGAACTAGACTCCCCTATGGATTCAGATGAGGACTTCATAGATAAAACTAAACACACGGTTGATGTGTTCAAGTCTCAGTTGGAAGCTGAGGATGTAGCAATGATGAAAAGATTGTCCCTCTCCCCATAAGGGGCTCACTAATCCTGAAAGGGCAGTGGCCCCATCAATAGATGGGTTAGAGACATGCCTTTTGATTTTGACTTTCTTAATCTGCAAGAGCTTAAAATTGGAGGGTCACAACTTCATCTCAATCTTCAAAGAATCTCAAAGAATGCTATTTGGTATTCTACTAACCATCCTTCAGGTAAAGGAGGATCCGCAGTTGGCATCCACAGGAAGTGGGAACACTCCATTCAAGATGCATGGTTTGATGATAGTCACAGTTGGACAGCGGTTGGGTTGGGGAATCCTTTTAACTTCACATTGATTTCTATTTAGGCTTCTTGTTTGGCCAGCATGAGGGCATCAACTTGGCATTCTATTAATCAGATTGTGGGTCCTATTTTGTTGGTTGGTGACTTTAACATGGTGGAATGTCAAGGTGACAGAAGTAGGCTTCTGGGAAGAACTATTAGTGGTCAGGAAAAGGATAAATGGGAACTTCTCAAGGTTGGTAAGGCCCTGTCAGACCTCTCCTCTAAGACAGGGTTCTCTTGGTCTAATCATCAAAAAGGTCACTTCCACAGGGCCACTAGACTAGACAGACTTTATGCCTCTAGTTGCCTGGTGGACATGTTCATAAAAGTCAAGTGCCTTACAGATACTTCCCTCAACATCTCCGACCACCTTCCCTTGATCTGTGATTTCTCGTTAGGGCAGGCTAAAGGAAGGGCTGGCTGGCCCCACCTGGACCCATCTCTTTTCCGTCTTCCGTGTGTTCACAGCAGGAGATAAAAGGTTTCATCTTAGAGGCCTTCAGTCATTTTACGTCCTCCTCCAAGGGTTGGTCTTGTCTGGTCAATAAGGTGCATAATATCTGCAGGGACTATAAGCTCAAAGCAGCGGCTATCCGCCTGAATCGCAGAGTCCAGATTAGAAATCAGGACAGAATTGATTGGTCCTTCCTCTTCCAATCTCTGCAGGACATTGGCCTTAACAGGAAATTCATCAAATATGTGCAAACCCTCTTAGGTAATGCTTCCTCAAGGGTTGCCGTCAAACGGGTCCCTCAATCACTGATACCTTTCCTCTGAAGAAGTCCATAAGACAAGGGTACCCTTTATCCCCCCTGCTCTTTGCCATCGTTTGCTGATGCCTTGGGTTGGTTGGTGAATGAGGAATTAGCCAATAACAATATCAAGGGCATCTCTGTTCCTAACAGAGCTGAGCCCTTATGTTTGTAACTCTTTGTTGATGACACCAATGCACTTCTTCGAAATGTTCAGACGGCAGCCCACTTCATGGCCTGCCTGGATACTTTCTGTTTAGCCAGTGGCTCTCAAATAAATCATGCCAAGACCAATTTCAGAGTCTTTGAAGGGGTGTCCCCTCCCGCAATACTGGCCGCAGGTTGTAAAGCTATTCCAGAAAAGGGGTTGTTTTCAGGCTGCTGGGCATGCCCATGGGGTTTAACATAACTGCCAAACAGAGATGGGATTTCGTGTTGCTGAAGCTCAAAAACCAGGTTATGAAATGGAGCCATATAAATACGGGTGTTTCTTCTCGAGCTTTTGTACTTAACCACTTCATTATTCCCTCAGTGGTGTATTTTCTTGCCTGCTGGAGACCCTCCAAAACCCAATTGCACTCCCTGAACTCAATCATGGGAAACTACCTATGGGGAGGTTCCTTAGACAGAAAGAAGGTCAGCAAGGTGGCCTTTCATATATGCTATATGAATAAAGAACATGGGGGTTTGGGTATTATCAACATCGGAATGCTGGCTGAAAAATTAGCAGCAAAATGGATTCAAAGGGCCATCTTATCCAATGATGTATGGGCTGACCTACTCAAAAGGGATGTGGAAAAATTTTGGCTAAAAGACAAAAGGGCTTGGAAGGGGTTCTCTCTCAATGAGGCTCTTTTCTCTAAGGCCCACCTTTCTCCAACCGGCAGTAAGCTCTGTTGCAGAATGTGGGAGTCATGGATGGGTTTCAAGAAGCTCTTTTCCTTCTAGATGTATACCAAGAGGGGCTAGTATGCATATGCAGCTGATTCAGTTTGGTTTGGACATCTGGTTAAGCCGATTGCCAATGATCAAGTACAAATTGGCCTCTCTTGTTTCAAAGCAGGGGTTAAGGTATGGGCAGATCTTTGTGACTCATCTGGGATGTTAAACAGAGTTCAAATTAGTAATAAGTTCACCTTGCAACAACGGGGTGGTGTTGAGCTTATTGTGCAAAGATGTAATGCATTGAAGGTTGCCATTCCTCATGAGAGTAAATGTGATTACAAAGAATTTTCTAAAGCTCTTCGATGGGGTTCTTCGATGAACCTTGGCAAGCTACCTAACCCAGATAATGCAGGCAACTTGGATCTCAAACTTAACAAAAGGTGGTCTCTGAACTGGAATAAACATCAATGGTCATTTCGCTTCAAATTAATCTGGGCCTTTGCCCAAGAAAGGAAACATGCAATTCTGGCTTGGTTGGTAATTCACAAAGCAAGCTGGACGCAAGAGAAGGCTCTGAAGTTGGGTCACGGGAATGGTAGATGCCCTTGGTGTAAAGTAAATCTGGAGACTGTCCCTCATCTTTTTTACTCTTGCCCAGATACGAAACAGTTCTTGAAATTGCTTAATGATGCCTTTGGGAATGTTAGCAGCTTCCCGCTCAGTTGGAAAGAAGTGTTGTTAGGGGAATGCCATCATCTTGACCCCTTAACTTGGCAGTCTGTCAGATGTCTCCTGTTGTGGCATGTCTGGAAACAAAGGAATGAAGCCCTCTATGAAATAAAAACTAATCACAATTTCTCTCTCTTTCTTGACAATATTCTCAGGTTGGTCAAGCAAA
This sequence comes from Cibotium barometz, assembly GCF_041138505.1. NCBI lineage: Eukaryota > Viridiplantae > Streptophyta > Polypodiopsida > Cyatheales > Cibotiaceae > Cibotium > Cibotium barometz. The sequence continues at coordinate 25,370,983 of NC_141087.1, forward strand.
TTCAACCAAGCGGTGCATCGGAAGCGGGTCGCTGGCAAGATCTTCCGTGGAGGAAGTGGAGGAAAGTGCTGAGTTCTTCTTTCTCCCAAACTAGGGAAAACATGTGCCAAGGCTTGGAGATTGAATGCCACATAAGGCTACAGTATGCGGCACGGAGGCTTATAGAGGGATACACCTTGCCATGTTCATTGTATACAGGTGTTTCTGGAAGGATACATTATACCTTCTCAGTTATGTTCAGCACTGGTTTTTCGGCTACCTCTCTCTATGGTTCAGTACGAAGGTCACTTGGTTTTTGTAGCTAAAGCAATGGTTTAGCTGTCTTCAGGGTCCCCCCATGGACCTTCCTCATGGGATGCTGTAATTTCACTCCTTTTTAATATATTTTCCTGTGCTTTTACTATTAAAAAAAAAGAGAGAATATGTACAACCTCCAAGTGGGCATTAAATAAGATAAAAATATTCGAGTGAATTCTCACGCATCATGTGGAAATTTTTTAAGGATGGGAGTGAATTGACATGTTTTCCAAGAAAATTGTTGTTTTTACTATATGGAAAACCACATCCTCGTATAGACGCCTGTATAGTATAAGTTCAATGTGAGAACAATCACAATCTTTTTCCCACAAGAAGATTTTTGTTACATTCAAAGGGTCTACACAACCAACTAATTTCTTCACAAACTATTATTTAAAGCTACAAAATCACCTAAAAACACCATTTTAATAAAGGTGAAGCATGCAATATAAATCCTTTGCACAAGGTTTCTAGACAAAATAAACTTATAATTCATATTTCAATATTTCAATTAGTCATAATGGAGAAAATAACCTTGTTACAATATGGAAAAACAAGTAATTAGCAAACCACATACCACATGAGAGGTAGGTTAATTATGAGATAATTGGGCCAATAATTATATAGGAGGGGAGAAACCTTATTTCAATACGAAAAACCAAATAATCTCCACCAAAAAGAAAACCACATATACCACATGAGAGATAGGTTACTTATGAAATAATGGGGCGAATAATTATATAAGAGGGGAGAAGCCATGTTTCAAGGCAGCTTCCCAAGACTTTTCCATGTGATGGGTGGAAATATCATCAACAAAGTCATGGTGATGCCAACCCTCGAGGCAATGGACCATGGCTGCAGCATAGCAAGCCCTCACAACATACCTAGGCATCACATCCTACAAGCAAGAGAATCTCATTAACATCTCAAAGCGACAATTAACACAAAATCATATGCATGTAACAATTGGTTATCACATCCTACAAGCAAGGAAAGATCATTAATGACTCAAAACAAGAATCAACACAAAATCATATGCATATAACAATAGGTTATCACATCTTTCAAGGAGGCCCATTCATGACGCATACCTAGGTATCACATCCTACAAGCAAAGGGAGCTCATAACTGACTCAAATCAACAATTAACCCAAAATCAATGTGCATGTAACCATAACCTTAAAAAAAGGGAGCTCATTAATGACACAAGGTAACAAAACCAATGTAAAGGTGGCAATTTGAAAAAATAAAAAGGGGTGCTTTGTGTAAATCATAAATTCAATATTTCATGTTTCTCACCTCACATGCGTTGATGGTTTTTGCATTTTTGGGCAACCTCAAGGCAGGCACAGATCCATATGTGCAGTCTTTTCTTGAAGTGTGCACCGGGAACAATGTGAATTGGTGGAAATGAGTCCCATGTGGGGCAAAACTTTGATCGTGTGCACCTATTCGCTCACCTACAACCCACACCTGCCATATACAATAAGCTTTATTATCTTTGCAAATAATCAATTTCAAATAAAGGGTAGCTTATATTAAGAAGTTAAGGAGGCAGATAGAGTGCTTTAATAAGCATCACATCCCTATCAAATAGTCAATTGCGCCCACCTACCATATAACAAGCTTTATTATCTCAACATATAATCAATTTCGCCCACCTATCATACATTATCAAAACACAATCAATTTCTAATGCATGCTCCCAACGGTAAGTTATGCTAATTCGAGCCTTTCCCCAAGTAACAGCTGTGGTTAGAGACTGTTGAGAGAGACTGATATTTTTATTTCAAATCTCCCAATTAATTATTATTTCGACCATTTTTCAAGAAAGAAACAAAGGAAAACTTTACTCTTAAAAAAAACAAAGCTTTTTTTTCCCCATATTTTTCAATCATGAAATTTTATCTCAAGTCATTCAAACATTACAAGATAAAAATACAAACGTGCATTGACATAAAAATGATAAGATAAAATAAAAAGATCTTAAGAAAGCATATAAATGCAATAAGATAAAAAGATAAGATATATACGAACGTGCACTGATATAAGTGTATGTACATGTATAAAAAGATTCATGTTTTCATTATAATTCATATTTTTATTTTTATAATGTATAAAAAGATTCATCTTTTCATTACGTGTGATTCTATACCAAAAAAAAATAAAAATATTAAAAAAGCGTACATTAAACACATCAACATAACATCTATATACATACCTACATGTAGACAGACACACACGTAATACATACATCCATATAGTGGATATACATACAAACATGCACATTTATAGTCTGTACACGTTCATAAATGCACTTACAGTCATAATGTGATCCATATACTGCATATACATGCATGAACACACGCATCACGCACATACATTTAAGGCTCACCTTGCAGCTTTTTCCAGCTCCATAATGGGTTGCATGTACAAGATTCTGTTGAAACTTTGGGGCAATCTGCTGCCGCAGATTCCGCAACTGGTCCTTGAAGGGAGAGAGAGCCTAAAGAGGAAAGAATTTGAAAAAAAAACACAACACAATATTAAAAGGATTCATCTTCAAAACATGAGCTCGATTTGATTTGATTTATATATAGCAACACCTTCATGCAGGGTATGAAAATTGTGGAGGATGTGATGTGAAAGATTAATTGATGTTAATGATGATTGATTAGTAGTGTCTAACGTGAATGATGTGCATATTACCAAGACTCTAATCCCATGCTCGCAGAGGTAAATGGCGATGGCACGGCCGACCCTAGAATCAGCAGGAGTCAGGAAAACCTCCTCCACATCCGTCTTGGCCACCACCTCCTTCACAACAATCGCTGCCGCCAAAGCCTCCCCTGTCACAATGGGAATACTCCCTCCTTGCTTGCACATGAATTTCTCATCCATATCCAATTTTCGGTCCTGTTATCACACATCCACATTTCATTCACCAATTTGGTTTGGTTTTAATCACATTAGCCAACCAAACAACCATTGTTTTTAGACCACATAAATTAATACTAACCCACATACATTAGTACTACGTGCCCTTTGAGAGTGTCTATATTTCTAAATAATAGTACTTGCCCTTTCCAAGGATTTAGAAGTACTAGATTTAGAACCTACTATTTCCAAGGATTTAGAAGTATTATCTTTTTCAAAAGAATTTAAATATATAAATCTTTTTCTTTTTTTTATGAGACTTGTATGTATTAAAAAAGGAATGAAACGAGCTTTATTATATTTTTTTAAACTATTAAAAAAGGAATGAAAGGAACTTTATTATATTTTTTAAAAACAAAGTATTAAAAAGGGAATAAAAGTAACATTATTATATTTTCTTAAAAAAACAAAATACTCAGAGGGTGTGTGGGAACGGGTGGCCAATCTAAATCTTTTTCAAAAGCAATGGTGCGCTTTTAGAGTATATGCAGATGATTACCTTGTTTAGCAATGCCAAAGCAATCACTTTAGCACCCGCTTGTTGAGCTTGCAAGATACAATCTCTGACCCAACCATTAATCCTTGCTTTCTCGGAACGCATAGAGTACTGCACACATCACATAATTATTTAATTGATTTGAGTGAAATGATATAACTGCACTTAATCAATCAGCACGGAACTCTTTTCAACTCTTCTAGCTTTTTTCTTAACCTGGCACTCACCACGGCATCTAGTGATCAAAATATTTATAGCATTTTTGCCACAATTAGAGCAATTATTATTTAGTACCTGATCAGTAAGATTATTGCGTTCCCATCGGGAATTTGAGCAATTGATGAGCACCATACTACGAATTCAGTGATCAACTAATATAGAGTATAGCTTTTTCACCCAAAATTGAGTGATTGATTACTGCGACATTACGGAATTCGGTGTTCATAAATTAGATTATAGCTTCTTTAAAACGTGGAATCAACGGGCACCACGTGAGTGGTACTACCCAAATAAATAATAAGATCAGATGCATTTGAATCACCTAAGATGCTCAATTAGTTAACACCGCATTGCGAAAATTAGCGATCCATAAAATGGATAAAATAGCTAGTTTTTCACCTGGAATTCGTATCGTGGGATCACCCAGGTTTGTAGTTCGAAGCTATTGCCGATAAAATGAGTAGCGCCGATGAATGGCTTTGCGAACAACCATGCAAGCACCATAATCAGCAAGGCAATGGGCCACAGTATCCACATGTACCATTTCTTTGCATATGGCTGCGCAGCAAATGTTTGGAATCCAAATTGCAGATGGAAAGTGGATAGCAGCTCCGTTGCATGGGTCAGATACACGCAATCTACTTTCTTCTCGTTCCCTGTATAAATCAATTTCTAGGATTAACACCATAAATTAATTGTTGCACTTTTAATAAAACAGTTTGAATAAATCAACCTAAAAAAGGCAAAAAAACCAAAATCTAGCAAAGGTCAATTTGATCTTTGTTCATGTTTCAAAACAATCAGATCTACTTTCTTCTCGTTCCCTATATAAATCAATTTCTAGGATTAACACCATAAATTAATTGTTGCACTTTTAATAAAACAGTTTGAATAAATCAACCTGAAAAAGGCAAAAAACCAAAATCTAGCAAAGGTCAATTTGATCTTTGTTCATGTTTCAAAACAATCACATAATATACATGTGAAATTAAATCTACCTGACGTACTACAAAATCACAATAGTGAAAATACAAGAAAAAGTCAAAAAGCAATGCTCGAAAGTTTTTTTTTAAAGACTTAGATTAAAAAGCAATGCTTAGGATTAACCGTAATATGCACCACCAGCATTTTGTAGTTGTGTATTAATTAATTAACACGCGCCAAATCTTTTTTTTCTACATTTGATAAATTAAAAACAGCACATGAGTCACAAAAAGCAATGTCTTATTTAGTAATGAAAAAAAATGGCAATCTCCATTTGTTTTCTTTTCTTTTCCTACAGCACAATGCAAAGCCCATCTTTCTTCTCTCTTCTCCATGCTCTCCTACGACCTCAATCACTCATTTCCTCCTCCTCTTCGCCTAAGGTTGTCGACCTTGGGCGAGCCTATGGGTGTGGGCCATCAAATAACTAATGCCCGTAATAAAACTCAAAAAATTTAGGTGTAATAAAAACTCGCCTGAAAATCAATAAAGATCATACAAATGCAGAGATTTATAATCCGAAATGTACAAATTTCAACCCTTAAAATTCCAATTGGGAATTCTAAATTCCAGCCAAAAAGTTACATGGGGTCCGATCTCCAAGGAACAGGTCCAGACCAGTCTTTCATGTTTCAAAGCTGGTATTAAGGTTTGGGGTGACTTATGTGACTCAACTGGCATGTTAAACAGGGATCAAATCTGCAATAAATTCATCTTGTCTCGTGGCGGAGTTGAGTTGGTCATTCAGAGGTGTAATGCTCTTAAGGTTTCCATTCCCACGGGGCTGATTTGTGACTGTATAAACTTTTCTAAAGCCATCCGGTGGGGCGACTCCAGTAATCTGGGCAAGTTACCTAGCACTCTTCAAGCTAGAAATCTGATTCTCAAGCTCAATAAGAGATGGTCTTTGGCCTGGAACAAACATCAATGGGCCTTCCGATTTAAGCTCATTTTGGCCTTCGCTCATGAAAGAAAACACGCCATTTTGGCCTGGCTTGTCATTCACAAAGCGACATGGACCCTTGAAAAGGCCCTGAAGTTTGGGCATGGTAACGGCCTTTGTCCCCGCTGTAATTCCAAGCTTGAACCTGTCCCCCATCTCTTCTTCTCTTGCCCAGACACTAAACAATTCCTGGATGTTTTGAACAAGGCTTTTAAGAAAATTAGGAAAATCCCTTTATCCACCAAATTGATCACAGATAAAAGAAGTCCTCCTAGGAGAATGCCACTCACTGGACCCTTTAACGTAGCAGTCCGTCAGAATTCTGTTTCTTTGGCATGTATGGAATCAACGTAATGAAGCTCTATATGAAAATAAAACTAATCACCACTTTTATCTTTTTCTTGACTGTGTACTCAAGCTAATCCATCAGCTTCAGCCGAGTGGTGTTCCCATGGAGGTGGACCGGTGGCAAGACCTACCTTGGAGGAAATGGAAGAGATTCCATGTCTCCTCGCATGGCCAAACAAAGGAAACTATGATTCAAGAGCTTCATCTGGAATGTCAAAGAAGGCTTCAGAATTCCGAGTACTATGTCCAAGATTCAGGAAGCTTCTGTGGGGTTCCTTAAGCCCCCATGGTCCCAAGCTTCTGCTCATGTTTTTTCCCAGTCTCTCGCCTGGAATAGAAGTTAGGCTAGCTCCAACTGGTGCCGGTTGGCCACTCCTCAGTCTTTGCTTCAGGACTTGTATGTCAAACTGGGTCATCAGAGTTGTTATGCTGCAGTCATGACCTCAATCTCCTGCACACAATGTTTAACTATCCTCTCTCACGGAATTGAAGAGGGGCTGGTCATCAGGATTTGTCTTTGAACTGTTGTACTCCTTTCTACATTTACTGCTGCTGGCCGAACTGTTTAGGGTATGATGTAGCACAGTTCCTGTTTTGTTTCAGAGTTTTACCCTTTCTTTCTGAAGGGTTCATCTGGTCTTAGTGTCTCCCCATGGACCTTCCACATGGGCTCTTGTAACCTCATTTTTTTTTAATATATTCCGCTGTTATAACAAAAAGTTACACGGGTTATATCATCACTGATCAAAACTACCAAGTACAACAAACTAGGCAGATAGGAGGAAGACCCACCTTTGCGTATATCTCGATAAAGAGTATCCGAAGTAGCATCAACAGTCCCGTACAAGTAGTCGTACAGTGGCATGAAAAGAGAGAAATTGGTGTGCACTTTGGTATGGTGCAAGGAATGATACCTAATTTATTTTACATACATTCCCCCACATGTTAAGAGTTAGTGAGCCCCCATGTTTATTTTACAGCTTTAAAAAAATAACAATAAAATTTCAAAGTATTGATAGATCGAATGCAGAGGTAAATGGGAAATCAAAAGAAGTTTTCAATAACTTGCTTTGACAGGATATACATGCAAGTGTCAAAGTAATTCCTTAATTACTAATATTACTTTGCTGGGCAGTTTTTTCAACTATTTATTTCTTTGTTATGCAGAAACTTTTTGATTTGTTTGACTTGTTAATCTAGATATGCAGATCATATAATTACAGTTCAGTTTATTTTGAAAAGCACTTCTCGGGAAAAAAAAACATAAAGTGCTGATTTTGAGTCCAATAATAAGGCAAATGGTAGTTGGACAAGGCAAATGGTAGTAGATTTTCCAACTGTCATTACTTAAGCTTTTCATCTTCGTAGATCGTGCCTGGACAGGTTAGAACTAGATCTTGTAAATAATTAATTTGCCTAACTTAAACTTGAATATTTTCCTATGGAGGAATTGTAAAAAATGATCTAGACTAAATGATCATATTACGAATTGCTAAGGAAAATTAATGACAAGTATAGTTTTCGATGGTGATTAACAGTTGCTAATTAACAGCAGGGACTCACGTTGGGCTGTAGATAATGTATTTCAGGGGTGGGAGTGCATCGAAAACCCAGGTGGGGATGAACTCGAAGTTGCAATGGCCCCAAGAATTCATGAAATCCATGAACATAACGTACGCATACACCAGCCCAAATGAGCCACAGCCTAGAATACATGGAATGCCAATCTGTATCCCAAAAATCGTTGCATAGAATATATGCTCCAAGAATGGATGATTGCTAGCTGTCAAATTTAAGAAAAATTATTGAGAATTAGCACTACTTGCAACACCGTCTAGTCCGGTGGGATTACAACTATAACGTTTAATTTTATTAATCTCACCACATGTAAGCACTAATGATTCACACATCATAGAAAAACCAGACACAGGATTAATATTACCTATCTACTTAATTATCTTCTCTCACCAACATGTAAATTCAAACAAGGATAGGGCATTCGCATGAAGGATCACTAGAAGGAACTGGTGTTTAATTTTCTAAAAACAGAGCTGACAAATCAAGCATGGAGACAATGGTTACGTGATTAAAACTAACTATGGCTCACTCACGATGACGGGGACGATGTCATTGATCAGCAGAAAATTAAGCTTCAAATACCGAATGCGGAGGTGCAGAACAAGTCCACAGATGGGACCACTACTAGAGTGGTAATTGGACACAAAGATACGACGATTCATTTAAGCATCAATGAGGGGGGTGATTATTAAGTTCACAAACATCTCATAAGATAATAAGATTCTGAGATGAGTGAGGGTGGCACTACTTACAGGTGATGGGCTGGGTAACGAAGGAAGAATGGTGGTGGGAGTGGTAGCGAGAGAAGAGGTAGGGCTCTGTGACCCCAGTAGTAAATCCACTCCACAGGGCCTGCATGCATAAGAAAGGCTAGGAGTATCCCTTTGCCATTCCATGCAGGAAGCTCTCGCAACGGTAACAAGTAGTACCCACTGCCTAACAAAACTATTTGAAGAAGAACCATGTTCTCCCTGCATACACAGCACACTCAAGGGTGGTGAAAACACGCACAGGATTATCAAGAATTCTCTGATGCTCTCCATGACATGCATGTTTGAACTCACACTCACACACACTCTAGTTAATTTTGGTTTTCGGCATCCTAGTGCTCGCAAATCAAACCACCACTCACTTAGCCTTAACTACATTGAACCATCAGGATATCGATACTCTTGTTGCTGCACTTTAACAACAAATAGCTCACAACAACTGGTTGCTTCCCCAACTGAACCATCTTTTATTTGTTTTTCCAGCCGGAGTCAAAAGTGAGCAAACTCATTCTGAGATTCAAACAATGAACCCCTTTTGTCATTAGCTTTATCTCTTACAACAACATGGAGACTAGCCATAGAGGATGGGAAGTGGCCACTAGCGGTCATGATCAGTGGTTCATAGGTTCGAGATCTGACACTATACGGTTGTGTTTGTGATTTGTTTGACTTGTTAATCTCGATATGCAGATCATATTCGTAAATCGTGCCTGGACAGGTTAAGAACCCACTGTCGACGCCACCAGCCACCGGCCTACATGAGATCGACAACCTCTTACATTGATTAACGCGTTTACTGCATGACGCAGAAACATGCAGAGGACGTTACCAGCTAGCCTCATGATCAACTTGCTCGAACTTGATGCCTTTAATCTGAATCTGATACTTTCTGGAGATGAACGGCATGCGGGAGGCAGTGCACCATATCTGGAATAACAGATACCGAAGCCCGGCCAGAACAAGCAGATGGAAGAAAATGTTGCTCGAGAGCGGATTTCCAAGCTGCGCAGTTTCGTGAAAGCCTTTCATTGCAACTGGCACAAACAGAAGATACTGCATACACTCCCAAAAAAAAAAATTTTAATGTCAAATGCTACTAAATCGTAAAACTAATCAAGTCAAAATGAATTTCACGAATTTTAATTTAAAGATTGTAATAACAAGGACTGAAAGTTTAGCACTCTAACACACGAACTTAATTACTTCAAGCTGTATCATCACAAAGACAAATTGAAGCTAGTAAAACACATGACATACTACAGGAAGCTTCGACGAGAATTCCGAGTATTTCGTGTAAGCTCACGTACAATTTAGTTTAGCCACTCTAGATCGATTACACGAAAATGATTAATTCCAGCTTAAGCTACGGAAGGTGTTATAGCTAGATTATGAGCGCCAACGCTCTGAAATACATTAAGCATAACGTTAAAAAGAAATTAAGGTCGGACGAACCTTCCAATTTCCCCAACTCTCCCATGGGAAGGTGTACAGAACGCCTGGAGATGCTACCATGGTGTACGCCCAAGCAGGAAACCTTCGGTGTGTTTATGAGGCGCAATGTCGATCAACAAAACAAGCTATCCCATTTATAGCAAAAAAATTACATTTTCGTTTTATTATTTGAATTTTGGGGACAAATTTTTCGAATGGTGGCTTCCACGTGCCTAGTTAATATTCACTTAAAGCCTAAAGGCCTTTCTGTATTTCACCTGCCACCCTTGCACTTCAAAATTGACTTTTAGTGTAATTTATGAAAAACATTTTAAAATTTTGCAAGTATTGTATGACCAAAATGTTAAAAAACAAGCGTGACGGCTTTTAAACAGCAACTATGCCTACGTCCCATGTAGACTAGGGAAAGAAGATGCTAGCAGGCTCGAATACGATTGATTAGTTCGTTTTGAAATGATTTGCCAAAGTTCCTACACTATGATGGCTAACCCTGTGGAAAGTGTGTGCACATGGCGCTACATTCCTTGATCAAATTTGGTAAGGCGGGACTTGAGAGGAACACGGTGGCAAGACAGAGCTTGAGGGCGCGCGATTTTGAATCTGAGCAGGGTACAGGCTTCACAGTATTTGGCCACTACTAGAGTCCTCAAGCGACGAATGCGGGCAGAGACCCGCACGAACGCGGGCATGCGTTGAAAGCGGTGCTGAAGGTATGGACTCAAGCCAGCTAAGCCTATGTAGAAAAATTGCAAAGTGGGTGTTTTTTAGAACAAGTTAAAGCTGTCCTCCTCCAAAGTGAGTTGGCTCAAGACCTAGGTAAAATGTCTGCCAAGGTCTCAGAGGGGAAGAAACTTCTGTATGCAGGCAAGGAGTTATCACTGGGCAAGACCCTCAATAAACTTCACAAAGCCATGGCATGTGGACTGTACCTATATGTCATGGGGAAGCCACCATCTGAGGAGGAGTTTAAAAGATGGTTCCAGGAAGTGTATGGGGGTAAGGTTACCTTGCACAGGTTCCACTTTGCAGAGCAAGCAAAGGCTTCTTCTAGGAAACAATGGAATCAGAAGGGCAAAGAGATTATGTCCTTGCTACAGTTGCTGCCTTCAAAGGGAACATTGTTTACTCCCTCCCTTGGACCCCTGCCATCAAGACTGAATAGGTTCTATTACACCGATGTCCAATATGGGTCGAATTCCCAGGTCTTCCCTATTACTTCTAGGACCAGGTTAGGGAATTGGCTAGTGCATTGGGTAAGGTTCTCCATGTCCCCAGAGAGGGCATGTATGAGAGCAAAGCAACTAAGAGAAAGCATGCATCCTCTGGGACAGGAGGCAAGAGATCCTAGACTTCTTGCAATTCAACATGGCTGGGCTTAGAGTGGATGTGGAGGTTCACTTCCAACCATTCCCTAACTCCTACTTCATATGCAAAGGGGAAGGTCACTTTGCAAAGGACTGCCCCTCAGAACAACAAGCTCAAGGCAAGGTCCCACCACCACAACCAAACACAAAGAAGATAAGGAGGAGGGCTCAGTTGATCAGAGCAAGGCCCCAACCCCTGCAAATAGAAGAGGTCTCCAAGGAAGGTGGAAAAGACTCCAATGTACAACAAAGTGCTAGTACATCTAAAGGAGCTCAAACCCCTAAAGCTCCTGCTAAGGAGAAGGATACAGATGAGAGGAAAGCCTCAAATCATAGGAGGCTCAATAGCAAGCCCTCAAGTAATGCAAAGCTACCTTTGCAAGCAAGACATTACTAACAAGCATAAAGACAAAGTTAACCTCAAGAAAGAGGCAAGAAGCAGAAATAGATCCTTTGCAGTACTGTTGGAGTGTAATGAGGATGACAATTCACCCCCAAATAGCCCTATCAATAAGTGAAATGTACTCGAAGTTTATATCCATGGCCTCATGGAACATCAGAGGCTTATGCTCACAGGAGAGACAAGGTTATGTCAGAAGGTTGCTTTTATCTAAGAGATTTGATATTTTAATGTTGCAAGAGACCAAGCTAGGGCAAACCTAGTTGAATGTCAAAACCCATGAGTGCATAGTCAGCAAGGCTGATAGGGGTTCTGGTGGTTGTATGATGTTGATTAATAAGAAATTGTCCATTACTGACATTATGTATTCAGATTGTGAAAGAATGATTGCATGTAAGGTTGTGATTGAGGGCTCTGAAATAGGGCTAGTTAATGTATATGCCTCCAATGTGGAAATGGAAAGAAGGCAGATGTGGGAAATGGAAAGAAGGCAGATGTGGGAACTGCTGGCCAATATGGACTGGGATGTCCCTACTCTTTTTGGAAGGGACTGGAATTTTGAGTCACCCCAAGATGACCCCCCATTGTAGTGGAAAGACTGGACAGAGAAGCATGATGTCATAGACCTTGCCATGATGGAAGGATGTAGTGCATTAAAGGCGCCAACATGGAGCAATAGGCAGATGCAAGGTGGTTATGTGGCCAAAAGACTTGATAGACTGTATGCATCTGACCAAGCCTCATGGCTTAAACATGATATAGAAGGCAATCTTATGCACTCACACACTGTTTCAGACCACACTCCTCTGAGGGTGACATTTAGATGCAAAGTACAGAGAAGAGCCGGAAATGGCCCCCCTTTGTTCAAGTTCAATGTTTCATTCTTGAAGGACAAAGGTTTCTGTGAAAGGACTAAGAAAGGTCTATGGTTAGAGGCAAGGGAGGTAGGCAGTGACCCTTATAGAAGATTGGAAACTGCTCTCCAAGCTATCACAGAGTATGCTAAGAGAGAAGGGAAGAAAAGAGCTACAACCAGGAGGGAGGAGGAAAGTGGCTTGGAGAAGGCACTTGAATGTGCATCAAGGCAATATGCAACTCTCAGCCCCCTGATCCTTATATGCTCCAAATGCTTCATAACCTTGAGGACTATGCAATAAGAATTGAAGCTAGGAAGGCGGAGTCAGCCAAAGTACAAACATGCTTATACTAGCTTAAGGTTGGGGACACTCCAAGCAGGGTGTTCTTCAAGTCTCTTAGGGCCAAGAAGGATGATGACCTTATCACTGTAGTCAAGGACTTGGATGGTAGGATTACAGAAAATGAGGAGGAGATAAGACAGCTCTTTGTTGATAGCCTCTCCAACATTGTAGGCACAACATTGGACACATTAGGTGACTATCAAGAGAAATTACAATAGTTTTTGGAGCCTATACATGATGACATCACTGAGGAAAAAAGGCACGTACTGGGTAAACCTTTTTTCCCTTATGAGGTTGAATTTGTCATCAAGTCTTTGAATAAAGAAAAGGCCCCAACGAGTGGTAGCTCATCTACGAGTGGTAGCTCATCTGGTAGAGCGTTGGTCTCTACTCCCAAGGTCTTGTGTTCAAGTCTTGGGGGCCTCGTTAGGTTACCTACCCTTGATGGGTTGATTATAAGCATGTACGATGGGTTCGATAGCCCTCACCCGGCGAGACCGCCTCCACCTCATGGAGGCTGGGTGTATGTGCGTTTCTAAAATTTCCTGTACCTTCGGGAAAAAAAAATGGCCCCAAGCCTTGATGGTTTGCAGGCTGAAGTGCTTCAAGAAATGGTGCCCTATGCAGTAGATGACAACTAATCTACAGTTTGGGCATTTATGGGGAGATCGCCACCTGTTATTATGTGGCTGATGCAGCATTTAAAGCCACGCCTGTACATTGAATGCGAGGCACAAGGCACTCTACGACAGTGGGCAGGGCTGTAGAGAGGAGAAAGTCCACATTCACACTGGGCACACTACTCGAGTCCGGGACACGGGTCCCCATCATCGCCTTAAATGCACTCGACACTTGTCGTGGCGTGGCTGGTGTTGCTTTAACTGAGCGCATCAGCCCCCCATCCACCCTCGACTCGCATATAACACGTCACTCAAGCAACAAAGACGTACACTATTTTGATAGATGTCCGCCTCTTTAGTATTACGTGCTATTAAAAAAATGCTTTTTTTCTACAACAAATACAAATACCTTGATTTCATTTATTTATTTATGAGCTTGAGGTTTTGCAGAGAGAGATGGTTTAGGGTTAGGGTTCTTTGCTGCATGCCCTCCACGCGCCAGTCTGCTGCGTGTCCTCCACGTGCCTGTTGCGTGCCCTCCACACGCCCGTTTACTGCAGTCTTATTAGTCTACTGCATGCCCTCCATGCGGCCTGTCCTCAACAGAGGCGGTTACCTACCAAGATCCGCATAGATGTCATCACTAGTTTTACCTAGTGGGCATGGAAACCATATTCTTCTTTATAATTGGAACAAAATTACATTTTAAAGATAAAGATCCTCACCACTATAGTAGTAGTAAGTTAGATATTTGTAGCATGTATATGGTAATACTGTGTGAACATAAGCTAATAATGGGTCATGACACTTTTTTTCTCTTTAAGAGGTTTTTTGCCTGGAGCATATGTACGCACTCTTATGAGTGTATAAGTGACCTTATTATGTCACTTCACTTGCCCTTCACTCATTCTCATCAATCTACTTTGAGTGTTGTGCTTCCATCCATCTCTGCTTTCTTGTTGTATGTGTGTTGCTGATATCCATCTAGACATCCCATGGGAGTGTTAGCTCGATTTTTTTAAATTTTGGATTTTTTGCACAATAGCAACATCATCGTTTAGTGTGCAAGTAGGGCCATCATCATCTTTAACATCGTATCTTCAAGTTTATCTTTAACAACTTCAATAGCATCGTCAACATTATTATCGATTTCTACATTCCTCCTAAGTATCATTTCCACACACTTCCACACTCTACACTCTATAAATTTTCACATTCTTTGCAGGTTTCCATAGTCATCAGTGATCTATTGGGGCAACCATTTTGATTACATTCAGTGATCTACTGGGGCAGCCATTTTGATTACATTCAGTGGGAATTGACGATACTTGTAATTTAGGTAGTTAGGATATTTGCATTCTGTGTCGTTATTACAAATTAGTTATTTGCAGGGAGAATGGCAGGCAATGATTTATTTGAGATTCTTTCCAAATACCCACTAAGGATAAGCTTGAAGGGACCAATTACTTGTTGTGGTGCTACATATGATTACGCCATGTATTGGTTGATAAAGGGCTTTAGAATGTTGTTAATAGCATTGAGGCATACCTTATCTCACTAGCACAATAGCAAAATAAGGTACTTTGAATGGTGATATAAGTTTTGATATAACTGTGGTATCTGCCCTTTACACCTCCCAGGTGGGATGGTAGGGATGCACAGGCACATGCATTAGTGGCACTGTCAGTAAAAAGAAGCATTATTTCTTATAGAATGCTCATGTAAAGCATGCTTGGGATGTACTTGCTACACTTTACTAGGTGTGTAACAAGGTATGAGTGGTATGTTTATGTGAATAGTTAGAGTCTGAGCATATGAATGAGGGAGATTTAATGGATGAGTTCCTCACAAGAATTAAAGATCTCAGGGAGCACTTGGCATGTATTGATGAGACTTATCCGAATAGTTATTTGGTATCTACTATTCTCATAGCTCTACCAGATTCATACGAGGGCTTTGTATCTACACTTTTGTATCTACACTTTAGCTCATGATGAAGGGTAATCCCAAACCATTGATTAGTTGATTACAGTTCTCTTACAAGAAGAGCAATCTTGGAAAAACCGAACTTGTATGCATATGGGAGATCAAGCATTTGCTACCAATCAAAAAAGTAAAGGAAAGGCCTTTTCTTAGGCTGGTGGCTATAATAGTGATAAACCTAAGAATAAAGGCAAATGTAACTACTATTAGAAGCCAAACCATTACATCAATAAATGTAGAAGAAGGTTGGAGAAGGAAAAGAAGAAAAAGTTAGGCATGGCTGTGTGGCTATGCATCAGTACCAAAAGCTGAAAAGGAGTTAGTAAACTATACACATGATGAAACGTAGAAGTCATTATGCACTACATCTATGGTTCTTCTATCCATGACTTATGCATGCCAACAATGAGATAGATCAACATGTCTAGTACTTTGATAGTGGTGCTAGCAAGCACATTACTTCTCAACATGATTTATTTTCCTCACTTGAGTCTTCTCTTTAAGGAGGAATAATCACATGTGCAAACAAATCCTCGTATCTAGTAAAAATAGTTGGTAAGGTTGTTCTCATCACTACTGCAAATGGTGGAACAATCACTCTCTCTCAGAAGTTTTATTTGTGCTAGGAATAAAAAAGAACTTACTATGTCAGTCTCTACTATTGCTAGGGTAGGCCTAGTGGTTAGATTTATTGATTAATTTTTCTTCCACTGGAACTTCTTGGAATTATCCTTAGCCTTAGAAGATGTGTTTGAATTATTCTTCCACTTGAATTTCTCACCTTTATCCTTGGTGATAATAAGAGCCTAATCATTGCACTAGAACTAATAGATACATTCTTTCTATATAGACTGCTCCTCTGCAACAACAATAAGTTAACAAGATCCTTGTAGGTAAGAGGGGTTGCATTACCTCTCAAACAAAGCCAGAGAAAAGAATTAACCTTGATAAGATTCATGAAAAGAATAAAGGGTGATGTTAATCACTTGGTTGTCAAGAATTATCTCATCAATGTTGAGAAGGTGTTCTCTTAAGTCATGCAGCTTGGTTAAGTGTTCATTCATGGACCCCTTTTCCTACATTTTCTCATTATCAAGCTACTTTTTGGGAGAAGCAACTCACGCCCATCATTTTTAGCCTACTGATACATAGTCTCTAAAGTGTCCCAAGCAAGTTTAGATGTATTGCAAGAATAACTATTTTGTGGAAAGTAAACTTTCAATAGAAAAAGCAATTAATGCCAAAGCTTGTACATCATTAAAATCCCATCTTCTTTGATCAGAAATAATGTGAGGGGCATGTGTCTAGGTCTATTAGCCTTGACCTCATTGAGGAGTAGTAGGAGAAATTATGCCAGAACGGGGCTCGTTTACCACCACTGATAAGACCCTATAAACCCCTGGCAACAATAAGGATATTTTTGACCATAAAACTCCAGTGGTGGGAGGAATTTGACCCATCTAACTTGTCTTATTTTGAAACAATACCAAATAAATCATTGGATGACTTGGTGGCCATATGTGACTGCTGTTGAATCTGGAAAAGAGTGATGCTAAAAATAGCTTGAAATGAAGTCACCATATACTGATGAGATGACCGATATGTTTGTTTGTAAAAAATTAGCAGTTGAATCAATGAGATGAATGATCAAACTTTGCAGTTAAATCAGATGATTATTGAAGTAGATTAAGTGATCAAACTGTAGTAGAATCAAATGATTGAAGTCCAGGATCGGATGATTGGAATCCTTGATTGGGGACAATTATTAAAGTGGAAATCAAGTGGTCAAATTGGAGTAGAATCAGGCAATTAAAGAAGTTAAATCGTCGATTGTTAAGGAGAAGTTGTTGTTAATCTTCATCAGCTAGAAGTATGAGACATCTAAAGCATGAAAGCACATTGATCGCTCGTAGGAAATGCAAGCCTCAGCTCTATCAATTTTATTTCTCAAACTCTTTGCAATCCAACTGTCAAAGAGAGGGAATCTAGAATCTGTCTCTCCACTTACACACTCTCTCTCAATCTCTCCCTCACCTCAATTAGCAATCACAAGACTTGAACCATGCAAGATTAAATCTACATGTACTCTCACACACTCACTCAAGCATGCAAGCAAGCAAGCAAGATTCATAGCCATAGATAGACATACAAGAAAATGGAAGCAATAAGAGATATGAAATCGCAAGACAATACAAGTAGAGGAGGTCTCGAATCTTGATCTCCAAAGTACATTGTATTACTCAGAATGTCTTTACAAACCTCCACAAGTCACTTATATACAATGGGGTTATCCTAACTACCCACACTTATGGGTGGCCCA
This sequence comes from Cibotium barometz, assembly GCF_041138505.1. Lineage (NCBI taxonomy): Eukaryota > Viridiplantae > Streptophyta > Polypodiopsida > Cyatheales > Cibotiaceae > Cibotium > Cibotium barometz. The sequence continues at coordinate 25,388,893 of NC_141087.1, forward strand.
TTACTAGCTCTCTTCTATTTACAAGCCTTATATGGATGTCTTCAATTACAAGGTTGGACCCTTCACCATATGGAGAGTGAGATTCCTAAGCTAGGGTGGGGACCACATCACGTGTATGGAAGAAGTGGTAACAATCCCCCCTATCTAGACTAGCTTCAGTCTTCAGAAGCATTTTTCTAAATACCATAGGGTTAGTAGAAAAATTTGAAAAGATGCAAGGGAGAAGAGAGCTTGAGATCTTGCAAGCACACACACACACTCACAAAACCCTAAAAGAGAACACACAAGGTGGTGAGGCTGAAAATCTTCTTCTTCTTCACACAACACATACAAGGATAAGAGTACACACAATGAAAAGGTACTCAACCAAATACATACTAGGGTTCTCTATAGTGTGAACCCAACTAAATGAGCTGGCGCTATAACTATGCCAGTGTCTAGAATGGCTGTCACACAGCCTGTCCTCCCACTGGCCGCATATCACCTATGATCTCACCAACCATGCCAGTGGTGTAAGTGTGGGGCCTATCCCCCAGGCGGGTCTTCATCAGTGTGTCCACCGCCTCACTAGATGAGCTCGATATCTCAACACTCCCCCTTGAGCTCAACTCCATCTCATGTACACCAAGCGAAGCCCTGAATATCTGCTTCTCTATACCCAATGCTTTGGTGAAGATGTCAGCTACCTGATCCTGTGTGGTGCTGACATAAACAAGATCAACGTCTCCTGTGCCAAAACCTTCTCTCTGACAAAATGGTAGTGGACCTCTATATGCTTCGTGCGAGCATGAAAAACTGGGTTCCTGGCTAACTGTATACTGCTAATGTTGTCACAGAAAATGACAACTTGTCTATCCACCACTGATAGACTCGAATCTGCAAGTAGCTTTCTCAACCAAGCTACCTCACATGCTACCATAGCAGCACCTCTACTCGGCCTCTGTACTGGATAGAGCAACCATAGGCTGCTTCTTGCTACTCCAAGTCACAGCAGCACTCCCCAAAGAAAACATGAAGCCACTAGTAGATCTTCTATCTGAGATACTACCAGCCCAATCAGCATCTGTGTACCCATGTACACATATCTCTGTTTCCCAGTTTCATAAAATAGTCCACTATGCAAAGTAGACCTCACATACCTTAGTATGCATCTCAATGCATCCAAATACGGCTTCCGGAGGAACCTGCATAAACTGACTCACCAACCCAACACCATAGCTCAAATCTGGCCTGGTGATCGTCATGTAGATCAAGCTTCCTACTATGCGCCTAGTAGGATCCTCCCTGAATCTGCACACTCAACTTGCCATTCTGATCCAATGGCACTGAGATAGGCTTACAGCCTGTCCTACCATACTTGGACAACATGTCCAAGCCATACTGTCTCTGCAGTAATCCAATACCATGTGGTCACCTAATCACCTCAATGCCCAAGAAATATTTGAGCTCCCCCAGATCCTTCATCTCAAACTTCTGTCTAAGCAAGATCTTTACATCAAAGATCTCTGCATCATGGTCCCCCGTATAATGATCAGGTCATCTACATAGATGACAACAAGCACAACCCCTCTATCACTGTGTCTCACATACAGCGAGAAATCTACATTGGCTATATGAAAGCCAATAGTGACAAGATATTCAGAAATCTTGTCACACCATGCTCTTGGTGCTTGTTTTAAGCCATACAAGGCTTTCTTCAACCTGCAAACATGCTCGGGGTGACTCACATCCTCATAACCAGGTGGCTGAAACATATACACCTCTTCCTGCAAACATGCTCGGGGTGACTCACATCCTCATAACCAGGTGACTGCAACATATACACCTCTTCCTGAAAATCCCCATGCAAGAATGCATTCTTTACATCCATATGATGTAAAGACCATTGCTTTGACATAGCCACTGCTATCACAAATCTCAATGTTATCACTGTTATGTTTTACTTTGTACGCCCACTTGCATCCAATGGCTTTCTTGCCTTCAGGCAATTGCACTAAATCCCAAGTCTCATTTCCATATAGTGCATCCATCTCCTCATCCATAGCTTTCTCCCAACACACATTTCTGCTCACATTTCTATCACATGGAAATACATGCTTTGTTTGCTTTCCAAATTGGCATGCTTCACATATTTTCTGCATATCTTCAACTTTAAACTTTGGCAGCCCTGTCACAATTCCTTTAGTCTGCATAGATCTCTGCACATTCACATGTCCAATTCTTTTATGCGAAATGTCTGTGTCTGCAATAATTCATGAACCATTTGCAAACATCGCAGCACACTTCTGCCCACTCTGTTGGCCTTTTGCAACCAACCAACCTGCACTTGTCTTTAAAGTCTTCAACATAACAACCATCAGGGTTAAACTGAACCTGCAAACCCTGCTCAATAATTTGGCCAACTGAAACTAGATTCTTTGTTATGTTCGGAACATGAAGTACATCTGCAAGGTACTTCACTTTGCCATCCTACATAGACAATGGCACATCTCCAACATGGGCAATTGGATGAGCAGTGTCATTCCCTGTTTCCACAAAACAGTTTCCACAAAACCTGGTCTTTCAAGGTTTTTCATCTCCTGGAACCACTCCCCATGACTTGTCATGTGGTTCGAAGCACTTGAATGAATATACCATACATCATCTTTATGTGCTGCTTCAACATTTTCAGACATGGCATTAACGACATGCTGCGTAATAAACAACCTTTCATTATCCTCATTATTTCTACTCAAGGATGCATAGTTGTTTTGTTGCAATTTTCCATTTTGCATGTCAGCTTGCTTCTTATAAAACAATCTGCCGCAAAGAAAGCTCCTCAATGAGAGATCATTTGCCGGTGCCTCCCCCGTAGAGCTCCCGACAAGGGTGTAGTCGCCAACACAAATAGGGAAGAGTAGATGAAGCTCTTACCCTCATACCGCTTCTTGTGCTTCTCTTGCTTGCCGCTCATGAACCAGGCTTCTGATACCATGAAAAGATGCAGGGGAGAAGAGAGCTTGGGCTCTTGCAAGCACACACACACTCACAAAACCCTAAAAGAGAACACACAAGGTGAGAGGCTGAAAATCTTCTTCTTCTTCACACAACACTCAACACACCATATACAAGGATAAGAGTACACACAATGAAAAGGTACTCAACCAAATACATACTAGGGTTCTCTATAGTGTGAACCCAACTAAATGAGCCGGCGCTATAACTATGCCACTCTCTAGAATGGCAGTCACACAACGTGTTATCCCACTGGCCGAAAATCACCCATGATCTCACCAACCATGCCAGTGGTGTAAGTGTGGGGCCTATCTCCCAAGCGGGTCATCAGTATCCACCGCATCACCAGATGAGCTTGATATCTCAACAAAATTATGGAGGGCTTCAAATCAGAGGAGTGGGAATCACTCCTCAAATGTCCAAGTGTGGTGGACAAGTAGACATCTGACTCACTTATAGTACCCATAGATCTGGCGATAAGTTGGTCCTCCTATGGCTAAGTCAAAGGCAAGCTGCTAGTGAGGATTTTCGTAAATGTTCCAGCCTTAATTTATTTTTACATCTTCAAAATTTTCTAAGTAAATCAAAAGAGTCGTAAAGATCTTGTAGGTCATTTAACATGAAAATCTCGGTGCTCGTCCAAAAAGAATATCATTACTTATCTTATCCAATCTTCATTTATCTGTTCTCCTTATGGTAGTGAAGGCAGTTTTGAAAAATTGACTAGATATTCATTGTATGCTAGCTTATTTATGTATTTTTGCTAGGGGTACATTCTTGGTATTGGCATATATACTATGGATCGATTCTTTAGGCTGTTGTAGGATCATGCATGTATGCGTGTCTCTATAAATGTGGCCTTTGTGAAACCAAGGAAGTCACCATGTGGGATGATGTTCAATTATAACCTGGGTAAAACAATTACCCTTTAATGGTTGTGTGAACCCAGCTCAGAGGTGCTCTGGATTTTCATCTTGTCACTCTTTCCACTCGAGCTTCCATCATGTAAGCCTTTAATAATGGCATATTCATTATGTATATCTGTAGTGGCTAGCTTATGGTGGTGTGTTGAAGCTTGAGGATCCAAGCTCCCATGGAGATGGTGATGATGAGAATGACTTAATACTATACTAAATTAATAATGTGATTAGTGCTAATTTAAGCTAGGGTGGATGAAACCTAAACATAAACATGATGAATAATGTAAACTAATTAATATTTAGACTCGAGCATAATTAGGTTATAAGATTAAGACTTGTACTCATAAGAGGCTTGAGAGCTAGCTTGATTCCATTACTTAAAAGTGACCCCTTTTATATGAGGGAGGTACAACAAGGCTTTGATAGAGCTTATGTGGGATAACTTTGAGTAGGTGACTTGGCACTTTAGAATCACTTATTTCAACACTCCCCCTTGATGTTAGATTGGGTAAAACTTTTAGGCTTTAACTCTTCCTCTCTCTCCCCTTGTGCTAGACTACTTTAGACCTTCATGTGCTACTTTGGCACTCTAGGTACTTGGCAATGAATTTCAGCTTGAGTGCATCATATGGCCTTAGACTTTCATGTGCTACTTTGGCACTATAGGTACTTGGCATTGAATTTCAGCTTGAGTGCATCATATGGCCTTAGAACTTGATTACATCACACTTTTTGTAGAGATAAGAGGGGTGAAGAATAAAATGGTTCTTTCTCTAGAAGAGAGTGTCTTCCTATTGGAGCATCTTTGACCTCAATGTAGTTTGCCTGCTTCTTTATGTAATAGCAATCTTCTTCTAGGTGACCAATTTTTCCACAGAAGTCACAAACAAGCTTTGGTTTATCTTTATTGTAACATTCATTCTTTGTGTGACCAAGTTTTCCACAATGATAACATCTTGCAAGCTAAGGGGCTGATTGATTTTTCCTTTGAAATCTCCCACCCTTTGCATAGAGTGCTTGCTCACTTGAATGAGATTTGAATGGTTCTTAATCCTTGAATTTTGATTCATGTTCAAGCAAAGATGATTCTATATCTTGAATTTTAGTGTTGGGCACATTTTTAAGTGTAGCAACAAGTGATTTATATGGTTCTTTATCAACAATCTTTAGCAACAAGTGATTTATATGGTTCTTTATCAACACTCTTTAACAACACAGCAATAGATTCATCTTCTTCAATAACTTTCTTCAAAGCACTAAGCCATCTCTTTTGCCATGAATGTACACTTGGTTTCTTTGGCATACAAGTGGTTGACTCTTAATTCATCAAATACCTCCTTCACATGAACCAAGTGCTCTTCGAGTCAGTCTTGCTTATACACCAAGATATCATTGAAAAACACCAATACAAACTTGAAGAGGAATGGCTATAGCACTTTGTACATCAATACCTGAAAAGTGGCCAGTGCATTACATAAACCAAATGGCATCACCATGAAATGATAGAGACCTCTTTCAGTCATCTTGTGTTCATCCCCACTTTTCATTCTTATTTGGTGGTAGCTGGACCGTAAGTCAATCTTGGTGATGAAGAACTTGGCACCCTTCAATTCATTCAATTGATCATTAATTCTCAGGACCGGGCACCCATTCTTGACGGTGATTTTGTTAACATCTCGATAATCAATGCACATTCCATCTTTCTTCTTCACCAATAAAACAGGTGATGAAAATGGCGATTGACTCGGTTCCACCCAACCAATATCAATGAGCTCTTTAACTTACTTTGCCACTTCATCTTTTTCCACTTTTGAGAACCTATATGGAGGTTTGTTGATCGGCCTTGCATTTGGCTCCAACTCAATTGCATGATCAATATCCCTCATTGGTGCAAGCACTTGGGCATATGAAACACATCTTCATACTATTTAAGTAACTTCTTCATGCCCTTATGTGTAACTTTGCTCTCTTTTTCATTGTCTTCATCCTTACAAAGCTGCAAAACATCATATAGCCAATTTTCTTCAATTCCTTCTTGAGTTGTGTGCTATTGATCAAGGTTAACTTTGAGGTGCCAAAACCATGCAATGTAATGGTCTCCTTTCTATGCATAAACCTCAAAAAGCCTTGTTTCAAATTAATGGAAAAGGTTCCAAGAGTTTATAGCCAATCACACCCCAAAACCATATCAATGGGCCCCATATCGAGCACTAACAATTCAGCTTTGCAAGTGTACTCTTTTGAGAGCATCAATTCCACATTTTTGCAAATCATTGTGCAATCCATGCTATCCCCGTTTTCTACTTCAATAGTCATAGCGGGCATTGCTTGTGCATTTGCGAGGCATTTGCTCCCCCCAAATGATTTGATGTATTGACCACATTTTCAAAACTTGGCCCAATTTGCATATGATTGGCCTTATGTGCTGCATTTGCAATGTTGTGATCTTATGGATTCACACCCTCATCACCAATCGCTTCTACATGATCCTCATTCACCATTTCTCTATCTTTCCTTATCTCATGAAGTTCCATTGCTTGCTTAGACGGACGCCCCTTGGCATAATGGGCTTAAAATGGGGAATGGTTAGTAGAAGGCTTAACTTATGCTGGAATTGGATGATCTAGGGATCTATTGAAAGATCTTGAGGCGTAGAATGCAAATATTCAAGAATAGAAAGTTTTTGAATAGCCCTAATGTTCTTTGTTTTAGGATTTTTACTACACTGCTACTATAGAGAATGGGAAAATGGTCTTAAAACATAAAATATGGGTCTAAATCAAGTACTTCATGGCTTGTTGGATAGCACTAGGGATATACCAACTATACTCCAAGTGGTTTGACCAAGTCAAATTTCAATCAGGACTAAATTGACTTTTTGTTAAAAAATCAATTTTGCTAATTTTGACCTATCAAACGATGTCAGAATAGAGTGGTTCTTGCCTCATCAGATAGCTCTAAGGTAGTATTATGAAGACCTATAAACACCTTTTTGACAACCCTAAGGGTCTATGATTGAATTAGGGTTTTTAGTTTACTGCTAAACCCTAATTTGGGTGCCCTATGGGTGTCCGATTCAAAAGGTTAATAGCTCTCCTTGTAGCTTCTGATTGGCTCTTCCAAGAGGTGCAATGGAGATTCTTAATCAGCAATGAATGATTAGTGATTTTCTTAATCAGTTGTAGCAAGATTTTGGGAAAAATCAAGCAGCATCTCCTTTGTATTTTGGATCAAATCTCAATAAAAATATGTCCACAATGCAATCTCCAACATTCACAATAACTCTTGCCCATACCTCATCAACAAATTTGCATAACTTGGCATCCAAAAAAAGGCATCATTTGTCCAATCACATAGGCTCATGCATTGCCATTGTCCATTCTCTCTTTGTCATATGACATAATTGCATTTGCCCATGCAGTTTCTTGAATGCCAAATGTAGAATTTTGTTGATGCCGAAATCAATCCAGTTGTTGTTGATGTAGCACATCGATGTTTGCTGATCTCTCAACCAAGCACTTCTCACCCTTGTACCTAGGTTGAAACTAGACTTAAGTTGGGGCCATTTCTTCAAACTAATGTACCTAATCCTCTTCCTTACCGCTTTACCATGGCACTCACGACAAGGAAGATTCAAACCATACTCCTATTGGCCTCTCCAACCAAATGCCAAGGTACCCTCTCACACATCAAGATTCTATGAATAGAATGTGGGTATAAAGTGATGTGATAGGTGTGATTTGAACTTTAAAGATGTAGGTATGATGACTTACAATGGGACTTACAATGGTTGCACACAATCCATTATTACATTAGATTGTACTCATGCTATACTTTCACTTCCCAAGATCCATTGTTCAAAACAACATCAACACCAATGAAACAAACAAGGTGAAGCAAAAGGCAAATGGATTGGCATGTATCTCGACATTCCTAAGCATAGAGATGGCTTAAATGTCACACCAATGATTGAAGAAGCATCAAATGGTTCCAATGACATCTAATGGTGTATGGATTTGATAAAAAACCCCTAAACTTGAGAGACAAATGGCTTGATCATTAGTCTATTTGAAGCATTAGCTTGTGTAATAGCATCATTAATGTAATTAATGATGATTAGACAAGGCTAATCATTAGTGTAATTAATGATGATTAGACAAGGCTAATGCCAAGTGGAATGGCCAATGTCAAGAAATTAGGGTTGCTTGGACGAAAGCCCTAAATATTAAGGGAGGATTCAAGAAATCCAAGATTCAAGCAAGAAATGCAAGGAGAAGCTCAGTAAATGCTCAAAGATTACCTCAAGGCCTTGCTTATGAGTGTATGGTGGTGGAGAATACCTTTTCCTTGAAGAAAAACGTGGACCTCTATTTTTTTCAGATTTTAGAGAGTCCCATAGCTTCATAGATCAAGAAATATGCTCTCCCTAAGGTATATTACACTTCACAAACCCATTGCTAAGCATAATTTATGAAGTATCTAAACATGTAGATGAGCTCTATGCCATGTGATCTTGACAATTTTCACCGCCAGCTCATTCTGAAATCGCCATCCAACTGTAGAGAATCCCACGCTCAAATCAAGTAGCCATGGTGCTTAAGAATCATCAATATTATTTGGTTGGAGGCTTGGCTACATGGATATGAATTTTGAGCACTAGATTTGGTGAAATCTACAGGATTCTAGGGTTTTTTTTAGTACAAAAGGGGCTGAAAATTATGTAGCAATTCATGATGATGAAATTTGGGGAAAATAGGATCAATGGAAAGCTTTGATACCATTGTAAAGAACTAGCTATGGCCACTCATGGGTACAGGATCACCATCCATGAGTAGGAAGAAGGGCAAGATTGCCATGAAAGTTGATTAGCTTGTAAATTTGATTAGTATGAGTTAATTGTGATTAGCTATTCACATTAGCCTATATACCATGGTCTCCTTCTCACACACACTTATTAGTGTCCACCCCCACTTGGCCTTTGGCCTATAAGCCTATGTCCCTCAATTATAATTGACCCTTTGGCCCAATACACTTATACTTGTTGGCCCTTGGCCTCATATGTACAAGTTGTACCCACAATTATGTGTCCACTACTTCATTACATGTATGGGTGCTTGAGTATGTGAACACCATCTTTTTTTTTGGGAGTGGGGATCCCTAATTGAAAATAACTAAAGTTTAATTTATTTTAATTGAAAATAACTAAAGTTTAATTTATTTTAATTGAAAATAACTAAAATTTACGTATAAGCTTAATCCGGTGTCTGTTTTGAGTGCTATAATTTCTTATATTAGGCTAAAATCACGCGTAGATTCCAAATTTGGACTTAGATTTTCAAGATTCCAAGTGGAAGTAGCTCTATTATTAAAATTGAATATTTTTACATCATAAAAAGACCATAAATTTGTCTATCAAATGGGCATATATTACTATTGAAGAAGGGCATCTTAGACCCTTCCCCCCTTAAAGAAATTGAGATGTCCTCATCGTGTCATGAATTCTGGGTATTCTTTTAAGAGTGTAGCTTCATCTTTCCAAGTTGCATCCTCTTTAGGGTAATATTTCCAATGTACTAGGTAGATGTTCTACAAGAGTTCTATTACGGGGTTTCCTTTCTCTAGAATCTATGATCCTACTAGGCTGTAATTCAAGGAATCCTTGACTTGGGATTAAAACTTGCTCATCATCAAGAATATGATCGAGACTGGGTACACAATGCTTTAACAAACTTACATGAAATACATTGTGGACCTTAATATGGGATGGGAGCTGTAGCTTATAGGCACTTCTGCCTAGACATTTGATGACTGTATAGGGTCCATAGTATCTTGGGCTGAGCTTCTTATATTTCCCATGTGAAAGAGAGCTATGCTTGGGTCGCACTTGTAGAAGGACTGTCTCCTTCCTTGAAGATCCATTTAGACCTCCTTGTCGACATAATGCTTTTGTCGATCTTGAGCAGCTTTAATATCTTTCTAGATAGCCTTGGTCTTCTCTTCCATCTCCTCGAGCATTTTTCTGGAGGCTTCAACTCTTAAGGTTGGATCAGAGAAATTTAGGGGGATAAGCATTCTTTTCCATAGAGTGCTTTGAAACGGTGACATTTTTATGCTCTGATGATAAGATGTTTTATAACTGAATTCTATCATAGGAAGGTATTGAATCCATCTTCTTGGCTCCCATCCATAATATGCTATGCGAATGTCTTCAATTATTTGGTTGTCTCTCTCGGTCTAGGCATCGATCTCTGGATGGTAAGCTATACTAAAACAAAGTTCAGAGCTTCGAAGTGAAGTCAAAATCCCGGTCACTAACTATCATCTTTGGTAGACAATGAAGCTTGAAGATCTCCTTGATGAAAAACCAGGCAACATCAAAAGCTTTGAAGGTTTTCTTTGTTGGTATAAGATGAGCTACATTGATGAGCAAGTCCACCACCACTAGAATGTAATCATATCCTCCTTGTATAGTGGGGAGACTTGTGACAAAATCCATACTAATGTATTCCCATTTCATTTGGGGGATATCCAACGGTTGACACTTCCCAGGCATTTTAAATCTTTCCTCTTTGATCCTTTGACATGAGAGACACTGCTTCAAGTATCGAAGGACATGAGAGACACTGCTTCAAGTACCGAAGGACATCCTTTTTCTAGCCCGCCCCAATGATAGCGTCTTCTTATAGCATTCAAGGTTTTTGCATAGCCCGGGTGCCCTGTAGTAGCAGGGCTATTACGAGCTTCATGGAGGATTAACTTCTTTAGGAAAGAAACTGAGTATATGGAAAAATAGCCTCTGTTCTGATGCACGTGAGGAGCAAGAGTTTCACGATCGAGGTGAAGGCAATGACAAGCTTTCAAGTCAACAAGGAGATGGAGATCAACATGAAGTAAATGTCCCAAGAGGGGCAAAAAATGAAGACATTATAACAATTTTAGATTAGATGACATGCTTGTAATTCTGTAGCAGGATCTTTTTTAACCGATCTTTATTTAATTAAAATCTTAATATTTTTGCAAACTGTAATTTTTTTGTCAGCGGTCTAGTGTGAAAAGACCAAACTTTAAATTTTAACTATAAATAGCCAAAGGTGCCTTCTTTCTCATTTTCACGCGATAGAAACCAAGCACGAGCTCACACTATCTCTTTGCATTCACATGGCTACCCACTTTGACAACTTCTGTGAGTTCCTCTCCACCACCCCGTGGGCAGGCAAGAGCGAGCTCTTTGTCAATGTTCTCTCATGAAATCGACTTTGAAAAGTCGCTCGCCCTTGTGTCCCAACATTATGAGACGCAGATTGCATACATGGAGCAATACTTGGCTCCCCACTCCATCTCCTTTCCCCATTGCCCCAATGATCGATGGGTGCCTGTTGAGCTGCTTAAGTACATTCAACAATATGCCCGCCCCTACATCCAATGCCTTGAATGCTTCATCGACATCTGCATCCCCGCAAGAGCTTACTGTACCTTCAATAAGCAGGAGGTGAAGAGGTTGGGGAAGGGCAATTTAGGAACTAGGTTCCTCTCATGGCTTGCCACTTTTGCGTTCCTCATCGATGAGGATTCAGATGAGGAGGTAGAGATCCCTGCATTACAGTTGGCAGGGTAAGGGAGTGAAGGCAGTAGGAGAATGAGTGCTGGTGTAGAAGAGCAGCTTGCATCAGAGCACTTTTCGGAGGGTGCACAATCTGCAGAGCTGAACAGCCCATTGTAGTAGAAGATGCGGGGCCATCTTCCCCACACCAGGAGAGCAAGGTGCTGCCAGAGCTTGAGATCAATCTCTTGAGCACCATTGTGGTGGAAGGTGAAGAATACTTATTTCTTCATGACCTTGAAAAGACAGCTGGCTTGAGAATGGATGAATGCCTGGGCATTATATGCACACGATGTGAGGTGGACCTTGATATGTCCAACCTCAGTCCTCACCTAGATAGTGCTGTATTACCTTGGTCACACAGACAGTTGATTTGGTCAAGAAACTGTGGTTGAGACCGCGGAGCAAGCCCTAGTTCCAGACAAGCTAGAGGCTGAAAAGGATACCCTTGCTGCTGCTGGAGCAATGGAGGAGACCAAAGCACCAAAAAAGAATGAGGCTAAGTCCTCGATTGACCTCTCCGTCCCTACCAGTACTTTGGCAAAAGAAGACATTGAGCAAGAGGTATAATTGACCTTTTACAACCTATAAACATTTGTAATTATGTATAGGAAAATATTTTGATTTTTCCTTTGATTGCAGAGGGTGGTTGAAATTGACGCATTTGCTGGGAGAGGCGGCGGCAGGAGAGACCAGGCCAAGGTCCATGGACATGATGCTGCGTTGGCGCATTATCTTGGTCGACTTCCTATGGATGGCATCGTCATTATCCATAGGGACTACACCCCTCAATCTGCCTTCACTCTCTTCTTTTTGAAAGCCCTCTCTAAGGTGCTCTGTGTAGCCTCTATGGCACAAAGCACCAAATGTATAGTTTTAATTAAAAAATCCCTTGCCTTCAATGTTTTTGGTTCTGGATTTAGGGGTAAGCTTCTTGCTCATATAGGTATAGCCAAAAGCATAGGCATAGAGGATCCTCAAGAAATATCCCAATCACTCCTTGAGCACACTCTGTCCAATAACAAGAGAAGGAAGCTCAATATTGTAAGAAAGCTTTTGTAAAGAAGATGATGTATCATTTCTTATTATGAATACAATACAATTTTTACAAACTTATTTTCATCAAGTATATCATTGTTTTTTTTAGTTTGTACCATCAATGTTTTTGTGAATGCATCAAAAATGACCCTGGGAGCCTGGGGGAATCGTGCCAGAACAGCTTCCCCAGTCCTTTAGGAGCAATTCTGATGCATTGGATGATAAATAATGTATTTTTACACATGATTAAAGGTAATTTTATCTTGTAAATTACTGTTTCTCATAATCAATGTACTCAACTTTATTTATAAATGCATCAAAAATGATTCTGAGTGGCTGGGGGAGCAGTGCCAGAACAGTGCGAATTTTGAGCATGCACCGCTGCTGTAGAGCCCAAATTCGCACTATTCTGGCATAGCTTCCCCAGCCCTCCAGGAGCAATTCTGATGCATTGGATGATAAATAATGTATTTTTATACATGATTAAAGGTATTTTTATTTTGTAAATTATTATTTTTATAATTAATGTACTCAACTTCATTATAAATGCATCAGAAATGATCCTAAGTAGATCATTGTTTTTATAATTAATGTACTCAACTTCATTATAAATGTATCAGAAATGATCCTAAGTGGATGGGGAAGCAGTGCCAGAACAGTGCGAATTTTGAGCCTGCACCGCTGCTGCATAGCCTAAATTCGCACTGTTCTGGCATAGCTTCCTCAGTCCTTCAGGAGCAATTCTTATACATTGGATGACAAACAATGTAATTTTACACATGATTAAAGCTGTTTTTATCTTATAAATTATTGTTTCTCATTAATGTACTCAACTTCATAATAAATGCATCAGAAATGATACTGAGTGTGGTTGGGGGAGCAGTGCCAGAACAGTGTGAATTTTGAGCCTGCACTGCCAATGCAGAGCCTAAATTCGCACTATTTAGGCACAGCTTCCTCAGTCCTCCAGGAGCAATTCTGATGCATTAGATGATAAACACTATATTTTTACACATGATTAAAGATGTTTTTATGTTATAAACTAATATTTCTCACAATTAGTGTGCTCAACTTCATTATAAATGTATCAGAAATGATCCCGAGTGGCCGGGGGAGCAGTGCAAAACAATGCGAATTTTCAGCCTGCACCGTCGCTGCAAAGCCTAAATTCGCACTGTTCTGGCATAGCTTTCCCAGTCCACTAGGAGCAATTCTGATTCATTAGATGATAAATATTATATTTTTACACATGATTTAAGATGTTTTTATCCTATAAACTGCTATTTCTCATAATTAGTGTGCTCAACTTTATTATACATACATCAGAAACGATCCTGAGTGGCTGGGGGAGCAGTGCCAGAACAGTGCGAATTTTGAGCCTGCATCACTGTTGCAGAGCCTAAATTCGCACTATTCTGGCATAGCTTCCCAAGTCCTCCAGGAGCAATTCTGATGCATAGCCTAAATTCGCACTGTTCTGGCATAGCTTCCCCAATCCTCCAGGAGCAATTCTGATGCATTAGATGATAAACACTATATTTTTACACATGATTTAAGGTGTTTTTATCTTATAAACTGCTATTTCTCACAATTAGTGTGCTCAACTTCATTATAAATGCATCCAAAAATGATCCTGAGTGGTGGCTGGGGGAGCAATGCTAGAACAGTGTGAATTTTGAGTGCTAGAACATTGTGAATTTTGAGCCTGCACGGCCTTGCAGAGCCTAAATTTGCACTGTTCTGGCATAGCTTCCCCAGTCCTCCAGGAGTAATTTTGATGCATTAGATGATAATACTATATTTTAAGATATTTTTATCTTATAAACTGCTATTTCTCATAATTAGTGTGCTCAACTTTATTATAAATGCATCAAAAATGATCCTGAGTGGCTGGAGGAGCAGTGCCAGAACAGTGTGAATTTTGAGCCTGCACCGCTGTTGCAGAGCCTAAATTCGCACTGTTCTGGCATAGCTTCCCCAGTCCTCTAGGAGCAATTCTGATGCATTAGATGATAGATACTATATTTTTACACATGATTTAAGATGTTTTTATCTTATAAACTACTATTTCTCACAATAAGTGTGCTCAACTTCATTTTTCAAAAATGATCCTGAGTGGCCTGCACCGCCGTTGGCAGAGCCTAAATTCACACTGTTCTGGCATAGCTTTCCGAGTCCTCCAAAAGCAATTCTGATGCATTAGATGATAAATACTATATTTTTACACATGATTTAAGATGTTTTTATCTTATAAACTGCTATTTCTCACAATTAGTGTGCTCAACTTCATTATAAATGCATCAGAAATGATCTTGAGTGGCTGGGGGAGCAGTGCCAGAATAGTGTGAATTTTGAGCTTGCACCGCTATTGCAGAGCCTAAATTTGCACTGTTGTGGCATAGCTTCCCCAGTCCTCTATAGGAGGAATTCTGATGCATTAGATGATAAATACTATATTTTTACACATGATTTAAGATGTTTTTATCTTATAAACTGCTATTTCTCACAATTAGTGTGCTCAACTTTTATAAATGCATGAGAAATAATCCTGAGTGGATGGGTTAGCAATGCCAGAATAGTGCGAAATTTGAGCTTGCACTGCCATTGCAGAGCCTAAATTCGCACTATTGTGGCATAGCTTCCCCAGTCCTCCACCAAGAGCAATTCTGATGCATTGGATGATAAACACTATATTTTTACACATGATTAAAGGTGTTTTTATCTTATAAACTACTGTTTCTTATAATTAGTGTGCTCAACTTCATTATAAATGTATCTGAAATGATCCTGAGTGGCTAGGGGTGAAGTGCCAGAACAGTGCAAATTTTGAGCCTACATCACCGTTGTGCAGAGGCCAAATTCACACTGTTCTGGCACAACTTCCTCAGCCCTCCAAGAGTATTTTTGATGCCTTGGGTGACAAACTGGCACATGATAGACACTCCATGTTAAACAAACATGATGACACCGAGACATTGTAAGGGAAACTTAAAATTTTAATCATCAAAAGGTTACAAATGAAAGCCAAATAGGCTTGTTTACAAAGGGGGGTTTGAAACAAAAGAGTTGCTTCAAAAAAAAGGTTAACATCTAAGATCTCTAGATCGTGTCTCGCTTGCCTCGAATGTGCCAAGCTAGTTGCATGTCCTTGGCAGATATGGTAATTCTCTTTGCATGTATTGCAAGGAGGTTGGTGTCTTCAAGAAGCCCAACAAGGTAGGCCTCGGAGGCTTCTTGCAATGCTTCAAGGGCAATCCCCTACACACGAAACTCTGTTCTATATCGTTGGAGAATCTCCTTCACTGTGCGAGCAAAAGGGGCTCTTCTTATGAGCAACTCAGTGTTCCTCTGATAAAACTTGATTTCTTGTAGATCCCTATGCCCTTGGCGCATCCTTCTCCTTGGAGCTCTCTCTGTTGTGTAAGTGTGTTGGCGAGGTTGGGACTTCCTTGGCTTGAAGAGCTTGACCTTTCTACGCTTGCGCGCACTTGCAGGAACCTCCTCTTGGTCTCTCTCATAGTCTGAATCCTCCTCCTTTTGTTGCTGTGGTACTTGTGTATCAAGTTCCTCCCGAGTAGGTAGGGGACCATGTCCTGGTAGTAGGGTCTTGCTACCTATGGTGCTACGCAATGTAAGAATGTTTTCACCAACCTAGTCGAACTGCATCATTGGCCTCTCTGTCTTGATCTCTGGGGTGGCTGCATTGTGGGGTCTTCTTCACACGCTTCCTCCCACTAGAAGGGCTTGCATCATGTGTGTGCACTAGTGTTGCTGTGGGAGGAGGGTTGGACTCTGGTGATCCCATTAGGAGTGTCCTAGAATCCAAGGGGTCACTCTCTTCTGTGGTGTCACCAATATATGGTTGTTGGGTGCCTTGCACTGTGTTTTGTGAAGGCATGGTAACACGTGTGGTGTTCTTGGTGCGTGCCATATCCATGTACGACTATGCTAACGTGGTGATGTGCTGGTGTCCTTACGTGGGTGTCTACATAGATCTTGAGCTCAAGCTCTCTAAAAAAGTGAAATGAAAATGAAGTGAGAGAAGGAACTATTAATAGTTTTTTTAAGGGAAAAAAAAACCTAACTAAACTTATTTTCTTAGCCTTATTACATCTAGATTTATGCTGGTGTGTGCACAACCCAATGCCTCCCTTGTCTCCTCATTCGTGCATGCCAAGCACCATGCCTATGGGGAGCATTGGTCTGCAACCATTCAAGCCGAGCATGACTTTTTGTAGCCTTGCGTGCCTCTTGCGCAAGCTTAGATTGTTGGGCCCGCCGCTCCCTAACCAATACCCTTCCAAAGGTTGTGCGATAAAACCAATTGAACATCTCTTGTAAATAGTTTGTACGTGTTCCTCCTATGGAAGCTCCACCTCCATGTCTTGTATTTTTGAAATAAACCCCTCTTGCTTTATAATGTGATTTCTCCCCTTGGGTACTCCACATGATGTCGAGCGATCCATACTTGTTCATGAAATACGCACCATGCGCATAAACTATGTGCTGTACACATAACAATAGAATTTAATTAGAAAAAGTCAAGGTTAAAAAGTCAAGGTTAAAACACCAGTTTATTTTTTTACTGTACAACTTACCATATAGTGTGTTACTTTACTCTCTCCCCAAGCACCTAGCACACTTTTGGTGAATTCTATGATATGTTGTTGGAATGATGCTCGTTCTTGGGCAGTTGTGCTACTTTGATTCATAATGCAAACCATGTTATTGAAATTTATCCAAAGCTGTTTGCACATATTTACAAGAGCTAGCATTGGACAATCTACATTTGTGGTGATTGCACACAAGTCTCTCTAGAGTCCCTAAGTCTTCTTTGAATTCTCTATAATTGCTAGCTTCTCCAAAAATCTCCTTGCCTTTGATCCAATCATGGAGACCTTTTGAGCAACCTCGTATGACATACCAAAGGCCTACTTATTCACTCCAATTTTCACGTTTCTGCCATGGCAGCCCAGAGAATTCAGAAGATGCTCTAATTTATCAAGGGCTGCAACTTTCCTCTCTTGTGTAGGCATTGTGAATGCATAATCGATATGGCACTTAAGCAATCGATCAAAGATTCTCATGAATGCATGAAGTGTGCAAAAGTGAATATTTTTTAGTGGAAAATTAATGATAGGGCTCCAATTTGAATTCCTATTTGGTTCTCCTAGCATATCACGAGACATGACACCTTCCACCCATCTTGCATTTGGTTGTTCCTCATCTTCATCATCAGTTGACTCGGTTGGATCTATTGCATCTTCTTGTTGCTTCTTCCCTTTCTTGGGACCTTTTGAGGCATCCTTCTTGACAGAACCAACCTTCTGTATACCTTTTCCATTTGTTTTTTTCTACCTAGGAATATCAATCTGAGCATTGCAGTATGGACAAGGCCATCTTGATGTCACGCCTTGAGCACAACCCATCATGCATTTAATTGTCTTCAAATCTCCCCCAAGATGCCAATCCACCTTGAACTTTCCTATGTTTTCTACATCTAAAAGTTGACCATCGAATGCACCAAGCCACCAAACCTCTTTCTCAGATTGCACACTAAAACTTGGTTTGGTAGTCTTTTCCCATGCACAAATCATGGCCTCATTCATGAGCATAATGCTCATACGTCGTAGCTTCCGACCTTTCACAATTTGGCACTCATCTAGCTTGAGCACAAATGAAAGTGTGCTCCCCAAAATTGCAAATAAATGGTAATTTACAATATTCAAAACAAAATAATCGTCTTCATTTTGTACTGAAAAACATGAATAGTAGCAATTTTAAGTTCTCACCTTCTGGTGAAAGACCATAGAACTTCACCATAGCTTGTTGTAGTCTCTCAATATGAACAAAGATGTTATTGTAAACATCATAGTGAAATTCTATACTTGTTGTCTTGATTTTCTTTCTGCTTGACCCTGTGTCTAATGTTAGTGTGTCCTCAATGTGATAAAACTATCCTATAGCTCATTGCACATCATCATTATTGATACATTTGACATTGTGAATCACCTTGAGTGTAGGAAAAAAAAGTGCCAGTGATTCCTTGTCTTAGAAATGCATCTTTTACAACATGACGGATTGCTTGGTACCCTTTCATGCTGATTCCAGCCGCATCACAAGCATGTTGAATTAATGAAAGAATCGATGGAGGTGTTAATCTCACTCACTACATTGCTGACAACAGCTTGGTGTAGTTTAGGATGATGAGGGTCAGTAATAATTGAGAGAATATCCTTGGTATTCAGAATGGCTTTGACCAAATCCTTCCATCCCTCTTCATTAGAACCACACATCTCTTGCACAGAAAATTCTTGGCAAAACACAAATCATGACTATTTTGTTTAAATCACTGAGTGCATAATGAAATTTTATGTTACTTACTTTGTTGTTCGAATCCTTTTCTTCCGTGCTCCACCTTTAAACGCAAGAGATTCTATACTAGCCAATGTCTTTTTGAGTTCACGAGCACCATTTGGCGTTGCTTTGAGTCGTTTGATAAGTTCCTCTAGCCTTTGAATCTTTGCATCCTTCTCCACATTCTCTACGAGGATCTCTTTCATTTTATCTGATGATGTTTTAAGTCCTTCTTGACATTGTAAAAGGTTGAATTGTGATGCTTGCAATTGAGATTGGAGAATATGGGTTTGCCAAGCTCCACTTGTAGTCAATCTTCTGCAGTATCCTAACAAGCCAAGCTCTCCTTCACCAACAAATTGCATAAAAGATGATAAATTGCGGAAAGGAGGGTTTGCTCTTAATGGAGGGTCAACTAGATAGAGATGCCCATCAACCCAAAGATCTACATTTTTCTCCTTAGCTATCCTATGACCTTGGATAGATTGTGCATCAGTAGGATGAGTCTTTTTAGAGCTGCCATACTCTTCAGGAATACGAATGTGTAAATCAACCTTCCGTTTTCTAGCTTCACAAGAAGGGGCTATACACACAGCTTGCAAAGGCTCCATAGCTAAGTAGAGGAAGAAGCTAAAGCACAGAGAGAGAGAGAGAGAGAGAGAGAGAGAGAGAGAGAGAGAGAGGGGGGGTGAGAGAGAGATTGTTAAAACTTTGCTGTTTGCAGGTTTAACATAAATCTGTTTTTCTAAGTAGAATATGATCTTTTTGATATACAAATACACTAACATGGAGTTTTTCATCAATAAATTACATTTATGAGAAAAAATAAAAAATAATGATTTTTAGGGTCCCCACAATTTCAGGATCTGTGCCAAAGCAATATGAAGCAAATTATGCCACCTATGATTTTGGAACCCTTAGTTGTTGTTCATTGCCTTAAGTTATGGAGACATTATCTCTTGAGGTATAAGTTCTAGCTTGCTCTTCCACATGCCTACTATGTGTTGGTAGGGCTATGCACCTTGCTTGAAAATTCAAGGTCCCCTATTTGCCATGACCATGGTTGTCCCCTCCTTACGCTTCCCAATCTGTAAAAATATAGAAAGTGGCACAATAACCAGAAAGTGTAAGGGTTAACTCTAGACATGTAGTGGAATCAGATATACCTTTCTTCTCATCAACTTGAAACTTGACTCTTCCACATTGTCAAAGCCCATGATGCTAAAGTGTTGACGCAGGTTTGCTAGGCTCCAATGCTTGCTTGCTGTCACTCGCTCAATCCATCCATTTTGCATCATCACAGCTACCTCAATAATAGGCATAATTTCTTCTTCTGAGGCTTGAAGTGGGATCCATGTCCCGTGCTTTTGCATTCATCTTTGGTAGTGCAGACGCATGTACAAAATAGAGCGTGCCTTCAAGAACCTGAAAGACACTGCAGAATCTACTACTTTGCACTTGTACACATCACCTTGATGTGACCCCTCATGAACCTCCCAACCCTCTCTTAGTAATCCTTGAATGAGGTCAGACCGTACCTCCTTATAAATATACATTATTTTTGTTTGGTGCATTGGCATGGAATTGAACATGTGCACAAAAACACGTAAAGGACAAAACCAATTTATCCCTACTAACCTAGATGCCTTTGAAAACTTGAGTGATGTCTTGATATCACTTACCATCTTAAACTTTAAGCATAAGATGGTCCAAGCATCAGGTTTGGGCCATTCGGGATTGTTAAGAGGGGGGTTGGGGATCTCTTCTAGCTTGCCAAATAAACCTAGTTTTTTATCTACAAAATATGAGTGAGAAAAGAAAAAGATATTATTCTGTACAAGATCACTTGGGCTTTGAGATACAAACATTGCCTTTCCAATGGATGCATGCATAGCATAGAAAACTCCAATGAGGCTTTGTAGTGGTTGTTCCTCAACATAATTAGAGGGAAAAATATCTGCAGAGAGACATAAGAAAATGGAGAATCATAAGAAAATTAGAAACAAAAAATCCAATATTAGCATGTTGTTAAAGCATTTCACTATTGTGATTTTGTAGTACGTCAGGTAGATTTAATTTCACATGTATATTATCTGATTGTTTTGAAACATGAACAAAGATCAAATTGACCTTTGCTAGATTTTGGTGTTTTTTTTGCGTTTTTCAGGTTGATTTATTCAAACTGTTTTATTAAAAGTGCAACAATTAACTTATGGTGTTAATCCTAGAAATTGATTTATATAGGGAACGAGAAGAAAGTAGATTGCGTGTATCTGACCCATGCAACAGAGCTGCTGTCCAATTTCCATCTACAATTTGGATTCCAAACATTTGCTACGCAGCCATATGCAAAGAAATGGTACATGTGGATACTGTGGCCCATTGCCTTGCTGATTATGGTGCTTGCATGGTTGTTTGCAAAGCCATTTATTGGTGCTACTCATTTCATCGGCAATAGCTTCGAACTACAAACGTGGGTGATCCCACGATATGAATTCAAGGTGAAACTAGCTATTTTATCCATTTTATTGATCGCTAATTTTCGCAATGCGGTGTTAACTAATTGAGCATCTTAGGTGATTCAAATGCATCTGATCTTATTATTTATTTGGGTAGTACCACTCGTGTGGTGCCCATTGATTCCATGTTTTAAAGAAGCTATAATCTAATTTATGAACATCGAATTCCGTAATGTGGCAGTAATTAATCACTCAATTTTTTTTTCCAAAAAACTGGCTGTTTTTATTAAGAAGAAGGAAGGAGACAGGTTACAACGTGTTGACAAATCTACAGAGACCAGAGTCTATGCACATTACATACAGAGCCGCAAGCCTTGAGCTTGCCTTTGACTTAGTTGAGGAGTTTCTCTAGCTGTGAAACCAGCTTTTCCCTCTTTTAGTGAGTGTGGCTTTCAAAAGGCATAGAGTGCTTTGATGAGCACCACATCCTTGGAGATGACGGCCTCTCTCATCTTCCGCACTTCCTGAATTTGCTGAGTGAGTTATCTGATCCTCTTGCTTTGCTTTAGCTTTTCCCTGCAGTCGTCGATGAAGCTTGGAGTCCATATCTTTCAACTTTCTTTGTATGCATCTTTCACCTACATGAATCAAATTCTCTTTCGGCCTGAAATTGTTAGTATGCATACTATTAAAAATGGCATCAAGTCTATTTAACCATAAGCACCATAACATTTCCGTTCTCAGGACAGCCCATAGCTCTAAGGTGCACCCGATGCCTTCTCTAAGTAACAAGTATTTCCAGCCGAGGGTGTAGCCATTCCATAGCTGAATGCACTTGGCCAATGACTCGAAACATCTCTTAGCAATAGGGCTAGCATGAAAATGTGTAGGTCATCCTCCACCTCCTTGCATTTGTGGCACTTCCCATCCCCTATGTTTAGTTTGAAGGCTTTAAGCTGGGTCCAGATAGCTTTGAGCATGACCAACCAAGCTAGGCACGCTTTTTTTGGTTCCACATACTTATTCCATAGCTTGTTAAATAGAAGATACCATTGCACTCTGTCCAGGAGGATTCCCCATCTCTTGTTTAGAGTGCAATGGATAGGATCCGTCCTTTGTTTGGGGGGAATAGGGAGAAGACCTTTTTGATTCTTCCATTGGAAAGCTTTGTGCGCTGGCAAATCTTTGATCGAAAGCAGCCAAGTGTCCAATTGGTGCCACAATCTGATTCTTATCCCAATAAGGTCTAGTTCTTCATAGATCAGATTAGCTCTAGACATCCAAGCATTGATGTCTCTGTCCCAAATATCCCACCAACAGCATATTCCTTTCCTGTGCATTCTCAAAGCCACTTCAGCTTGGGCATTATCAATTGGGGGGAGGGGGATGCATGGCCACCAGATAGAGTCTCTCCCGTGTACCCCCCATGTGTAGCTAGGCTTCTCTTGATAGGATAAGGTCAGTCTTGATAGCATTCCAAGCGGACCAAAGCGAATGGACCAATTGACTGCCAGCTGGTTTCACCAAGTATTTGCTCGCCATAATTGTGAGCAGGGGGAGCTTCTTCCACTTGGGGAATTGTTTAAGCTGGAATTGTTCTAGCTTTTTGGTGATCAACTAGGCCCGGTCTTTAGAGCGGGAGAGAAGGCTTCTCAGCACCCACTTGGCAGCCATTCTATTAGCCAGATTAGACACGTCTTTGATTCCAAGGCCCCCTTTACTTGTATCCAAACAGCACCATTCCCACATGACTTTAGGGATTTTCCTGATCCAGGGGTCCCCTCCCCATAGATAGTTCCTGCATAACCTTATGAACTGCTGAAGATCAGAGTCGGGCAGTCTCCAGCAGCTAAGAAAGTAGATGATAGAAGGGATAATGAAGTGGTTAATTACCATCTTTCTGCCCCCAGGTTTAGATGCATTTTTTCTGCCCCCAGGTTTAGATGCATTTTTTGCCAGCTTCTCTTCCACCTTGTTTAACACCCACCTCCATCTTTGCTTCAGGATGACCTTGAATCCCATGGGAATGCCCAATAATCTGAAAATTACTCCCTCTTCCAGGACTTGGCAGCCAGCTTGAATGAGCCAATCAAGAGGCTTGTCAATAAGGAACCTGATACCTGTTTTTTTATGGTTAATGGTTGAGCCAGAAGCCCTGCAGTAGATGTCCAAGCACTCCCAAAAGCACTTAATGCTTATCTCAGTATTGGCAACCATGGCATTAGTATCATCAGCAAACATTTGGGTGCATATCTGTTTATTGTTGGGTAGAGAGATACCATTCATTTCCCCTTTGTCCATCCTGTCTTTAATCAGCC
This sequence comes from Cibotium barometz, assembly GCF_041138505.1. Taxonomy (NCBI): domain Eukaryota; kingdom Viridiplantae; phylum Streptophyta; class Polypodiopsida; order Cyatheales; family Cibotiaceae; genus Cibotium; species Cibotium barometz. The sequence goes on from NC_141087.1 coordinate 25,412,579, forward strand.
AGTTCAGACCATCTGCAGCAATAGCATAGAGGAGGGGTGCTAGAGGGTAGCCTTGTCTGATAGATTTGGTCAGGGAGAACGCATCTCAGAGAGTACCCCATTGACGTTCACCCTAGCCGTGGCATTCCCAAAAAGAGTACTCACCATCTGGATGAAGTACTCACCATCATACAGTGTAGGGATTGCATCCTTACTTTGTTTGACTTTAAGCATTTTGAACATCTCAGGAGTGGGAAGCTCAGCTTTCCCAGCCCACCAGTCTCTAAAGAAAAGAAGGGCCTGCTTCTAGGTTACCTCCTCTTCTCTCCTAATTTCAGCCCTTGTACCAAGAACGGCTTCTTGAATAGCCGCGTCTTCCTTATTGGCTGTGGTTTTTTCTAGATCTTTAAGATTCAGGTATAGCAAATCCCTTCTGTTTTTCCTGATTCTAGTTACCTCTTTCCTAATGTAGATCAAAAGAGCTTTGGTAGATTTGATGGCAAGACTCCAAGCCCTCGCCGGAGTAATGCCACAGCTGAAGAAATCAGTCCAGATTCTTTTGACTTCCTCCTAAATAATAGGCATTTTTAACAGGGTAGGATCCGTGTGGAACCATGTGGAACCATTGATTAGAGACCCTTTTATCATGGTTGTCCAGCTCTAATATCACGGGGTAGTGATCAGAGAGGCAAGTAGAGATGTCAGTTCTACATTCACATCTGCTGATGTAGGTGTTGCCGAGGGTTTTGCTAATATATCCTCTATCCAATCTTGCTTTCCGGGTCAACTCCCCATGGGCATAGTTCTGCCACGTGAAGTCTCCCCTATTCCCCATGTCACATAGCTCAAAGTGATCCGCGGTGCGCTGCCAAGATAAGAGCTCTGCCCCTTTGATGACTTGTCCCAGTCCTCTTAATCTGTCATATTTGGATTCTACCATATTGAAGTCTCCCATTAGAATGATAGGATCAGGGACGCATCTCAGCGTACCCCAAGTTCTGATTCTGCTCGTCTGAGGACCTCCAGCATAATTCCAATGAAGGAGAAAGTTGACATTTCAAATGCAGCCCATTGATCAAACATATCAATCCTCACGTCTTTCAGATCATTCTGATGGTCCACATGCATCCCTACAGCCACTCCTCCCCGATCCCTGACAGGTGGCTGTGTAGATCCAGATGTGCTCTTTAGAGATGTTGATCAGCCTTTTTTCCAGCTCATCCCCGCTAACTTTGACTTCCGTTAGAGCTATAAAGTCAAATCTTCCTTGTTTCCTTAGCCATTGTTTCACTAGTTGGACTTTGGAAAGGTCAGTCAACCCCTTGACATTCAAAGTGGTGCATCTCATTTGCTCTTTTTCTAGGAGTTGACCTTTTTAGGTCCTGCTTTGGATGCAGCTTGAGGTGTGGTGGAACCCACCTGTGCATGCATTCTTTTCAATTCCTTGACTATCTCCATATCTTTGGGCAAGCCATTTTCTGTATCAGACAGAGATTGCTCACCCCTATCTTGCTTATCTCCCAACGGGCCAGCCGCCGTCATAACTAAAATCTTGACTTTTTAGGCACCTAGTATTAATGTATGTGTGTTAGTATTAATTTATGTGGTGCAAAAACAATGGTTGTTTGGTTGGCTAATGTGATTAAAACCAAACCAAATTGGTGAATGAAATGTTTGGTTGGCTAATGTGATTAAAACCAAACCAAATTGGTGAATGAAATGTGGATGTGTGATACAGGACCGAAAATTGAATATGGATGAGAAATTCATGTGCAAGCAAGGAGGGAGTATTCCCATTGTGACAGGGGAGGCTTTGGCGGCAGCGATTGTTCTCAAGGAGGTGGTGTCCAAGACGGATGTGGAGGAGGTTTTCCTCACTCCTGCTGATTCTAGGGTCGGCCGTGCCATCGCCATTTACTTGTGCGAGCATGGGATTAGAGTCTTGGTAATATGGACATCATTCACATTAGACACTACTAATCAATCATTAACATGAATCTTTCACATCACATCCTCCACAATTTTCATACCCTGCATGAAGGTGTTTCTATATATAAATCAAATCAAATCGAGCTCATGTTTTGATGATGAATCCTTTTAATATTGTATTGTGTTTTTTCTCAAATTCTTTCCTCTTTAGGCTCTCTCTCCCTTCAAGGACCAGTTGTTGCAGAATCTGCGGCAGCATGAAGGTGTTTCTATATATAAATCAAATCAAATCGAGCTCATGTTTTGATGATGAATCCTTTTAATATTGTATTGTGTTTTTTCTCAAATTCTTTCCTCTTAGGCTCTCTCTCCCTTCAGCAGATTGCCCCAAAGTTTCAATAGAATGATGCAACCCATTATGAAGCTGGAAAAAGCTGCAACGTGAGCCTTAAATGTATGTGCGTGATGACGCATGTATATGTAGTATATGGATCACATTGCGACTGTAGTGCATTTATGAACGTGTACATACTATAAATGTGCATGTTTGTATGTATATCCACTATATGGATATATATATTACATGTGTTTGTCTACATGTAGGTATGTATATAGATGTTATGTTGATGTATTTAATGTAGGTATGTATATAGATGTTATGTTGATGTATTTAATGTACATTTTTTTTAACACAGAATCACACTATGTTGATGTATTTAATGTACGTTTTTTTTTGTGTGCACAGAATCACACGTAATGAAAAGATGAATCTTTTTATACATTATTGTGCGCTTTTGCCGCACAGGTCGTAGCTGGGGACTTGCCGAACACCGTATGCGAGCCACGAATGGCTACAAGCATACAACCAGGGAAAGAAGCTCAAACAGAATGCCAAAGGGTGTGTCACTCACCGCTCAACCACCGCCTTGAAGGATTCCCACGTCACAGTCGTGAAGGAGGAGCCGCCGTCGACGCTCTACCGCCTCACCGCCGCCGCCGTGCCGCTACACAGTGCGCTCGATCGCTCTCTCACTCTCTCTCTCTCTCTCTCACACACACACACGCAGGAGAAGGAAACCCAAGAGATAAGGCAAGAGCACTCTTGTATTCACAACACATGAGAATGAGGATTTTAGGGTTACATTTGACTCTTATAGGTGACTTGGCCATTCACACTTGGGCGCCCATACATGGCCGACCGACCCTAACCCTTATCCTACTGATATCCAAGGTGCGCCTCTCATCGGCGATCACCCAATCCCTTTATCCTTAACATATGGTGCCGACAAGCCCGGCCCATGACTCAGAATATTTAAATTAATGACGTAAAACATAGTACGTCTCAATGTCCGCCATGGGTTAACATGCCCCCCTTCCTGATGTAGATTCCGTCCTCGGAAGCTATGGCATGGTAAGCTCGACAGGTTTGTTGTGGTGGACCGTCTGCAAAACAGGGAAGTAGAGTGAAAGTATGCTGGAATTGAAAAGATATAAAGTGTAGAAATTCAAGCATGTTAGACCACAATGGATGTTGCTATGAGAACTTAGTTTAAGGGTCACATGAGTGAGCTAGTGTAGTAAATTAACAGGAGTTTAAAATTATTGAAAGTAAATCAAGAGTTAGCAAGGTGTCAAAGGTTAATCAAGGTTTATAACTGGCCTAAGTCAAGGAAAATAACCAAGCTTAATAACTAAACAGATGACCACACTGTGTCTACTCTAAGAACAAGTTAATACCACGAGTCTAGGGACACAAGAAACATTAGAGTTACAGGAGCTTTTTGCCTTCTTAAAAAAAAAATGCACGTGACAATTTTTACACACAATGGCGACCTTCCTAAGGCAAAACTAACATCAATCCTGGTACCATGTTTAACACAAGGCATTATCCAGGAATCTATTAGTTCACCTTAGGCAAGGCTACCCCCTACCTACCAAGGCATCGGTCTGGAGTAGAATACTCCTCGCCTACCAAGTATCAATAAGGCGATAGGCCAACAGTAAAGCACATCATATACTTGCATTGCCATTTATTGTAGGCTTTTTTTTAATTATTTAAATTTCTTTTGATCTTCGCTCCTGAACTAAAATGTGTTCTTACATCCTTTCGACAAGGTGTAAAAGCTATGTCCTAGAGGTCAACACACACACAGCCAGGTGTCAAACATTAAGATGGTTTGATCCTAGACCTAAGACAATCGTATTCCAAGGTTAACTAAAGACGTCATGCATTCTCAGGAATATATCCAATAAAGTTAAGCTCATTAATGATTTACACTAGCATGCAAGCAACTTCAAAAACTAAGTAGTACATTGACGATTTCCATGTGGTCATGCATTATAGTTTATGCAATTGATTGAACAGTAAAAACGAAAGAGAGTGGGTATGGAAGAATTACACCTATAATTGATTTGACGAGACAGCTTGCAATTTGATGTAGATATATTTTGATGAACGTTGCGGCAGTCTCAGGACTTGAAAGCGAACCCACCTCAAACTTTTTTAACCTGTACAATCAACTAACAAGCACTATACCTCGAGAGGCACATCAGTGTGAAAATTTCAAGACTTGTTTAAGGAATCTAAACTAGAAAAAACTTAAAAACACTAACCTACCTACCAGTCACCACACTACTACTGAGGATACGGTAAGAGGATGTTGTAGAGTCCTGGCTCTAGCCCTAAGGCTAAGCCTCTATCCGCATCATCCAAATAAATAAAATCAACCTCAGTAGTGCCATGAGTTTCATCCGTCCATTCATCATTGTCAGATATTTCCTTTTCATTTTCCCATCCACATAGACTCATCAAGAATGTAACCGTGCGAGGATAGTCATCTCGTGGAAAAGGAAAGCATTGGGCTATCGGGGATATGTCCTCTACGAAGTAGGGGTCAGTCATGGTCAATAGGCGAATTAGCCATTCTAATTCCTCAACATTTTCCTCTCTGGGCTAGTACATCTATATGATCCCATTCAGTTTCAATTACAGGATAGCACATGTGGAATATCTGAGAAAGGTACAGATGATACCTCTCACCAAAGGTAGGAGTGGATAAAGTGTATGATGATCGGGCATCTGCCATATCTGCAAACACAGATATAGCATCAGTAGGTTTATGACAGGTCAATCTAGTTCTTGATTGTATACGGATATTTCTCTTGTTTTTGTGCTCTTGCTCTTTTTACTATTTTTTGTTGTTCTTTTCTTTGTTTTTTTTTTTAAAAAAAATGTATGAGGCTATATATATACATCCCCTTGAATTTGGCAATTACATGGTCAGGGGAGAAGGTTAAGGAGGAAGCATTAGAATGTCGAGCGTGAGTACATGCTCCCCCTTTCCTTGGGTAGATCATATTATTTGCAATGATGTTGCAGCCTCTTGGAACCAATTTGTCTAGTGGGTCATAGGTTGTGATGTGGGCAGATAGCTTTTTATGACCCTTGTGGCCACAACCCAATTGCAGAGATGGTAGTGTACGCTCCCATTGACGAATGGAGGAAATGGTTTCCGACAATACTATTACAAGGGGAGACGCAAACTCATCGGTTTTTTGTTGGGTGTTGACAAGAGTAGGTGTAGAGCATGGAGAAACTTCTATATCAGCGTGTGTCTGGCATGAGGAGCTAGAAGCTTCATGTGGCTCCCCCCTTCCTGAGCTAGGTGGTAATGATCGATATCGTTTGGGAATCCAAACTAACTCTGGAAGAAGTGGTGTGGAGCACTCTGTTACCTTTCCCTTACCACGATCTTGAATCATCATTGGGGTGGCAACAATTGGTTTGCAAGGTTTTACAGGTGATGTAGATGGATTCAGCTTATGTTTAGGGACCCAAATCTGGTCATTTCCCTCGTAGTACCCTTGGGCTACTAATAAATTTTTAGGGATCCATCGCGATGTTATATTGCCCTTTCTCGAGTGGGTAGCTGCTTTCCTTTTACGAGGCTTCTTGGTGGCGGAACGAGATTGAGCAGGGGAAGTAGCTGTTAACAAAGCTTTGGGGACCCATTTGTATGTACTCTTTGGCATAGTAAGCGAAGCTTTAGGGTTGTGATTTTTCATTATCTAATATTTGAGTGGATGACTTAGGTGCGGGATTTTGAGCGGTCAGACCTAGTGTTGGTTCTTGCGTTGTGACTTGTCTGGTTGCCTAATCGATATTGCACTTGGTGGCCATCATCCATTTGCGCCCTAAGATTACAGTCCCTTCCATGGTACCAGCAGGCATAACCAAAAAGCTTTGAATTATGGTCCCCTTGTCATAAGCAACCGGAGTGTGCAGAATTCCTGAGACAGGGGTTTTCTTCTTATTGATTCCTTGAACTTGGATAGAACTCTTGGATAAAGGTGGTTTTCCCAATTGACACCACACGCCATATGATAGCAAATTGTGTTGAGCTCTTGTATCCAATAATGCATTATACAGCACCTCCCCGTAAGGACTCTGTAACTCAATTGGGTATCTTAGAGGTGGGTTAGATTCCAGTGCATCCTCCTCTGCTTCCTCGAAAAATACTTGCATAATTCCCAAGTTGGCTTCTCGTTGTCTCCTAGCACGCTGTTGACGTTCTTTAGCTTCGACTCTTGCTTGTATCTTTTTAAGCTCAGCGTGTTCTTTAGCTGCCTTCTTTTGATGGATTGCATGTAACTCCTCTTGGCTCAGGGAGTCATAGTATCGTTTGAATTTACTCCCATTAAGGAATCCAATGGTTTCAACTCCGTCGAGAGTCTCCACTCTGATGGTACCTTGCGGGGTAATTTCACATACTCTATATGGTCCCTTACCAGCATATTTGAGCTTCTTCTTTTCGTTTCGCACTCCATACATCAGGACTTTATCCCCAACCTTGATGTCCTTGTCCTTTAGATGGCGATCAAACCATTTTTTCCTTCTATCCTTCTCCACAAGGGCATTGTATACAGCCAATTGTCTTTCTTCGTTTAGCCGCTCAAGGATATACAGACGCTCTGCTAAGGGATTACTATCCCATCCCTCTTGAGTAGCAACACGAAGACTAGGAATGACAAATTCCCACGGCATGACTGCTTCTTGGCCATATACCATTTTGAATGGTGTGCAATTAATAGCCACTTTGTACGCACTTTGTACGCAGTACGATAGGCCCATAAAGCTATCGTAAGCTTTAGATCCCCATTAGGGGAAGGTTGAGGTCTATAGGGGCCCTTTAAGCTGCCATATTATGATTTTAATGACTTTTTGTTAAAACGTTAAGTTTCTTTGACTTTAGATACCTTCTTGTTCTTCAAACGGCTAGAAGTTTGAATTTCAAAGTTTCCCGCCAAAATTGAATTTGAAATCGAGCGAGCAAAACTATATCATGTGACATATCTATGGAAAGAGCTCGACGAGTAGATTCTGGATCTATAATCTCCGACAAATTTTGAGCTCATATGTAGAAGTTATGGACGTCCGAAATTTCAAAAACTTTTCCCTCCACTTTTTGGAAATGAAAAGTACAAAAAGGCATCTTTTAGAGAATCTTTTGACCACCTTTAATCACCCAACATTTTTGTATACATGGCATCACACGATTGGTCCTTTTCCTTAATAACCTTTTAATCACATGGCATCTTAAAGGGCCCCTATAGACCTCAACCTTCCCCTAATGAATCCGTGCGATGAGCTTCAACTGTCTTTGTCAAAATAGAGATTAAAGTCTTGTTGGTACTCTCGGCTTGGCCATTCGCTTGCAGATAGTAAGGAGTAGATTTATGATGGGATATCATGAAATTTGTTGTGAGCTTCTTAATCACTTCATTTATAAAATGCGTACCATTGTCGCTCACAAGTTCCAAAGGACAACCGAATCGTGTGATTATATTTTCAAAGAGGAACTTGGCTGTTGTCCTCGCATCTGCCTTACGTGTCGCTTTCGCTTTAGCCCATTTGGTCATATAGTCAGTGGCCACAATAATATAGCGAGATTGTGTGTTTCGGGCCGCTGGACTAATTGGACCAACAAAGTCTAAACCCCACTTTTCAAATGGTTGGTTTACTTTGATTGGATGTACGGGCATCTGATCTTTCCTCTGGGGTTTCTTGTATCGTTGGCATTCATCGCAACCCTTCACAAAGAGTGATGCATCTTGGAACATAGTGGGCCACCAATACCCTGATTGTAAGATCTTTCGCGCAGTTAAGTCTCCTGAGAAGTGACCACCGGCTACGCCCATATGTGCCTCTTGTAAAATGTATAGATACTCATCCTCTTGGGCACAACGCCTAAGAACATCATCCTTTCCTCTTTTATAAAGAGTCCCAGCTATCAGGCAATAGGGTTCACATTCTTTGATCAGCTTTCGAGCTAGATCTTTACGAAGCTCCTTGGGTGGAAAGCCATTAACCAAAAAGTTAACAATCTTCTCACTCCATTCAGGCATTGTCTCCACCATGAACAGGGAAGTGTCAGGTAAGTCATCATCAACTCCCGTAGGAGCTTCACCATTAGGTATGCGAGACAAATGATCAGCCATAATATGTTTTTTGCCAGGTCTCACAACAACAGTGAAATCAAACTCAAGAAGAATCAATAGCCATCATGTGATTCTTCCTTTGGAGCATGGTTTGTTTACCAGATACAACAATGCTTGATGATCCACATAGAAAACAAACTTGGTGGCAAGAAGGTAATAATGAAATTTCCTTACTGCATATATAATTGCCAACCCTTCTCGCTCCGTAGTGGTGTAGTTCATCTCAGCATCGTTCAACTGGCGACTGGCAAAGCTAATGGGGTAGTCTAGCTTGTGTTCTCCAGGTTGAGTTAACACACACCCAATAGCAAAATTTGATGCATCAATATGCACATGGAAGAGTAAATCCCAGTTAGGCATGCTCAAGATTGGAGCACTCGCCAAGGCCTTCTTTAATAGCTCATAGGCACGGTCACATTCTTCGGTCCAAATAAACTCGATGAGAAGCTTATACAATGGTCGAGCTATCTCGGCGAAGAATAGAATAAATCTTCGATAATAACCAACGTGGCCCATAAAGCGTTGGACTCCCTTATAGTTGGTGGGTGGAGGCAATTCCAGAATGACCTTGATTTTACTCTCGTCGGTGGAGATCCCATTTTTGGACACTATATGCCCTAAGATAACTCCGTGTTTAACCCAGAATTGGCATTTGAAAGGATTCAATGAGATGCGATATAATCTACACCTTTCAAATATTTTTCGTAAACACATCAACTGCTCGTCCCAAGAGGAATGAACACAAAGATCATCTAAGAAAGCTTCACAGAAGTCCCTTAGATATTCCTTAAAGGCCGTGCTTATCAATCGTTGGAATGTTGCAGGTGCATTGGTCAAGCCAAAAGCCATGACGCGAAAGGCAAACACTCCAAACTCCGTGATAAATGCTGTTTTTAGCTTGGTCCTCGACTGCAATTGTGATCTGATTGTAACCCGAGTACCCATCTAAAAAGCTATATGCCTCCTTGCCTACCACTCTTTCAAGCACATGTTCAGAATATGGCAAGGGGTAATGATCCCTTCTGGTGGCTGCATTAACCTTTTTGAGATCAACACACACTCTGAGTTTCCCATTCTTTTTTGGTACGATGACTATCGGAGAAACCCATTCTGAGTGCTCGCCGATTGGGTATATGAATCCACATTTTACCAGCTTTTCAATTTTCTCTTGTACAATCTTTGCGTACTTAGGATTCATTGGGTAGGGACGTTGCTGGACTAGTTTAGCAGTGCTAATCATTGGAATCGTGTGTTGCACCACCGAGGGTGGAACACCCTTCATATCATGATATGTCCAAGCAAATATGTCCTTGAATTCTTTAAGAAGCTTCGTAAGTGCAGCTTCTTCCGCCTTGGTGAGGTCTTGAGCAATAAAAACTGGTTTAGACTCCTCACCCGGATCTGCTAAGTCTATCTCCTTAACTACCGCAGGGCCATCGTAGACACCGCTACTCCCATTGGTAGGCGTTCGTTGGGCTTTTGTGTAGACCACTTTACGTTCCCCTGTGGGTGAATGATTTGAAATGCTCGGGTGCGGGGTGTAAGTCTACTGGTTCTTGTTGTGCCAGGATTTTTTCTTTCAATTCTACTTCCTTTTGCTGCTGAGCCAACTCTTGGTTTTGCCACCTTCTTGCAGTACGACTTAGTTTTGGCTTCTCATCAATTTCTAATTGGGCGACGTCATGAGGTTGCGGAATACACCACATGACACTTTGGAGGTATTGTCCCCAATTATCCGCTAACTTCCGATGAGCAATGGCTCCTACATAACTAAGCCATTCCGCAGTGGATCTTTCCTTGTTTATTGCAGTTCGTACATTAGCTCGATAGCGTTGGCGCTTATGTCTCGTTTTCTTCTTACCAAGTTTTTGATTTTTGTTTCTATCAGATTCGGACTCACTTGGTCGATCTTCACTTTTGGATGAACTGCAGGAGGCCACTGTCCTAGGCCTTGAGCACCTTGCTTCCACATTTGGGTGAATATTTGATTCATTTTTCCCATCAACTCAGGGTCAGTTTCTTCTCTGAGATTCATACTCAGAGTTGCATTGGTCAGAGTCTTCGCTACTTTCAGTGTCAATGGAGTTTGCCACGTTCTCGCCACCATCAGGAGTCAAGTGCATAACACCTATCATGTTTATTGGCACTAACGGTGGCATATCTTGCCCCTCAGGTGTTACCCAACTTGTGCCTCTATTTCCCCATGTGTCTATGGTTGCCGCTAGGTATACCCAATCCACGTTATCCGACTCAGTCATACCCGGTAGGACATCCATGTAAGGAGAATCCTTCCCATCATCAGTCTCTTTTTTGCATGTATAGCAATACCTTAATGGGGCAGAGTGAATAGTGGTATCCGATCGATTATCGATGATAACCTTGCTTCCTAAAGGATGCGCACGACCATTCTCAAGATCAACTCGAATGACAGAGTCCTGGAATTGTAGATAGACATGGTTTTTCGACCAGTCATGCACCATTTGTGCTTCCCTCATGAAAGGACGCCCTAAGATCATTTGATATGACATAGGATGCTTGGAGAAATCCATTACAATGAAGGTATGTTTTACCTTGTATCCCAGGACCTTGATCTTAAGATCCCTTAACATTCCAATAGGTTTAGCTATGGTTCCGTTTGCCATCTTAACCACTATGTTTGTGACTTCGAGGTGAGGTCTTCCCATGGATTCCCAACAGTTTTTAGTCACAATGCTCACTCCAGCACCACCATCAAGGATTCCCTTTAGAGTTAATCCCTTGGTAGTAATGGGGAGGGTGGCATTAGATTCGTCCCCTTCACAGTACTGTCCCAACTTGTTAACAGGTATTTCAACGACCGAGTCTTCATCTAAGTTGGGTTGTAGATCCCAATGCTCCCCTTCATCTTGAAGTGTGTCGGGTCTATCCATATTTGCAAATTGTGGTAGCCCCGCCTTTAGTTCTCCATTGAGAAATGCCCGAAGAGCTAAGAATAGCTCAGGATCTCTGTATAATTTGGATATGATCGTGGTTCTGATCTCAGAGGACATGAAATCCATTAGCTTAGACACATTCAACGGTACTTTTCGAGACATCGCCCCTTGACTAGGGACTGGTGAAGATGGAATCACTTCCTCTTCGATGGGGTCAGGCATTCCCTCACTAACCATTCTTTCCAGCAAGAAGGGTGTTTGTCCACTTCCGGATGTCCTATCCTCACTTTCTTCCTGAATGATACTCGGTATAGCTAACGATTTATGGTTTCGGTGAGGCTGAACTTGCGTAGGAAACACTGTGTGTGGAATTTTGATTTTTCTCGGGTTTCCAGTTCTCTTTGTGTTTCTTCCACCAAACCCCTTAAGTGTTGCACTTGTTCAATCTCCTCAACTGGGTTCGAGTAAGTTCCAATCTTTTTCTTGAGGGTTTTTGGCCCACGTGGCTTATCTTGGGGAGTCTCAGTCAGTTTGAGTGGTCGAGAGGGCATTGACTGACTTGGTTGTGGGGCTGAGGAAGTTTCCTTCGATTTTCCCTTATTTATGTACTCGTTTGATTCTCCTTCATTGAGCTCCCGAGTGGGTTCCTCCCTTAAGGTAGTGGCTTTGGTCCCCATGGTTTCTATTGAATCAGAATCATCTTCAGGATCATTCATATACACGGGGTCATCTCCTGTCCCTATGTTAGTCTTTGAACTAGGTTTGGAGCTCATGGCATTAAGCGATCTCTTTCATCGTGTTTTCTTTTTCTTTGCCTGAGCAGGTTGTATGTATATTTCATTATGGTTAAAATAATGTACCTCCACATGAGAATGGTACAATAATAAGTAGGCACATTTAATGCCCACTTGGAGGTTGGCACATTTAATGCCCACTTGGAGGCTGGCACATTTAATGCCCACTTGGAGGCTGGCACATTTAATGCCCACTTGGAGGCTGGCACATTTAATGCCCACTTGGAGGAGGCTGGCACATTTAATGCCCACTTGGAGGTTGGTACATTTAATGCCTACTTGGAGGTTGGTACATTTAATGCCCATGTGAGAAAAGGGAAAACAATAAGTATGCACATTCGCACATTTAATGCCCACTTGATGCCCATTTCGAGGTTGTACATAGTCACATATGAGAGAAAAGGTAAAACAATGACAAGGTCATTAAATGTTTGCTTAAATGTTATACATACGATAATGAAAGTGAATTCACATTTCCTATACGTGCATATAAAAGTTCTTTGGAGAAGTTATTCTCGCAGGTGATAGAAAAGAGAAATCAATAACAAGTATGCACATTTAATGCCTGCCTCTATGTATGTTTCATTATGGTTAAAACAATGTACCTCCATAAGAGGCAAAATGAGAGGTAAAATAATGACAAGTAGGCACATTAAATGTTTGGGAAGGTAAAATAATGACAAGTAGGCACATTAAATGTTTGGGAAGGTAGTAGTAACATATTCTCACATGATAAAAGAAGGTTGTATGTGTATATGTCATTATGGTTAAAACTTGAAGGTTGTATGTATATTTCATTATGGTTAAAATAATGTACCTTCATGAGGTAAAATAATGACAAGTAGGCACATTAAATGTTTGAAGGTAGTACATATTCTCACCTAATGAAAGAATAAAAGAAGGTTGTATGTATATTTCATTATGGTTAAAATAATGTACCTCCTCATGAGAATGGTACAATAATTAGTAAAGCACATTTAATGCCTACTTGGAGGTTGGCACATTTAATGCCCATGTGAGAAAAGGGAAAACAATAAGTATGCACATTTAATGCCCACTTGATGCGAGGTTGTACATAGTCGTACATGAGAGAAAAGGTAAAACAATGATTAGTAAAGCACATTTAATGCCTACTTGGAGGTTGGCACATTTAATGCCCATGTGAGAAAAGGGAAAACAATAAGTTCATTTAATGCCCACTTGATGCGAGGTTGTACATAGTCGCACATGAGAGAAAAGGTAAAACAATGACAAGGTCATTAAATGTTTGCTTAAATGTTATACGTACAATAATCAAAGTGAATTCACATATTTCCTATACGTGCAGATAAAAATTCTTTGGAGAAGCTAGTCTTGGTAATTTCCATGCACAACTATGCTTTCAAGTGTCAATTTCTTTGAAAATTTCTTTGGAGAAGCTAGTCTTTGGCAATTTCCATGCACAACAATGTTTCAAAAGTGGGTGTCAAAATTTCTAAAGTGAATACAATGTCATTTGCTATCTTGTAGTCATTTGCCCCTTGCAAAATAAAGTGATGCATGAATGGAACAATTCATAGTTATTGTACACATATATTCCGACCAAAGATGAAAATCTCTCTCTCTCTCTCTCTCCCTCTTAGTGTATGTGCACACCATGTACATGCACACAGACATGTGTGTTTGTGCACATACACACTTGCATTTACATCATACTTGCTTATAAATCATAGAAGCATATCCAAATTATAACAATATAAGAGGTTTTCATTTTGAAGATTGAAACAAACATGATGAATCACATGTTTCATTACTTTATTGACTTCACATTGTTTATGTATAAAAGTAAGTCTTCATTGAAAGAGTAGTTCAGTTGGGGCATATGCATATACACTACGACAAAGATGCATTCTTGCTCTCTCAAAGATTTTAAAAATGAACATGTGAGGTTTACACAAGCAATAAAACTAGGGCTTAGGAAAAAAGGACGTAGTCCCTATAGATAAATTCCAAGGTTAAACATCTTTGATGGAGGGGAAGTAAAGATGAATAAAGAACACAAGTCTAAAATGCATTAGCCTTTGATGAACTCTTATATTGTAATTGGAGAAAATCCCACCATGTTATAAACTTCAAAAGTCTACATATAGTTTGCAATTTAACCAAGGGTTAAAGTGTAATATATATGTAGGCAAAATAAGATTTTACATGACGTAAATAAAATGCATGTCCATTAATTTGATTAGCATGAGATATTATGGGAGACTATTTCTAACTAAGGAATAATTCATTACATAGATGCGCATTCTTGGTCTCAAACATGAGAGCATTGGGATTCGAACCTAGGTGGAGATATTGAGATCAATGTTCTACAACTTAAACTACAACTTAAACTTCATGGTAATGATGACTTATGATGTAAAAGTAGCATTCATACTTTTATGATAATATGTGATATTTTTGGAAGAAAGAATGCACCATATGTATAGATATTTTGGTGCCAAGCATGCAATGTATACCATATTTTAAGAATTGAAAGTTTCAAATCTTACCAAGAACATTGAAACCATTAAATTTATTCATCCTATGATAAAATTACATAAATATGAGGAGTAGCTTTTGTTGTGTTGAGCACCTCACCTAGCAGTTTAAGAGTTCGACATTAGGGACTATGGCTAAATGTGCCCCCCCTATATGAGAAGTACTTGACGTTTTTAGCACCTAACCACCTAGCAATTCCCACTTTCGACATTGGAAGGTGGCTAAATGTGGCCATATGGTTAGAAGACTGCTTATTCAGACTAAGCAATATACCAAGTAGGATGCATGCAATGTGATTACAGTAGTGAGTGATGGACAACAAACCGAGGACACTATTCTCGAATCACGATGATGTGGCCCATTTGAGGGTCCATGTAATCCCAAATGCATGGGACAGGTGGACGTTGCATGGAAAAACTAATTGCACAATATTATTGCACATCATCCCTTATAATAATAAGTGTGAACATGTAATGTTCGTGGGTGACGATTGTAGGCCAAACACCTAGTGATGTACATGTAGCATGGGGTATGAGTAGGGTCACATGGGGCACATGAGTATGGTGTGTGGCGACAACAAGGTATACGCTCGGCTCGACACCCAAGGTCACTTATATATAAAATGGTTGGGTGGTTAAACATGGTATGCTGAGCTAGGTTTGGTTTGTTATTCTTGAGTTCAACTTCTTCTTCTTTCTCACATTTTTTTTAATGGTTGCCTTGCATGGAGGCTTGACATTTGGTATGAAATCTTGGGATTTTGTTCTTAGCTATGGGGAAATGTTTGCAGCTGCTTTGAGCAAGGAGAAGTGTGGAGAATTTTTGCAGCAAGGCTGCAGCCATCGGTTGTTGTTTCCTTCTATTACTTCCAAAGCCGTTGACATCCATCTGTTTTGCTGTTGTTTCGTCGATGTGCGTTAGTCGACATTACTGTCCATTTGTTGGCCGTTCTCGTTTGTTTCTGCCAACATTGGCCTTAATGTTTTTCTTTTGGCCATTGCCTCTAAGCTGTGGTGGCTAAGCCCTAAGCACCTTTGCTAGGTGTTTGTCTTGCGACCTTGCAAAGCCATCGCAGTTGTCACCCGTCACAATAGCACAGCGCACAGAGAGAAAAAAAACCACAAAGATTCTTACCAAACGAAAAAAAGGGAAAAAAATTAAAGGCCTAAAGTTCTTCACTCAAAGGATTCTTAGAGGAGCTTCTTGTGCGGTGTACCTCGGCAAAAGAATTTTGTTCTCGTGGTCTGTTTGCTCGCAATTGGCACAATTTTTGAAGTCGTGTTCAAAGGCCTTAAGTTCTTCACTCAAAGGTTTCTTGGAGGAGGTTCCTGCGTGGTGCCCCCCTCGATGTGTTCCGTTGCTTGCAGAGCAATTAGCATGATTTTTGAAGCTATAGTTCTACACAGCTTCAAACTTCATTGGCTTCGACAACCTTATGACTAGGGGACTCAATTATCTCTTCTTTTTTATTTTTCGTCATTTGGTGCTTCTTGCATATTATTGGTTAAAAACAGATTTCGATCACTTTTCCCCACAATCACCCGAGTCTGTCCCTCTTCACCAAGATATGCATGATTTATGGCAGCAAATGAATTTATTTATGAATGATATCCACACTATGATATCACCTATAGTACGTCCACCCCTCCGACTTCGGATAACCATCCCTTGGGTAATCGTGAGTGAGGGTACTCCGAAAAAGGGATTAAAGCCAAAACTTGCATTAAAGGATTTGAAACCACCAAAGTACACTGGCACTTTACCTTCATGCATGGCTAATGCAATAGACCAGTGGCTTTCTAAGTTGGAACAATGCTTTACTTTATATGATATCACAAATGAGCACATTAGAATCTAGCACACTGCATATAATTTATAAGATGTGGCTCATCGTTGGCGGAGGAAAATTCAAAAGGACAAGGCAATCCCGAACACTTTGGAGGAATTTAAGGATATGTTTGCTCAAGATTTTGTGCCACTAGATAAGCATAGTAGAGCCCTTGATACTTGGTTTTTTATCTCTCAAAAGAGTCTTATAGTGTAGGAGTATGTAGACAAGTATCGAGAGGTGCTTATGAAAATTTTCCAAATTTACTAGATTTCTTATAGGTTCATAAATTCTCCTTGGGGTTCAATGATAAACTTCAACCATTAGTATGCCGAGGGAAGTTTCAAACCTTATTTCGAGCTATAGAAATGGCTTTAGTTTATGAAGATGGTCAAAAAGGTCAAAGTCAAGCATTGGGTCAAGGTTCTAAGTCTCATTTTATGCAACTTGTTTATGAAGCTTCCAAGTACACTAGTGGGCAAAAGGGAAAGACATGTATGTCTAGTGTACATTCCTCTACAAAGACACTTGCTAGAGTTAAGAGAAAGGTGTCAATGAAGAATGACCAGAGATCTTCTCTCACTCCTGAGCACTTAGAGAAAGCAAAGAGTGAAGGCTTATGGTATGCTTATATGGGCAAGCATCAAAGGCAAGATTACCCATTGAAGAAGTAGTGTATGTTGAGGAAAGCAATGTGTGAGGGTGCAACATGAATAGAGCAAGGGAAGGAGCATGCACATTAGAAAGAGGAATAGATTAAGGGTACACTGGCAAAGGTTTATTTGTATGGTCATTTGTAAAACGTGAAGTCAAAGGTCAAAAAGTAGAACATGGAAAGTGCAAGGAGGCACATGTAGTGTGAGCACACATGTAGTGTAAGAACACATGGAAAGTGCAAGGAGGCACATGTAGTGTAAGAACACATGGAAAGTGCAAGGAGGCACATGTAGTGTAAGAACACATGGAAAGTGCAAGGAGGCACATGTAGTATGAGCACACATGGATGGCACAAGGGTGTGCAATGAGATTGTCTTTATTTGTGCTTAATTATTATCATTACCTTACTTAACCATATTTTTAATATCCTAATTTCTATGCATAATCATGGTTAACATTTACTTTGATGATCCACCATGAGATCACCATGCTTGGTTTCCAACATGGTATCAGAGCTAACTTGGTATTATCAAGCATTAATCACTTATTAACAACCCCCTAATCCAACCTTATCTCCTCTCTTTGTTGTGGCCAAAATTTGCAAAGCTCCATTCTCCTTGCACATGCCGCCATTAGCCAAGAATTTTCAGCTACACATTGCTCTCTACTAGGCACTCCTACATCTTAAATATCTCTAACATGGATTTGAACCCTACTGCGCGAATCTGCTGATGCTGCCCCCCTAGTTTGGTTTTTTGACTCATTTGATGTCTATAGATGAAATTGCTATAATTTCTCAAATGGGTAGCTTGCCTATGCCTTGAAGACCCTAACTACAAGGTTTGAGCATAATCCATTGCTCAATGTATACACACCAAGCAGATTTGTAGTCACTAGCAAATTGATGAATTCTCTTGGGCTTGAGCAAATTGGGAAAGTGGTTTGAGGTGACTTATCCTTTATACAAGAGCTACCTCCTAGTTTGAATTTCAAGGTGAATGGTAAAGTGTGTGAAGAGAATCAAGTTTATCATCAGTTTCTACCCCTTTTGACTCATTGAGCAATTAGGGACATTTAATCTGTTATTTTCTTCAAATTGAGGGATCAAGCCTCACATTGGGGAACTGCTAAACACTCATATTGGGGAACTGCTAAAACAATTACATTGGGTTACTACTAAACACTAACATGGCATCATCTTTCATTTGACTCTTGTTTTAATCACTCAATTTCACTCTTCAAAAAGCACCAATTTTTTGTGCCGCCAAAACAGTGAGCTATTTCCCGAAGGTTGGTGATTAATTCTTTGCATTTGCACTAATTTTATCCATCAAATTCTTGTATTGAGAGTAGACACTGACCTTGAGTAGTACTCAAGTGCTAAGACTGTCTCAAAACCCTTAATGACTACTTCATTTGTGCTTGAGAAGTTTAAAGAGGAGTCCTTCCACACATGGCAAGTTAAAATTAAATTTATGTTAATGAAGGATGGGCTATGGGGGATTGTAAATGGAAGGGAAAAATGTCCGCAGGATGAAGGGGATGAAAAGAACAAATGGTTGAGCCGGAATGAAAAACGATTAGCTATCATTGCGTTAGGATTGGGAGCTAGATTTATCCATCGCATTGCATCACAAGATACATCTAAGGGTGGTTGCGATGACCTAGAGAAATTTTTCGGAGAAAAGCAAAAGAATTAAAAAATAAGCTTGAAAATACAATTCTTTGGCTTGGATATGAAGGATAGTGAATCACTTTCATCACACCTTAACAAAATGAAGAGTATAACTTAACAATTGGCTGGCATTGGGGGGCACTAGTAGAAGAAGAGAATGCCATAGCCATACTATTAAAAAGTATGACACTTGAGGAGTATGAGCCCTTAGTGGCTACCTTAAAAAGCCTCCCAGATCCCGGATGTAATGTCAAAGAAGGAAGACAATGATGTGGCCTCTCACTCAGGATGGAGGCAACATCGAGCATATCTTCTAGATGATAGGAGGAGCATGGCTCCTAACCCGTAGTTGTAGCCCCTCTCCTAGTGTGTAAAGTGTCAATAAAAAGCCAACATTGTAGCTCATAGAGCAACTTAAACGGACCGCTCCAACCATATGACTATGGAATGTAGGTCAGGTTAACACTTGCGAGGTGTTAGACCCTCATCACATTGAGGGGAGGTGTTGAGAAAAGTAATGTGTGAGGGTGCAACATGAATAGAGAAAGGAGAGGAGCATGCACATTAGAAAGAGGAATAGACTAAGGGTACATTGGCAAAGGTTGATTTGTATGGTCATTTGTAAAAGGTGAAGTCAAAGATCAAAAAGGTAGCACATGAAAAGTGCAAGGAGGCACATGTAGTGTGAGCATCTATGGACACATGGATGGCACAAGGGTGCATGGGGCATGTGGATGAGAGCTATATAAGCATCTACTTGGATCAACTCTAATGCAATGACATTATCTTGATTTGTGCTTAATTACTATCATTATCTTACTTAGCCATATTTTTTATTATCCTAATTACTATGCTTAATCATGGTTAACATTTTCTTTGATCTACCAACAATGTATAGTTGCAAATATGACCAACTGAGCCTATAGATTTAAATCACGTAGATGATCTCGAGGAAGATTTTTTTTTTCTGAGAAAATATCCTTTCATTAGTTATATAAAAAACGCCCGTAGGGCTACAAAAGATCCTCTCCTGCTCATAAGAGACAAAGCAGAGATCAAAGCAAAGCAGCCAGGGAGACTCTCCCTAGGTGTTGAGAAATACAAATATCAGTATAAAGAACTGAAGGGCTATATCATACAATAGGAGGGGGGAAAAGCCAAACAGGTGGCCTGTAGTGCTAGCGGCCCCGCGTGTAGGGTATAGAAGGGGCCGCTGCGCCAAGTGGTGTGAAAGGCCTAGTGCCGCAAGATCACCTCATCCGAGTCGCCCCGGCGGATGCGGTCATACTGTCCTCGCACGGTGTGGATCAACTCCTGCCAAATCCCCCGCCAAATCCCCCGAACAGTCTCTGTTTTGGTGGCTCCAGTCTCCCCTCAAAGGCCCTGAAACACCGAGCCCTCCAGGTGAACCAGATGGTGAGGCTGCTCAGGAGCTCCCACCGAAGATCCCTCTCCTGTGTCCAGCCAAGAGGACGAGAAATCCGATGAAGGAACAAGGCGAGCTAGCCCCTAATGAATCTGATGGCCTGGCTGTCCTGCTCCATCTCATAGCCCATAGCAGGCCCTGACGAAGTCGACCAGGCAGCGGCTCCCCACGTATACATACCCTCTGGAGAGAGGGGGCTAGAATGCGCAGCATCTGTAGCCAAATCTGCTGCGCCTGAGGGCAGTCCCATAGGCAATGTCTCTCTGTCTCCCTAGGGTGGCCGCATCGGGCGCAGGCCGCCGAAAGACCGCTGTAGGCAAGCTAGGTGCCAACTGCAGAGCCCCTATGGGCGACCAGCCACCACTGGAAAGTCGAGATCCTGCGTACCTATCGACTAGCCCAGAGCCTAGCCCAGAGCCTGGTCCAAAAATCCTGCAGGAACTCCAGTGAGAGTCCTTGTAGGCCAGTGCCCCGATGTAGATAAAGAGACCATCCTCCTCGCCATCAAAATATGTCGCCCCAACCGAACAATATACTGGAAAAAGGTGATCTCTGTGGCCTCAAGGGATGCATAAGGATCATGCGACTCGTACTCGCTAGGGTCCCACTACTGGAGCCCGGGCCAAGGCGCGCACTGCATATGCCCATATGCACCAATTAGAGTCCACATTTGCAGGGTGTGGGTCAATATGCCACTTCCGAGAAGCGACGGCCACTACCCGTATCCTCTGAAAGATGCACTCTGCAACCAAAGGCGACTCCACCTCCACTCTCTGAAGTCTGCCCCCCTCATCCTGGATCTCATAGTAAAGGCATCTGCCATCTTCAGTGCAAGCTCTGACAATAGCAATTAGGATCTCCAACTGTGTAAAGGCTCCCATCCACCGTGGGGCCACTGGCTCGAGAGGCGTGAACCACTCCTCTGTGAGTGCCTCCTGAATGTCATCCCTCATAATCAGCCCCCCTCTGAAGTGACTCAGCCTCTCCACCTGGATCTCCTCTGGAAGAGTGTAGAAGGCCTGCCAGTCTCCAAAACTGTCTCCAAAACTACGTGCTGGGCTTGCCGCCAATGGTCCCCAGGCTAGACGAGGCCGAGAACCCAGCATATAACCCTACTCTATGCGAACTGTTGGGCTCCAGATGAGCGGCTGTCTGGCCCGCTCCTCATCACAAGAAGGAGGTCTCTGAGAGAGTCCCGGTCTCAGCAACTCCCAAGCTCTCAGGATGCTCAAGGCAAATTTGTCCTCCCATCCTCGACTGAGGCCTGTCCTCCTCTCTATGAAGATCCATCGTATCTTTGGTGCCCAAGTACCCCCTGCTGGGGGAGACCGAGCCTGTAGCCACTGAAAAAGAAGCTCTTTCCAAGGCTCAGCGCCGCCTAGAAGGAGCCCCCGAACAATAAGCTTCCCCAATAGGACTCTGCTCTGATCAACTGGATCGGTAATGCCCAAGCCTCCCTGGGCCAACGAAAGTGTAATAACTGCCCAAGCGACCTTAGCCCAGGCTGGCTGACCGTCCCGCCCAGACCAAAGAAAGTTCCTGATTAGCCTCTGTACCTGGCTGATGCAAGAGCTCGAAAAGATCCAGCAAGACGTGATGTACCACATGGTCGCTAAAAGCACCTGATTTGCCACCACCACCCTCCCAGCCAAGGATAGCCGAGCTGTACTCCAATACAAAAGCTTCTTTTCGAATGCTCAGGAAGAAGCGGGGCAATCTGCTGCTCAGGTGACAAATCAAGTCCAATCTGGCATCCCAAATACTGTACTGCTGTGCCAGGATAAATCCATCTAAAACCCGAGTCTGGGCTCCATGTCAGAGTGGGAGCGCTACTGATCCAAAAGGCCACTGTCTTGCACCAATTGATCAATGCTCCCGAAGCTACACTAAAAACCTGAAGCGATTGCTTTGCCGCTGAAGATTGGCCTCCTGGCCATGCAAAAATAAACCCGTGTCATCAGCAAACTCAGCATCGAGTAGGTCCTCCCCCCGGACTGGGAGCTAGAGTCCTCTCAAACCAACCTCCTCTGCCATCATATACATGCTCATAGCCTCAGCAAAGAAGAGAAAAAGAAACAGGGCAAGAGGACACCCCTGAACGAACTGATCTGGTCAACTCAAAACTCGACCCCCGTCCTCCTGCAATCAGTACCTGGCTTCGAGCTATGGAATATAGAGCCGCCACTCCTCGGATCCAAACTGGCTCAAAGCCCAGGCGAAGCATAGTGCCCTCTAAGAAACCCCAATCGACTCTATCGTATGCCTTCTCAAAATCAAGAAGCATCATGACCAAGTCCTCACTGAGAAATCTAGCTCGGGCTGTCGCCTCCCAGAAGGTGAAGATGTTGTCAAGGATACTACGCCCCTTGACGAATCCTTTCTGAGTAGTAGCATGAATCAACTCCCCCAGAAACAGCTGGATCCTCAAACTCAAGGCCTTTGCTAAGACCTTGTAGACAGTATTGAGGATTGTAATAGGTCTCCAATGCCGAATATCATCTGACACTCCCTCCCCCTTGGGGATAAGAAAGATCAAGCCCTCTGAAAAGCTCTGTGGCATCACCCCAGTGTCCAAAACATACTGAAAGCCCCTCCGGAGACCTGGCCCCAAAAAGTCCCAATAGCACATAAAAAAGGTAGGCGTCAATCCATCCTCCCCAGGGCAACTATGGCACGGAAGGGCCCTTAAGGCCTCGGCAAGCTCAATCTCGGAAAGAGGCTCACCCAGAACTGTACGCATACGATCTGTGACCCTCCTCTGCACATGGGCCCATACAATCTATCTGCAAGCATCCCGAGCCTCAGTGTCTGGCTCCGCTGAAAGTAGGTCTCTATAGAACTCAGTGGCAATGGCTCTGATCTCCTCGGGCTCATCAGTGGTGGCTATCGATCCGTCCGGCCTCCCAAGCTGGCGGACTCTTGCACGAGCATGGCAGGGTCCAGTAATCTCAAAAAACTCCTGAGTCACTCTTTCTCCAAGCTGCGTCCACTGAGAGGCCTGGCGATGATAGTAAAACTCATGTCTTTGCTCCTCTGCCTCTCTAACCTCCTGGCGTGCCTGGCTTAGCTAGGACGCCACCCACTCACATGTAGGCTGCTGCTCCTGAAGGCGCTGAAGCGAAGCAAGGCTACGTCTCAGCCGATGCTCCCGGTCGCGAGTCTCTCCTATCCGTCGTGTCAAGGCTAAAGCATGCAAAAAAGTGCTGAGCTCGATGAGTCCCTGGGCACACTGGCCTGCTGCATCGTGGTCAGAGCTCTGACTATCATGCCATATCCTCTCAATGTCCTCAGTGAGACTAGGATCTGTAAGTATCCTCTCTGGGATCCTCAACTGCAAGCTGGTCTCCCGTGACCTCTCCTCAAGTGTCAAAATAACTGGTGCATGGTCTGAAAAAGAGGTGCCAGCGAGAATGTCAACAGAGCCCCCTCGCTCCCCTAACCAGTCACCCACATAAAAGCAATCAATCCGTGATAGATTAGTCCCTCCTTGTCTCGGCGATCCGACTGAGAGAAACTAAGACTGTCTTGAGAGCGGGAGAAGGCCCCATGCTGCCATGCATCAGTGATCCTCAATGTCATGCAAAATCGCTCCCACACGCTGCAAGCTCTGTGCCGTGCACTGTAACATGACAACCTCCCACCCTATCGGTCGGGTCCTCAAGCATGTTGAAGTCTCCCCCAACACACCAATGTGCGGCCTCTGGCAATGCATCCGTAACCTGGGTCCAGAACTCTGCTCTGGCACTAGCATGGTTGGGCGCATAGACATTGAGCACGCCAAAGAGCTCATCATGCGTCCTCAGAATGACATACTGTGCTCTACCAGGCACAATGATCCCGCGATCCACAATGGCTTGTCGCCATACATCCGCAATGACCATACATACTCCTCCCTGCCCACCCAAGGGGCCAAATCCTACAGACCAAAAGGTGTCCCATCTACCAGGCATCACCGAACCGTATCTCCGGATCCTGCTCTCACCCAAATGGTGCTCCTGCATCATCAAAATATCAATACTGCCCCCAACCAGGCATCTCTGCAGCTCCTGCCTCAAGCAGCACGATATCGTATATAGTGTGCTCCGCCAAGGCCCTGTACATTCCATGAGATGATCCTCATGGATGACCTGCTGAGGTGGATGCTATCTCAGCCGTGCGGCAGGACTTCACAAGCGGCTTGGATGGAGAATAGTCCCCATCCGAGCGGCTACGAATCTGCACACTCGGTGTGCTGCAAGAATCACGGATCAGGCGCCAGTGACTGTGTCCCATGGCGACTGCCTCCCGCTCAGACAAAGCAGCCTCGTGAATGTATACATATACAGGGTCGCGTGCTAAGTCTGCCACTATACGCACGACCAAATGTCAAATCCCTGAGGCGTCCACACTCTCGGGATGAAGGAAAAAATGAGCCAACTCCCAAGTCGGCCTATCACATCTGTCACCTCCAGATCGCTCACATGATGAGAAAACTCAACTGCCTGAGTCTTCAAAGTGCTAAGAGCAAGATCCAGGGTCCACTCTCGGTCGCAAGGGCCACAAAGAGGAAATGAGAAGGCTACCGCTGAATCAAGTGCCTCCTCCCCGCGGGCTGGAGGTATCACTACATGAACTTTGATGGGAGCTGGCTCATGGGGGCCCTCTGCTCCAAAAAGCCGTGTGAAGGAGTAATCAAAAGCCTCCGAGCACTGTCGAGTGTCGAGACGACTTAGCCGACTGCGGATAGAGGATATCCGTGAAGCCCGAATCGGCATGGTAAGTCTCCTCTGTGGTGCTTAAGCAAGGTCAGTGCTCAGTGTCCGCCGAATTATTGCAGGTGAGCGCCAGGGGACTGCCATGGCCTCCCGGGGAGCTGAGGCGGGCAGGGGAGGAGGAGGGGGGGGAGAGGGGGGTGGAGAAGGAGCCACTGCCGAATCCGGAGCGGGGGCGGGGGGAGGCGAAGCTGGAACCGGGGCGGGAGGAGGGGACGAGGGAGGGGGGTGGGGCGAAGGAGGGGGTGCTGGCATCTCCTGGTCCTCCGTCGGCGCTGGTGTCTCCTTCTGGAGAGGAGCAAAGCTATTCCTCACGGGAACCCAGTGATGCTGAGATCTTGCCCACATCTGCAAGAAGGGGGGCCTGAAGAAGATCCCGGATCTCCCCTCTGTTGGGGCGAGTGCCGACTATATGGAAGATGGTGGAGTGTGCCTGGAGGCGTTCCACCTCTGCGGCGAGGCTCGCTTCCTCTTCTGGCGAAAGAGAAAGCCTGATGGGGGTGTCCTCAGGGGACTGCGGAAGAATCCCTCTGAGAGGTGGGGCGGGAGGAACCTCCATCAGAGTCTGAAGCTGTGTCGAAGGCGGAGTGAATACGGATAACCTACAAGAACCGAGCTGCACACAAAGGAGAGGGAAGGCGAAAGGTAAAAAATAACAACCCCAGGGGGCGGAGAAAACCAGAAAGAAAGGAAGGGGGGAGAGGCGGCAAAGACAGAACCCTAGGGGGGGCGGAAGCAGCACGAAAGAAAAAAAGGGGGGGTGGGGGAAGCGAGAGCTGGCGGAGGGGGGGGTGGGGCGCTGAAGAGGAGGGGGGAGGGGGGGGTGGGGCGCTGAAGAGGAGGGGGGAGGGCATGAAGGCGAAGAGGAGGGGGGGAGGGCATGAAGGCGAAGAGCTACGGGAGGGGGGCACGATGGCAAAGTGCAGGGGAGGGCGCTTCAGCGCAGGAAAACCAGGCGGAGGGGGGGGCGGCACAAACCCGAGGGCAGGCGGAGGGGGGAAGGCGCGAGGGCGAGCAGGGTGAGGGGTGTGCAGATAGAAGCGCGAGCAGGGGGGAGAGCGGGAGCTTCAGCGAGCTGCATCTTTCATGTATCTCGAGGAAGATTTATAAGATGATACTCTAGAGCAAACACCCCCAGCATTCTACTAGGATACTCTTAGTGTCAATTGAGAAACAGGTACCCACGGCTGTGTGTAGATACAGTCTTATCTTCAGAGGCTAGTCATGGTGGTTACTAGTTTTCAATTACAGAACTTATTGTCATGAAGGGTTCAGTTAAAGAGAAACCAGTGAAGCTACTCTTTCATATGGGCTCTAGTCATAATGTGGTTAGTTCTCAACTTGTCAAGAAGTTAAAGTAAAAAAATCAACCTTTTCAGTACATAGTTGAGTTAGGAGATGACAAAGGAACATAGGGTTGGGATCAACAAGTTGTAGGCCTTAGTCTCACCATTCAATCCTACTTTTACGAGCTCAACTTTGATGTTACTCAACTAGCACATTTTGATGTTGTGTTAAGGAAAGAATGACATGCATGAAAGAAGCCTCTTATCTACTTCATAATGCATGTCTATTAATTTATGCATGAGGGGAGGACACATCACATAAAAGGTGAGCCAGATCTGCCCCAGAATGCATTAATTATTGCTATCCAAATGCTTAGAATATCTTGTAAGTCTCTCTTTTTAGGTTGGGTTCAAAAATTTCCAAGTGTTATAGACACACATGAAAGTGGAACTCTAACTTGTAATGCCACAAAATCTTTGGGAGAGAAAATTATGATGGAATTTTTTGATGTTTTAAAAATTGACCTGCCCTCCTGTGTTTAGAAATGTGGATCATCGAATAGAGCTTGTTCCCGGTGTAGGACTATGAGTTTAGGGACTTGAGGCACTGGTCGCGAGCTATCAAGTAAGAGGAACAAGGTGTCAAAGGTGATTAAGGAGTACCTCTAGTGACATGACTCATTTGTCCCAATTTCTCACTATTCGATTCGTTGATTTATCTAGTTAAGAAGAAAGATGGTTCTTATCGGATGTGTATCGATTACAGAGACTTAAATAAACTTACTGTAAAACATCAATATCCAATGCTAAGGATCTATGATTTGATCGACGCTCTAGGTGGAGCATTATATTCGTATTAAAGACAAAGATGTATCTAAGACTACTTTTGGTACTTGTTTTGGTCATTATGAGTACCTTGTTATGCTAGTTTGGCTTACTAATGCACGAACCACATTTATGATGTTAATGAATAATGTCTTTAGGCCATTCATGGATAAATTTGGTGGATTTTATTGATGACATTTTGGTTTATAGTAAATCTTTATTGGAGCACGAACCACACTTGTTTATAGTATTTGGCGTGCTTAGGAAAAATGTGTTATATGCCAATAAACAAAAAACTTTCCTATAGCAAGAGGAAGTTGAGTATTTGGGACACATTATATCATCTCTAGGCATAAAGATGGATCCAAAGAAAGTAGTAATAATCTTGGCTTGGTTTGTTCCACATGACATTACTACGCTCAGGTATTTCTTAGGACTATTTGGTTTTCATAAAAAGTTTATTATTTTCTATTCTAAAATAGCAGTGCCATTGACTGACTTGTTGCAAGTTACCAACCATTGTTTATGTCTGGACCAACATTTACCAGCAAAGTTTTGATAAATTGAAGCAGGCGGTTGCAATTGAACTTGCGTTGAAGATCGTGGATTCGTCATTACCTTTTGTCGTTGAGATAGATGCTAGTAACATTCCCATAAGAGCTGTGTTGAGCCAAGAAGGACGATCAATGGCTTTTTAGAGTAAGAAACATAGTAGTTTGCAACGCAAGTGACCCGCACATGAGCTTGTATTGTATGTAGTTATACATGCACTCAAGGTGTGGAGACATTACTTGTATGGAGTTGAGTTTACGGTATACATGAATCATGACACACGGAAGTATTTTTGTACAGCTAGATTTAAGAGGTCGTCAACAAGCAAGATGTGCCGAATTGATGCAAGAGTTTCACATGGAAATCTTGTATAGATCAAGAAAAGAGAATGTTGTTGGGCTGAAGCATTAATGTATCAGATGAGTTTCAATATAGTCGAGAATGAGATCATTCATAGAATACATGAAGCTCAAAAGACGAATCCATATATTCAATCGTTATGGAATAAGGCTAGCCAAGTAGATGACAAATCAGCTCCGTTTGATTTATTATTTGTGGTAAATGTAATTTACCATTGAGAATGGAATTCTCAAGAGGAATGGCAAGGTATGTGTTTTAGACTTAGATAATTTGAGGGTATTAGCAATACGAGAATTCACAATAGTCAATGTGCTGGACACCCGGGAATTAAGAAAACAATTGAGCTCATTAAACGTTTCTACTGGTGGCCACAATTAAAGAAACATGTTAATCATTATGTGACACATTGTTTACAGTATCAAGTTACTAAATTCAAGCATGTGAAGTCACCTAGATTGTTACATCCACTGCCTATTTGAGAGAGGTAATGGCAGAGTATTTCCATGGATTTCATTATGGGTTTACCCAGAACTAGGAAAGTTTATAATGCTATCTTTGTTATTGTGAATAGATTATCTAAGATGGCACATTTTGTTCCTACTACGAACAAAGTTGGAGCTCCACAAGAAGTATAATTATTTATTATCAATGTGTTTAGATTAAAAAATCCATTGTGTCAGATAGAGATCTATGATTTAGAGGTAATTTTTGGTAGCATGCTTTTGGTAAACTTGGCGCACAACTCTGCATGAGTAGTTGTGATGATCCATAGACTGATGGGGGCAGACCGAGAGAGTCAACCAAGTCTTGGAGGATATGTTGAGAGCTTATGCCGAAGAACGATAGAGCGATTAGGGAACGTATTTGCCTTTACTAGAGTTTGCGTATACTTCGGACAAGCATTCCTCTACAAACTTTTCTCCATTTGAATTAAATGATGAGTATAATCCATTGATGCCAGGTACAATTGGATTACCTCAGAAGACACCCAATGCAGCTAAAATTTTATCTCATATGCAGTTAAATTTAGTTAGAGCTCGAGATTATATTCATTAGGCTACAAATCAAGCGGTGAAGTAAGCTAATCCCAAGAGGATAGCTCGTTGTTTTATAAAGCGGGAGAAAGTGTTTCGTGTTTCTTGGAGAATTGAGATGCTTTGTAAGATTCCTCCCCCACCCCCTTTTTGATGTCTAGTATCTTTCCCTGTAAACAATCCCTCTTCAGAAATATAAAGACCTTGTTTCTATCTGTTTTAGCCTAGAGAGAGAAAAATATTCTAGAGAGAGAATATTCAGATTTTGAATATTTTTGGATAGAAAAATATCTCTTCTAATTCAGATGAGTTCCCCTGAAACAGAAATTCAAAAAGAATTTTCCAATGTGCAATTGGAATTAATTGAAAATAGCTATAAAGAACCTTAGCCTAAGGGTCTAGATTTTCAGAAATCTTTAGACTATGGTCCAATTAAGGTTCCTATGGACCAATAGCATCAATCCATGTGTAGGGAGGAGATAAATCCAACTTGTAAAAAGAAAATACCCAAAAATGAGTAAATGCTCACATGAGGTGAAGAGTTGAAAATGTACAAGGTTTATTAGAAAAAAATTATGAGCAATATTAAAAGTATGACATATGTAAGGAAGAGGAGTTCTTTAAAGGAGGTGCATATTTCACATAAGATGAAGAGCTGAAAATGTACAAGGTTTATTAGTAAAAAAATTATGAGCAATATTAAAAGTATGACATATGTAAGGAAGGGGAGTTCTTTAAAGGAGGTGCATAATTCACATGCTTGAATGAGTTTTAAACTCATAAAAATTGAGATATTTCATCTCTCCTCTCTCCTCATTCAAGTCTAGTTCCAAAAAGTTAGCTTAACTGACCTAAAAATGGTCAAATATTGACCAAACTGATTTAGAAAATTCTAGAATCAGTTTGTTTGGTTAGGAGCTCAATTTTTCCTATAAATAGAAGCCTCCCCCTTGTTGAAAAATAGATAGTGTTTATGCATCGTTACTCTACTCCACCTAAGCCAAGAACTGTGAATTCATTTAATAATTCACTAGTTTTTGGAGCTTCCCTCTTTCTTCAATCCCCATTAGTGGCTCCATCAACATACTTAACCAATTGATTGGTTGGGGGCCTCTACCGTGAACAAAGAATCAAGCAAGTTGTAAGGTAATTAGTGAATATTGATCTTTCTATAATTTCTCAATGTTTCTCTCTTCTCAACCCCTCTCAAGCTTGAGAAGTTTAATTGGTATGGTTTTTTTTAAATGCTATTGAAGTTTGAATAGTAGTGAAGAGTTACATAATGCTATTGAAGTTAATTTTCATTTATGTTTAAATTCTAATGATTTTTATGTAAATTCTCTCTCTCACTCAAGAAATGGTCATACTCATGACCCGTTCTCAATCCAAATCAAGCTTTTCATAAAGCTTTTCCTTAACCCAAGATTAAGCTATGCTTGAGGCCAAATTAATGGCTTTTTTCTATGCTTTTAGTTTATGTATATTAATGATTCAATCCATTATGGATTAATAATCTAATTAGAGATTATTTTAATTATTTCCTTAATGATAAGCATTATCCCTTAGAAATATTGAGATTTATCAGTCATAGCAGCGGAGCTATGGCAAAATTTTTATAAAAATTATGCATAAAATAATCTCATTCAAAGCATAAAAAGAGGATTTCCTACCATATTCTAGGAATTATCATCCTAGATTAATTGAAAGAATCTCATTATAATCATGGAGAAATTGAATTTTAATATCATGCATAATGGATAAATTTTTATATCAAAAGTGTTATTTTTATCATTTTTATTTTCATGCATAGAAGTATGCATAATGGATAAATTTTTATATCAAAAGTGTTATTTTTATCATTTTTATTTTCATGCATAGAAGTATGCATAAAGGAAAATTTTTTATATCAAAAGTGTTACTTTTATCATTTTTAATTTTCATGCATAGAAGTATGCATAAAGGAAAATTTTTTATATCAAAAGAGTTACTTTTATCACTTTTAATTTTCATGCATAGAAGTATGCATAAAGGAAAATTTTTTATATCAAAAGTGTTACTTTTATCATTTTTAATTTTCATGCATAGAAGTATGCATAAAGGAAAATTTTTATATCAAAAGAGTTACTTTTATCACTTTTAATTTTCATGCATAGAAGTATGCATAAAGGAAATTTTTTTTAATATCAAAAGTGTTACTTTTATCATATTGGATTTCATGCATATAGGTATGCATAAAAGATATTCTTTTTATACTAAAAGTGTGATTTTCCTCATAAATGGAATTTATG
Organism: Cibotium barometz; assembly: GCF_041138505.1. Classification (NCBI taxonomy): domain Eukaryota; kingdom Viridiplantae; phylum Streptophyta; class Polypodiopsida; order Cyatheales; family Cibotiaceae; genus Cibotium; species Cibotium barometz. The sequence continues at coordinate 25,443,893 of NC_141087.1, forward strand.
CATAACTTAGAGGCATAAGAGAAATTCTTTTATTCTAAAAGTGTAATTCCTACTAAATTGAATTTATGCATAAGAAGATGCATAAAAAAATTGATTTTTAATTCAAAAGAGTCATTCTCATCTAAATTGAATTTATGCATAGGAAGATGCATAAAAGATTGAATTTTAATTCAAAAGTGTCATTTTCATTTAAAATGAATTTATGCATAGGAAGATGCATAAAAGATTGATTTTACTTCGGAAGTATTAATCTCCTTAAATGGAATTTATGGATAAGTAAATGTGTAAAGAAATCTTATATCAAATATAAGAATTCTCTTGTATTCTATAAATAGATATGAGATGTGATAGGATGTGATAAGAGGTGTATAAGAGGTGATAAGAGGTGAAAAGATGAGTTAAGATGTGTATGGGATGAGATAAGAAGTGTATGAGATGAGATAAGATGTATATGGGTTGTGATAGGGCGAGAGTGGATGTGGATGAATGTGGATGTGGATGTGGATGTGGATGTGGATGTATGTGAATGTGGATGTAGATGTGGATGTATAGATGTGAATGTGGAATGTGGATGTGGATGTATGTATGTATGTGGATGTAGATGTGGATGTATAGATGTGAATGGGAATGTGGATGTGAATGGGAATGTGGATGTGGATGTGGATGTATGTGAATGTGGATGTAGATGTGGATGTATAGATGTGAATGTGGAATGTGGATGTGGACGTATGTATGTATGTATGTGGATGTAGATGTGGATGTATAGATGTGAATGGGAATGTGGATGTGGATGTATGTGAATGTGGATGTAGATGTGAATGTATAGATGTGAATGTGGAATGTGGATGTGGATGGATGTATGTATGTGGATGTAGATGTGGATGTATAGATATGAATGGGAATGTGGATGTGGATGTATGTATGTATGTGGATGTGGATGTATGAATGAAGACGTGATAGTGGATGTATGCATGTGGGTGTGGATGTATGGATGTGGATATGGATGTGTATGTATGAATGTGGATACGGGATGTGGATGTATAAATGAGGATGTGAAAATGGAGGTAAGCATGTAGATGTGGATGTATGGATGTGAATGTGGATGTGGATGTGGATGTATGGATGTGGATATGGATGTGAATATATGATATGTGATGTGAAGGAATCTGAAGTGAAGAGATGGAAAATGATGTGATTGGATGAGTATATATATAAATGGAATGTGGAATAAGTAATGTGGATTAATGAGGGATAATGTGGAAAAATGAGAGTTAATATAGAAACTGTATTTGTAAACTATTGTAAATGCTGTTTGTAAATGGCTGTTTTATGTCAAGAATGCTGGGGAAGCATTTTGACCGTCTTGTGATTAAGGTCGTGGTTAAAGTTGCAACTGCTGACGGAGAGTCAATGGAGGACGTCTCGCGTAGCAAGGTCGGCCGAGGTCTTGACCAGCCTCGGTTTGATTAAAATGGTGAGCTTCCGGTACGGTGGATGAGGGACCAAGGAAGCGGCCTATGAGTGAAGTGCTAGGTCACCTGCGAAGGATCCTAGAGGGTGCTGACCATACGGTGCTCGGGCTCTGGGTCGCCTAGGATACCCACGCGTGCGTCGAGGAAGATATTGGAACAAGGAGTAAGAGTTGTTTTGTGAAAACGGGCATGGATCTGGTTGATTGACCTTGCTGGTCTTCAATGGATGAGTCCATGGCTCTTTATATGGATCTGTTGGTTGATCTTGCTGATCTTCAACGAGAGTCCATCTTGATTTTTATAAGTGATTATATTGCCGAGTATTATGGGCTAGGAACTATTGAAAAGGCCCCTGTGTGGACAGGTGGTGAGCGTTCTAGTTGCCAATGATGCCATAGATACTCTGATGAAGGAATGATGGGAAATTATGAATCAACTGGATAAATTGGAGAATGGATGAACAGTGGTACTATGGTTTCATTAAAGGATTGTTTTAAAGTTAGCTGATGCTAAGAAAAAGGCAATTTTCATATTGGGTGTGTAAGTGGTGTGGCTAGTTTTATGTTTGCATGAATTTCCGGCTAGGGGGCCTTGGAACTCTTTTCCTTGGTACCCGGGAACAAAACCTAACCAAATTCCAAATTGGATCCCATCACTACAGTGGTTGGGCGGTTGGCTAACCCATGGGATCGGATGGGGTTAGGCTGGATTGATGGATCCGTAAATCGAGACTCAATTTCTGTTATTACGATAGGTAAATTAAATCCCGGATAGTAATTGTTCTATGGATAGGAATCAACGGCTGTGCCTCTTGATGGGGAAAAAAGCGTTGATCCCAATGATCCAAGTGCAAGTTTCTTCCTTGATCCGACCGAGTATCTTTATAGGTGCAGTCGGATCAGCGTGATCAGTAATGATCTTGACTACGTTAGAGTAAAGAGTTATCCTGGTGGAATTGCCCATGCTTTCCGGGTAAAGGAAGTTTTTCCGGTTTCGGTTTTGGACAAACCGACGGATTAGTCTCTTGTCCGGATATCCGTGGGCGAGGCCCCGAATGTGGGACCCCTGTCCCATGCGAGAAGTGCTACTTCCGCTGCTAGTACCCGAATGCGTTGCTCGGTGGGAACAGGGGGATCTCACAGTTGGTATCAGAGCATTTGGTTAATAAAGATCAATTGAGAAGACAAATAGGTCAGAAATTTATCAAGAAACACAAAAAGGTTGTAATTGTGTGATATAATTCATACAATTTGATATTCAAATTGAAATTCGTAATTTGGTAATTGGGTCTTCAGATGGAAGTACCGCAATTATATAGAATCCTTGACTTGCTTGAGGCCTAGACATGATGGTATTTACCTTATAATTCCAAGGGCCGTGACTATCCGTATATACCGAGAGTATAACTGCAGCTCTTTACTGACAGTATATACGAGTAAATCTAAGACTTGAAATTATAAGCGTTAATGCTATCCAGATGATGAATTTGAATGTGGTTGATATGATTTTTAATTCTGTTTGGGAACTGATAAATTGATTGGGATTCTGATTGAAAAATGATGATTTTTAAAATTTAGTTGAAATATAATAACTTGAGCAAAACCGCAATGAGGATGAATGGGACGAGTCCCTGTAATGATAAATGATGATAATGGTTTCAACAAATCACTATGAGATTAGTGGATTGTGCTGTCAAAGTACTACTGTTAACACTTGACTCGGTATATCAAGTTAAGGGATGACAAATTGAAAACTTGCTTGACTGAAATTCTCGTGGAGGAATGTTCAGAAAGAAAAAATTTCGATCTGATGGACCATTATCGTGTTAAAGATATGAATGATATGATCTGAAATGAATTTATTTAATGATGAGTTCTATATAAGGGATATTTATCCCCGTATTCTGTTGGGTTGACCAGAATATAAGGAACCCTAGAATAAATTGGATCTTAAGAAAAAGAGTTGTCCTCTATTTGGCGAGATGAGGACATCTCGCACTTTTTTAAGTGGGGTAGAATGTAAGATTCCTCCCCAGCCTTCGAGGCATACAGGAGTAAGAATCTCCCTTTTTGATCTTAAAATTATTCCCTCTCAAAAATAAAAGAAAGATTCTGTTAAAAAAAAAAGGAAGACCCTTTCCCTAGAATACTTCTCAGGAGTCACGCTGTTTTAAGGATTCAGAACAATGAGTTCAGAAGTGAAAATCGGTGTTTTGGATACCAAGGTTTTGGTCTTCATTCGAGTACGGCACAAAAGAAGTTCTTTATCTATTGGGGAGTTTAAGAAGTTATCCCCCAGATATTGTGAGCCTTATCTGACTTCAAAGAAAGTAAGTGACTTAGCTTACGAACTTCTTTTATCTCCTCATCTCAAAGTTCTTAATGCCTTCTATAGAAAATTGTGCCAAACCCAAATCATGGAAAGACGGTAAAACTTCAGTGGCAAGCTACCGTTGGCTTCTAAGTTACGCTAGCTCCTTCCTTTATATAAGTCGTAACTTTTACTTGTAGCTCACAGTAATCTTACTTCCATCGATCTCCTTTCTTTCTTAATCTCCTTCATGGCTTGGCAACAAGAACTAGTTTTATCCATAATGATTCCTCACCTTCAAGACGCAAGTGAATCTGTGAAGAAGGATTTTATAGAGCAGTATGAGCGCTCACTTTTCCCTCACTTGGGAACTTCTGTAGCGCAAACCAAATGGCGGACCTATCAAAACATAACTAGGGTAACACCCTGGGGTCAGCAGCACTTTCGTAACAATGTCTGCTTGGCCATGGTTATTGAAGCTTTGGGTTTGGGTCCCCGATACTACTGCGTCATGAGATCAAGGCATCCTGGGTTTTCTGAGCGGGTCTTCTTACTGGCGTGTTTTCTTCCTCATGAGAAGATATGCCTTTACCCCGTTTTTGGCTTGCCTCTCAGAGGTCCTTTTGTTAGAACACCTCATACCACTGAGATAGGCGCAGCAATAACCCACAGAATCATTCCCATAGATGAGTTACCTTATACTTGTGCAGCTTGTGAGGACTGCTTTTGTGACCATATGATGGACGGACTTATGGAAGTGTAAAGAGTTCCTCTATCTTTACTGTATAAGTTCCGAGAATGAATAAAGTTTAAATCTTGTTCGTATTTTGAATCTTGCTCTCTTTAAGACTTATCTTGGTGGTTAATCTTGATTAAAATTTTTCTCTAAGTCTCATATTCGTGAATCTTGCGAAATTATCACAAGTTGCGAGATGAGGACATCTCGCGTTTTTTAAGTGGGGTAGAATGTAAGATTCCTCCCCCACCCCCTTTTTGATGTCTAGTATCTTTCCCTGTAAACAATCCCTCTTCAGAAATATAAAGACCTTGTTTCTATCTGTTTTAGCCTAGAGAGAGAAAAATATTCTAGAGAGAGAATATTCAGATTTTGAATATTTTTGGATAGAAAAATATCTCTTCTAATTCAGATGAGTTCCCCTGAAACAGAAATTCAAAAAGAATTTTCCAATGTGCAATTGGAATTAATTGAAAATAGCTATAAAGAACCTTAGCCTAAGGGTCTAGATTTTCAGAAATCTTTAGACTATGGTCCAATTAAGGTTCCTATGGACCAATAGCATCAATCCATGTGTAGGGAGGAGATAAATCCAACTTGTAAAAAGAAAATACCCAAAAATGAGTAAATGCTCACATGAGGTGAAGAGTTGAAAATGTACAAGGTTTATTAGAAAAAAATTATGAGCAATATTAAAAGTATGACATATGTAAGGAAGAGGAGTTCTTTAAAGGAGGTGCATATTTCACATAAGATGAAGAGCTGAAAATGTACAAGGTTTATTAGTAAAAAAATTATGAGCAATATTAAAAGTATGACATATGTAAGGAAGGGGAGTTCTTTAAAGGAGGTGCATAATTCACATGCTTGAATGAGTTTTAAACTCATAAAAATTGAGATATTTCATCTCTCCTCTCTCCTCATTCAAGTCTAGTTCCAAAAAGTTAGCTTAACTGACCTAAAAATGGTCAAATATTGACCAAACTGATTTAGAAAATTCTAGAATCAGTTTGTTTGGTTAGGAGCTCAATTTTTCCTATAAATAGAAGCCTCCCCCTTGTTGAAAAATAGATAGTGTTTATGCATCGTTACTCTACTCCACCTAAGCCAAGAACTGTGAATTCATTTAATAATTCACTAGTTTTTGGAGCTTCCCTCTTTCTTCAATCCCCATTAGTGGCTCCATCAACATACTTAACCAATTGATTGGTTGGGGGCCTCTACCGTGAACAAAGAATCAAGCAAGTTGTAAGGTAATTAGTGAATATTGATCTTTCTATAATTTCTCAATGTTTCTCTCTTCTCAACCCCTCTCAAGCTTGAGAAGTTTAATTGGTATGGTTTTTTTTAAATGCTATTGAAGTTTGAATAGTAGTGAAGAGTTACATAATGCTATTGAAGTTAATTTTCATTTATGTTTAAATTCTAATGATTTTTATGTAAATTCTCTCTCTCACTCAAGAAATGGTCATACTCATGACCCGTTCTCAATCCAAATCAAGCTTTTCATAAAGCTTTTCCTTAACCCAAGATTAAGCTATGCTTGAGGCCAAATTAATGGCTTTTTTCTATGCTTTTAGTTTATGTATATTAATGATTCAATCCATTATGGATTAATAATCTAATTAGAGATTATTTTAATTATTTCCTTAATGATAAGCATTATCCCTTAGAAATATTGAGATTTATCAGTCATAGCAGCGGAGCTATGGCAAAATTTTTATAAAAATTATGCATAAAATAATCTCATTCAAAGCATAAAAAGAGGATTTCCTACCATATTCTAGGAATTATCATCCTAGATTAATTGAAAGAATCTCATTATAATCATGGAGAAATTGAATTTTAATATCATGCATAATGGATAAATTTTTATATCAAAAGTGTTATTTTTATCATTTTTATTTTCATGCATAGAAGTATGCATAATGGATAAATTTTTATATCAAAAGTGTTATTTTTATCATTTTTATTTTCATGCATAGAAGTATGCATAAAGGAAAATTTTTTATATCAAAAGTGTTACTTTTATCATTTTTAATTTTCATGCATAGAAGTATGCATAAAGGAAAATTTTTTATATCAAAAGAGTTACTTTTATCACTTTTAATTTTCATGCATAGAAGTATGCATAAAGGAAAATTTTTTATATCAAAAGTGTTACTTTTATCATTTTTAATTTTCATGCATAGAAGTATGCATAAAGGAAAATTTTTATATCAAAAGAGTTACTTTTATCACTTTTAATTTTCATGCATAGAAGTATGCATAAAGGAAATTTTTTTTTATATCAAAAGTGTTACTTTTATCATATTGGATTTCATGCATATAGGTATGCATAAAAGATATTCTTTTTATACTAAAAGTGTGATTTTCCTCATAAATGGAATTTATGCATAACTTAGAGGCATAAGAGAAATTCTTTTATTCTAAAAGTGTAATTCCTACTAAATTGAATTTATGCATAAGAAGATGCATAAAAAAATTGATTTTTAATTCAAAAGAGTCATTCTCATCTAAATTGAATTTATGCATAGGAAGATGCATAAAAGATTGAATTTTAATTCAAAAGTGTCATTTTCATTTAAAATGAATTTATGCATAGGAAGATGCATAAAAGATTGATTTTACTTCGGAAGTATTAATCTCCTTAAATGGAATTTATGGATAAGTAAATGTGTAAAGAAATCTTATATCAAATATAAGAATTCTCTTGTATTCTATAAATAGATATGAGATGTGATAGGATGTGATAAGAGGTGTATAAGAGGTGATAAGAGGTGAAAAGATGAGTTAAGATGTGTATGGGATGAGATAAGAAGTGTATGAGATGAGATAAGATGTATATGGGTTGTGATAGGGCGAGAGTGGATGTGGATGAATGTGGATGTGGATGTGGATGTGGATGTGGATGTATGTGAATGTGGATGTAGATGTGGATGTATAGATGTGAATGTGGAATGTGGATGTGGATGTATGTATGTATGTGGATGTAGATGTGGATGTATAGATGTGAATGGGAATGTGGATGTGAATGGGAATGTGGATGTGGATGTGGATGTATGTGAATGTGGATGTAGATGTGGATGTATAGATGTGAATGTGGAATGTGGATGTGGACGTATGTATGTATGTATGTGGATGTAGATGTGGATGTATAGATGTGAATGGGAATGTGGATGTGGATGTATGTGAATGTGGATGTAGATGTGAATGTATAGATGTGAATGTGGAATGTGGATGTGGATGGATGTATGTATGTGGATGTAGATGTGGATGTATAGATGTGAATGGGAATGTGGATGTGGATGTATGTATGTATGTGGATGTGGATGTATGAATGAAGACGTGATAGTGGATGTATGCATGTGGGTGTGGATGTATGGATGTGGATATGGATGTGTATGTATGAATGTGGATACGGGATGTGGATGTATAAATGAGGATGTGAAAATGGAGGTAAGCATGTAGATGTGGATGTATGGATGTGAATGTGGATGTGGATGTGGATGTGGATGTATGGATGTGGATATGGATGTGAATATATGATATGTGATGTGAAGGAATCTGAAGTGAAGAGATGGAAAATGATGTGATTGGATGAGTATATATATAAATGGAATGTGGAATAAGTAATGTGGATTAATGAGGGATAATGTGGAAAAATGAGAGTTAATATAGAAACTGTATTTGTAAACTATTGTAAATGCTGTTTGTAAATGGCTGTTTTATGTCAAGAATGCTGGGGAAGCATTTTGACCGTCTTGTGATTAAGGTCGTGGTTAAAGTTGCAGCTGCTGACGGAGAGTCAATGGAGGACGTCTCGCGTAGCAAGGTCGGCCGAGGTCTTGACCAGCCTCGGTTTGATTAAAATGGTGAGCTTCCGGTACGGTGGATGAGGGACCAAGGAAGCGGCCTATGAGTGAAGTGCTAGGTCACCTGCGAAGGATCCTAGAGGGTGCTGACCATACGGTGCTCGGGCTCTGGGTCGCCTAGGATACCCACGCGTGCGTCGAGGAAGATATTGGAACAAGGAGTAAGAGTTGTTTTGTGAAAACGGGCATGGATCTGGTTGATTGACCTTGCTGGTCTTCAATGGATGAGTCCATGGCTCTTTATATGGATCTGTTGGTTGATCTTGCTGATCTTCAACGAGAGTCCATCTTGATTTTTATAAGTGATTATATTGCCGAGTATTATGGGCTAGGAACTATTGAAAAGGCCCCTGTGTGGACAGGTGGTGAGCGTTCTAGTTGCCAATGATGCCATAGATACTCTGATGAAGGAATGATGGGAAATTATGAATCAACTGGATAAATTGGAGAATGGATGAACAGTGGTACTATGGTTTCATTAAAGGATTGTTTTAAAGTTAGCTGATGCTAAGAAAAAGGCAATTTTCATATTGGGTGTGTAAGTGGTGTGGCTAGTTTTATGTTTGCATGAATTTCCGGCTAGGGGGCCTTGGAACTCTTTTCCTTGGTACCCGGGAACAAAACCTAACCAAATTCCAAATTGGATCCCATCACTACAGTGGTTGGGCGGTTGGCTAACCCATGGGATCGGATGGGGTTAGGCTGGATTGATGGATCCGTAAATCGAGACTCAATTTCTGTTATTACGATAGGTAAATTAAATCCCGGATAGTAATTGTTCTATGGATAGGAATCAACGGCTGTGCCTCTTGATGGGGAAAAAAGCGTTGATCCCAATGATCCAAGTGCAAGTTTCTTCCTTGATCCGACCGAGTATCTTTATAGGTGCAGTCGGATCAGCGTGATCAGTAATGATCTTGACTACGTTAGAGTAAAGAGTTATCCTGGTGGAATTGCCCATGCTTTCCGGGTAAAGGAAGTTTTTCCGGTTTCGGTTTTGGACAAACCGACGGATTAGTCTCTTGTCCGGATATCCGTGGGCGAGGCCCCGAATGTGGGACCCCTGTCCCATGCGAGAAGTGCTACTTCCGCTGCTAGTACCCGAATGCGTTGCTCGGTGGGAACAGGGGGATCTCACATGCTTCATGCGGATAAATCAAGTAAATTGTCGCCTAGATATTGTGGGCCATGGAAAATTCTGAAATGAGTCGAAGATGTGGCTTATAAGTTAGACTTACCATAAGACTATTGTGTCCACCTAGTATTTCATGTGAGTTGATTGTTGAAGCGTCATCTTCATCACACAAACGGTGTTAATTTAGTTAATGGTGTGATTGCTTTTTGCAGGAACCTCATGTTCACATGCTGTTCCTTAAAAATTGGATGTTTAACATTTTTTATGGATATTCAGCATCCAAAGAAGATCTTCATGCCTTACTGATAATCTAAGGGTTGAGCATATCATCCATAAGTGCTTATCTTTGTTGTATTTCATGTTCATCATAAGCCTCTCTTGGCATGGTCCGTGCAAGAGGCATTGGCAAGTCTATAAGCCATGTTCTCCTCCTGTATTGAGCTAAGAAGAGTGTAACTTAATGGGTTGAGCTTCTTTCTCAGCCTATTAACCACCCTTTATAGGCTTGCACCTCAGCACCCTTAAGGGTATTTTGTAAACAACATGCATATAAACTCTCTTGGATGTTTTGGAGTAGACACTGCCCTTGACCAATGTATAAGGCAAGTGGTAAGACCCTCCCTTCCTCTATCCCATGGAAACCTATCCCATTTCCACTCAAAGAAATGGCCTCACTACCCATGGAGAAGGTGTTTGAGCCTCATTACCAAAGGAGGAGGTGTTATTATCTGTAGGAGATGGAGGTATGGTGAGAAGAGAAGCATGAGGCATGTTCATGGAAATCTCATATACAAATCACTAAAGGGTGGCAGCCTTGTATTGATCATTGTGTGAGAATGGTCAAGGTGGAAAGCATGTGGAGAAGGTGGCATGTATGTCTTAAGCATGTCCACTATAAGAGGAACAATAAGCAGAAAGAGTTGGGTGCACCATTTTAAAGTGTACATGTTCATCTCCACTGGGACATTGTTAAGTCCTAGGAACAACATCTCCAATCAGCACACATTGTAACTCACGAGCCAATTCTTGTATAAGCCTATGTTATAAAGGTTTCTCTCCTTTTTTTTGGTGTATGAGTATGTCCAATGCCTTCCCATGTTCCATGTGGCCATGTACCATGGTTAGCGCCCGGGGGGGGGGGGTGGGGGGGTCATTAGGAAAAATATGGACTCTCCATTTTGCCCCTTAAGGAGTGAATAAAAAAATATTGGCATGACCAATGAGAGAGCTGGGATTCTAGATCCATGTAACATGAATCTTTTTGTCATATCTTTGCCCAAATCTCTTAAGACAATAAAATACTAGATCCCATATCTTTAAAAAATAGAGAAATGTCAGATTTCATGTCAGATTCCATATCTTTCATGTCAGATTTACCCTATGGTCAGCACATGGAACTTTGAAAACCGAATTTTGTTTTTTTTCCCTTTTTTTTATGTGTAACTTTTTAGTTTCCCTCCTTTTGCATTTCACTACCTTTTCATTTCCCCCCCTTTTTTTTAGCAGAATTTAATTTTGCCATATCTTCTGCAACTCTAGTTCTTTCTTCACAAAATTTTACAGGTATGTTGTCTCCACCATAGTTCTCTCCTCATAAAATTTCATCTCATTTGGATAAAACCTCTATGAGTTATGTACGTTTTCTTACATGAACTTTCTCTTCTTTGCGCCACAAATAGCTATCTTGATCTGAAGTGGCATCAAATTCTTATTTGAGTAATGATCATATGTTTAGGGTTTGTCTATGTTTTATCTTGATGTAAGATAGGTTTGTCTATGTTTTATCTTGATGTAAGATAGGTTTGTTATGTTTTGTCTTGATGTGCTGTTGTTTATTTTCACAGGAGCAAGGTTGTGAGCAATAAGATTGTGCAAATCAAAGCAGTAAGTTGCTATTTATTTTGTGTTGTTTTAATCTTTATTTGTTGCTTATAATCTTCTCTACACCACATATAACTATCTTGTTGCTTATAATCTTCTCTACACCACATATAACTATCTTGATTTTAAGAGGCATAAAATACTTGTGTGAGTAATGATCATAGGTTTAGGGTTTGTTTATGTTTTGTACTGATGTGTTTATGTTAATTTTCATAGGTTGTAAGCAACAAGGTTGTGTGAATCAAAGCAATAGGTTGTTGTTTATTTCTTGTTGTTATAATGTTTATTTGTTGCTTACAATCTTAACATAGATATTTATTAATCATGCACTCTAACTTTGTTAATTTGGTGCTTTGTTTTTTATTGTAGATGTCTTCAAGGAGGAGGAATATCAGTAATATTCACATAGTGGAGGTGTTTAATAGGAGAGATGATGAAGCTGATTAGATCCCTGATCAATACAATAAGGTAAATTGGATTTTAATGAGACCAAGTACTCGTGGGAGTTTTGATAGGATCTTTGCCACTACACAAGAGAATCAAAGTACCATAAGTGCTCACATAAATCAAGAATTAGTAATCAACTCCATACAAATAAAAGATTCAAACGTATTAAGCATGGATATGAAAATAAACATGATATAAAACCATAGACTTGAAAATAAAACTTAAACGACATCACCATCAACAAAGGATTGGGTTAAATCTCCCCCTCATGCGTGCTGGATCCTTGCACAACATGATATTTTAATCATGTATTACCAAAATAGCCCTTAAGCCAACATGAAGCTTTTGCCAAAAATAGGACTCTTTACATTTTACAAAAATGATCAATCTTTCTAGAGGATGTTCACACATATCTAGTGTGTACCAAAAATAATAGTGAAGCTCTAGTTCACACGCAGTACACCCGTGCACGTCGGTGTACATAAATATTCGAGTATAAATAAATGGCACGTGGCCAACCAAAAATAATGAAGTATAACTCATAAATATCAAGGCGATGTAAATGCCCATGCACATGACAAAATCTCCAAGAGACACCTCGTTCGGTGACCCTTGCACGTGCAACACCTCCTTCGGTGTGATGCTCGTGCGTGCGACACCTCATTTGGTCACCCTCGCACAAGTACGATGCCTCATTCGGCATCCTCGTACTCATCACATATACTCAACAAGTCAACATGTTAGGTGACGCAATCAAACACCAATATCAACAACACTAGCATGCGTACACATGGCATCACCCAATCACAACATACATAGCATAGACCCGCAAAGCATATGCCAATTGCACTTACACGATACTAATTGAAAGCATGGCACAATGGTCGGACGGGCATCCCCAATAGACCATAGAGGGCCAATAATGTAACAAGTTTCAAGGTCAAGCTCAAAGATGTAACATACCCCAACAAACAATGGAAAGGTAGAATCATAGAGTTTAGGAGATGCACCAATGTTACAATAACAGAGGCTTTCATTCAGCATGTTTATATGCACAAAGAGATTCGAGTGCATCATGACAAGTTCAGTGTGAGACATAAGCCTAGCAGAAAGATTATATCTCTGTGCTTTGTGTTCTTGTGCTTTGAGTCCAAGCATCTTTTAATATAAGCATGTTTGTTGCTTGCAGCTTTATATCCATCAACTCTCCATGAATGGCAAAATGTAGAGTGCTTAAGTGGAAAGCTAAATGTTTTACATGCAAAGATAGATGCCTTGATCTATGACAACAAGAGTGCAAACGAATTGGCATCTCAGAATGTTTACTTTTATGATTCCACATATGTTGTGGAGAGACATAGTTTGGAGTACATTCCACTACCACCGTTGTCTAGCCAGGAATGGTATATTCCACATATGTTGAGAGACAAAGTTTGGAGTACATTCCACTACCACCGTTGTCTAGCCAGGAATGGTATATTCCACATATGTTGTGGAGAGACATAGTTTGGAGTAGATTCCACTACCAGCGTTGTCTAGCCAGGAATGGTATAATCCTAGCTTAGATATGTCAGAAGCATGTAGGGTAAAGATTAAAAACTGATGTTCATGCTACCATGAAATCCTCCACGGGCTCTAAAGATGTGCATCTAAGTTGGTTTGTTCCAGTTAGTTTGTTTGCACATTTGTTTGGATCTTGTGAAGTAGTAAAGAAAACTAAGATTACGTATCAATACAAGTGCCCATGTGAGGATTATATGACTCAGTTACTAGGTGAGTCATGGCATCTCAAGAGAACTCACCACCATGATGATATCATTGAGTGTAGAATCAGTGTGTTAGATGTTACCGTTAGGTAAGAATACAATGTTGTTGATTGTTTATAAAGTTTTATTCATTAGTACTTCATTCCAAGACACCGATCATTGATTGTTGTTGTTGTTTTTATGTTTTTATGTTTGTTCTTGTTGATTGTTGTTTTTATGTTTTTATGTTTTTATGTTGGTTGTTTGTGTTTTATGACAGGTACTTCATTGCAAGACAAACTTTGTGCATTTGCTTCAAGTATAGGAGGTGGCGCCTTCTAGGAGGGGAGTGGCTCAGCTTGGACCAAGACATGTAAAATGGCACGTATTTAGCACTTATTGATGTGAATATTCTTTGGGAGGGTCATGACCCTTTTAGCGTTAATTTAGAAAGTCATTGGAAGACAAATTTAGGAATTCTGGGAATTATTCGAGTCCCATTTCTTATAGGATTGGTTGGAAACTCGGTATTTTTGTGTAGTTTGAGCTAAAATCTATTTTTTGGTGCACTCTTTGTGCCATTAGATTATATCTTGACACAACTATTTGGCATATTTGTTTGTAGTTGTATAGATACATACGTCAATGCAACAATATTGGAAGGACAAGGGAAACATGACACTAAACTTAATTGAGACTATACAACACCTTTCATATGAAGAAGATAATGTTAAATACTATCTCCACTTTGAGACGTTGAAGTAAAAACATGGGCTTTATTTAATTTGCCAAAAGAATTCTAAATATCACTTAAAAAGGAACCTTAGAAATGAGAGATCTCTAAAGGGTGTGGTGTTAGAAACAACAAAACAAAAAGTAAATCTCAATGACAGTAACAATGTGCTAAGTTTACGATTGATCCACACATAAAAACCCATCTTAGACACTATATCAAGATGATAAATCATGATATATATGCTCAAATTTGAGGGACATTGAAGTAAAAACATGGGATAATAATGCCAAAGAACACTTGGAAAAGGAACCTTAGAATTAAGGGATCTCCAACGAGTGTGGTGTTTAGAAACACCAGAAGCAATCAAATTTCAATGAGATTGTTACATTCAAGTTTACAATTCATCCAAAGATAAAAACCCTTCGTAGACACTTTGTCAAGATAATAATTGAGTACAAATTGTATCTCAAACATAGCGTTTTCTCATGTATTGCTCCAATACATACAAAGTTTCTCTATCATAAGCTACTTTATTTACTAAAGTGTTGCAAGTATACTCCCATTTGTTCTTTGCATAAATCTAACCAAGTAACCATGCGCTGATTGTTGTCTCCAAAAAACTTTGAAGCTCCTCTATATTTTGATTCCACATCTTTGGAAAAATCAAGTAGGTTCCGGGCATATTCCACATTACATTGTAGAGGGTATCATAAAAAAATTAGCGTGTTATTTCCATCCAAGTCATGAAAAATTCTCCATGCTACATCCAAGTTTTTGTGGTATACAAATCGATATCCAATTACAAGATCCATCTTTTGACATATGCTGCACCTGCCCTGCTACGACCTTAAACTTTTGATGGTGCTGAGGAAAGCACAACTCAAGAATGCGCCGAGTCCTTTGTAGTCTATTAGTACTCCAGATCCATACCTCAAACCATTGCATACAAAAATCAAGGAAAGTGAATGCATCTTTGCGAATCAAATGCCAAACACTTGTATTCTCTTCCACAAGATGCATATGTTTGGCCCAGTCTAGACATACATCACCATGTTTCATCTCAATGGTCTTAAGTAAAACACCATTGAGTTCAAGTATCAATACTCTTCTTTGTTTCCTTATTGTATCTGGGGGTTGTGGAACTCTTTTGCTTCTAGGTACATGAGTCACCAATGATTGGTGGGTGCCACCTCAATAGTAAGTTTTTTGTACACTTGAAATCAAAGCTATATGCTTCAACATATCCTGTTGAAAACAAAATGTATGGTTAATGGACATTCAAAATTTTAAATAAATATATTATGTGCCAACAACAACATAAATTCATCCATGATATGGATGGTATTAAACCTTCATAGACAAACGCTCCAATACCTAAGAAGTTCAACCAAAAAAATAAAAGAGCAAGTATGTCAATGTAAATTTCATCAAATTTATTGAATATGACGTATAAAAGATTTTCACTGTTGAGATAATTGAGTCTATCCAAATTAAATTATAATATTCATAGCCTTACACCTTGACAAGGCAATATCTTGAATAAAAAATAAACATATCTTCATTGCAATCGAATTGCAAATATTGACAAAAGAGATAATCAAATGACAGTAAGTTTGGAGGCATTTGATTGCTTGATACGATAGTGTAAAGATTTGGCTCGTACAATCCAAAAATTAAACCCATCTAAGCACATTGTTTTGGCCAAAGCCTAAGTCTATCTTATGGGCTTTTAGTACAAAATGGCTCCAAACATTCTGCCCCCAACAAGTCTTGATATTTGTGCAGATCCCATACTTCAAACTACACGTTTAGACCTTAGAAATGGTTTCCTTCGACCTGCAACAACTAGTATGGGTTAGGTTGGAATCTGATTATATTGTCACTCAATGTTTAATGAAACTAGACATTATCCTACCCATAAGCTCAAGTAAGCCTTTTGTAGCCTTGATATGTATGCTTTTGCTACAACTCCACTTATGAGATGACCACGATCATATCCCAAGCGAGTAGCATAAAAGCAATAGCATGTTGATCACTCAAAATCCTTCTTTTGTAACACACTTTTAACAAGCCTAGCTGGTCTTTGGATAGTAATGGTACTCCAGCTTTGGATGCCAACATTGCTAGATCCTTGCTTATGGATTCTACTTCTCTTTTTCCCCCTCTTGATTGGACATACTTTAGCTTATCACCATACAATGGTAAGTGTGAAGATGAGTTTTCCACTTCATCTGAATATTTGTTGAGCTCTTCTCGCAAAAATTGGGAGGTGAATTGGAGCCATTCTTCCAGTACATCTTGAAAATCGATAAATAAATTATGACCATGTGTGATAGGAGATTGACCTAGCCGATTAAGCAAAATAATACCTCATATGGGTGGACCAGAAATACTACTCCATTGCCAAGTTTTGTAGATCTGTTGTCATCCCAGAGGATGACACTTTTCTCTTTCCAGCTCTCCCTATCTATAAAGTGATCTTCTTGATCAACAAGAAGTTCCGCAAATATATCCTCTTTGGTATTAGTAATGTCTTTGTCCATAACAAGGTTGACCAATGGCCATTTGATGATACTTCCAACTGCTTGAGACATTGTTCTTGCATCCATTGTGGCAAATGGAATGAGAAATGTGTCATCAAAGCTTTGTTGAACATGTATTGCTGCACATGTCTCACCAATGAATTGAAAACCACATGTTTGAGATGCATCAATGGAATGAATAACCCCACGTGCCTTCCTTACAGAACCATTAATGAGAAACACTGAAGCACCTTGTTTTAGACCCTGCAATCCCGGAGAAAATCAAGATCTCAATAAGAAAGATTGAAGCGATGTTTGTACAGTAGTACACAAAACTATAAATGTAATTCAATCTCAACATGAGTTCAGGCTCCAAAACCAAAGTTTGAATCTCACCTATCAATGCTAGTTTGCTAGGAGGCTAGGCTCCATCTAAAGCTTGAGCCTTGCCTGCATATGCTAGCTTGTTAGTAGGAGGCTCCATGAGCCTCACCATCATATGTTAGTTTGCTAGGAGGCTCCAGTTAAAGTTATCATCCTAACTTGCATAATATATTAGTTTGCATATGTTAGCTAGAAGGGTAGGCTCCTCCAACAAAAGTTTGAGCCTCACCCGTGGATGCTAGTTCGCTTCTGGGAAGCTGAAAGTAAAGTTTGAACCTCACCCACAGATGCTAGTTTGCTTGGAGGCTCCAACCAAAGTTTGAGCCTCACCTTCATATGCTAGTTTGCTCTATTAAGAGGTCCCAATTGAAGTGATAATCCTCACCTCATGTATATGCTAGTTTCCCAAGAGGTAGGCTTCATCACCCTCTGCATCTGGTCACACCGTTTCATTGGGATATTGAGTCAAGGTATGGTGTCAATTAGCCATCAATGTTTCATAGCTACAAAAGGCAAAGGTGAGTGGTTACAACAGCAGCAAAGGCAAAGAGAAAGCAATAGAAAGAAACAATATGCTAGTGAAGAGAATGTCACATGGAAATGAGCAAATGGACATTGGATTTGAGACTCTTCTCCTTCGTGAGTGCACAACTCAAGTTTGAGCCATTGTGCATTATATAGATTTTAGTTGAATTTTTAATTGCATAGTTTATAAGTATGTTTGGGTGTATGGGGAAAGAGGGAAGAAAAGAAGAAATCTCAAGCTCAAGCTCAAGCTCAAGGCTCAAACTTGAGTTTGAGCCTTGTCTATTACACAAGCAAGTAGGAATAGAGAGGGAAGCTAGGATGATCCCAGAGAACAAGTGCGGTGTGGGTGAAGAAGGTTATATAAACAAAAGTGAAACTAACTATAATCAAATAACCTCTGGGACCTAGGCCTGAGCCGTGATGTTGATCAAAACAACAACTTGATAAACTACCTACAAGTTCAGATACAATATTGGGCACCAATTTCAAAGAAGAAGAATGCAAGTGATGTGGAGGTTTATAAGGATTGGTCGAACAAGTATTGGCGAGAGAACAGAAATGATCCTCAGTGTTGGGAAGACACTAGCTACATCATTTGGGCATGGAAGCCCAAGGGTGGACAACTTCCAAAGAAAATCAAGATTCCAAAGGCTATAATACTCAAGGCCAAACAGAATCAATTGAATCAACATGAAAGTGAGGCACCATCACACGTCAGTGCAGTTGAGCAAGAATGATTTGTTAGCACATGGGCAACTAGCTTTGTAATCTTTTAGCAATGTTGTATGAAGCTACCAAACTCATAGTTCAATCATTATTCATTGTAAGGCTTTCTTAAGCTTTTGGATTTATGGTTCACCCATTCTTCAAGAATTTTGATTCAATACAGATGGTGATCTTTTTAATTCTATCACCTAGTCTTTCTTACAACTTAAGTTACATTGAATATCCTTTCTTTGTTAAAGTTTCTGTGTTTGATGGTCAACTGGAGGCTATGTGATATAAACAAACTTAATTCTTGGTGTGTGTGTGTGTGTGTGTGTGTGTGTGCAGGCAAATTTACATCCCACCAACATCATATATACTTGTTTACAAATGTACAATAGTACAGAAATCATTGTGTCAAGCACTCAGGCAACTGCCACCGATAGTTCCTAGTTTTGACACTGGAATGTGTTCATATAGTTAGGAGATGGCTTAGTAGACTTGGCACCCTACCAAGTAGGATGCGTGCTTGTGCAAGCAAATGTGACCATAATAAGTGCAAGACAACAAACCGGAGACACATTGTTCTCGGATTGTCGGGCATATTTGAGGGTCCAAACAATCTCAAATGGTCGTGGGGGGACTATGCATAGTTTCTATATAGGACTTGTTGTAGTCTAATATGGTCCCACTTGGATGATACGATCGGTTGGTCATTTTGGACCAAGTCAAGGATGTCAAGCCAACATGGTTGATCTACTTCCATGTTGATATAATAGTTTGAGTGTCTTTATTTATTATCAAGTTTAGTGTGTGTTCAGGCACTCCTATAAAGCAAGTCATCCTCCATCTAGAGTTTGTCTAGATTGCCATCAACTTACTCGCAACACATGGGTGGGTGGACAACCTGTAATCAAAGTTTGCAAGCAGTTATATTGTTTACTCTCCAGTTCTTTTTGTAATTATTTTTTGTTTTATTTTACACGTAATCTTTGTATGCCCATAAATCATGCAAGAAAGGTGCTTTAAAATTCTTTTCATTAATTAATTTCATAATTACCATGTTTGAAGTGGTGATTTAAGGTTTCTGGTTGTGTCTTTCTCATGTAAGCTTTTATCTCAAGCTCCCCAATGTGGTGGACACCAGCATAGTTGAGGTAACAATAATAAGAGTCCTCTCCCTCAATTATATTCTAGATAAGTCCAATCTAGGAGCTTGGAGATGATAACCAAAGAGAAGAGAACCCCAAGAGAAAGCCCACATAATTAACAGATGGATACATCTCCACCCCATAAGAGCAAGCCCACAGAACTAACAGATCCGTACATATTCCACCCCATAAGAGTAAGCCCACATAATTAATAGATTGATACATATTCCACTCATATTGGCACCAATTTTGGAAAGAGACCATGGCTATTCTCAAATATATTACTAACAAGATCATTGGGTGTCCTAAAAATAGGCTAAAAACAGGCCTTTCTATACCTTTAATGTCCAATCGCACTTAGCTACAAAAAGGAATTTCATGATAAGATTTTCTAATGAAATATCACACATGAACTCAGGAATCTAAAGATGTAATGTGATCAAGAATTGGATATCTATAAGTACACATTTTCTTGTGCACTCTTAGCAAGTATCTCATGTCATATATTTGTACTATAGGATAACATGTCCTTAAAATGCTTATAACTTTTGCATATTAGCTCCAATCAACAAGCAACTTTGAACATGCCAAATTCACATAACATAGAGTTTAACTTGATTTATTGGTATTCTTTTGAGTTTTGTTTCTATTTTGTAAAATTATTTTATGAACTTACAATTGCTAAAAGTACACAAGATTGACAACTTACAATGCTCAAATGTTAATGACTAGAGTTTTTTAGATATCATTTAGAAAATTATGACAATCTATTAGAAGGCCTATGAAAGTTTTATAATTTATTAATAAGAAAAGAAATATTTATGTAAATTACTCTAAACTCCTATGGGTAAAGGTAGAAAATTATGACAATCTATTAGAAGGCTTGTGAAAGTTTTATAATTTATTGATAAGAAATTAAAGATTTATGTAAATTACTCTAAACTCTTGTGGGTAAAGGTAGTTGTAATGATAAATTTATATTTCAAAAAATTGGGTTAATTTGAGTTTAGGAAGCAGCATCCTAGATCACCCCCTTTCTTGTAGTGACTTCCCATGATTTCAAGTAAGAAATTGTAGAATTTTGCAAAGGACATATTAGATATCAATGTCTCTTTTCTTTTTGCTTTCACTAGTTTAGACGAGGAAGAGTTCATATCAATGGTATCTTCTGTTAGCCCTGGAAGTCCTAGTGTGAAAAGTCCTACACACGAACACTTTTTACCCTGTGCTAGTAGCAGGGGGCTTTTCCCCCGTGTGGGAACACATTCTAGTGTGTTAGCCACATCATCCCTAGGGCTAGGGCTGAGTACTTTGTACTCCACAAATACATCATTATTATCAAGTACTTCTAGCTATCGCTTTTAGTCTCTCTCTCTCTCTCTCGCACTCTGTTCTTGGCACGATTGAGTGTGTCTATTCACTGTGTGTGTAGAGCATCTTCTCCCTCATCCAACATTGGTATCAAAGAGGCATTGTCAGAGCTTTGTTTCAGAACTTAGGTTTCAATGCCTAGGTCTCAGAGCCAATAGCTTCACAACATTATTCTCTATCGCAGTTCATTAATCTATGCTGCTATACATCTCGAGTATGATCACGGCCTTCTGTACTTTTCTCGTGTCATTAATTTTTACCACTGTACATTCTAAGATCTTGCATATTCCTCAGATCTAGGATTTCTACCAAATTTGAGAAATTTTTCTCAATTTCACAGCACATTTTTTAGGGTGTTCCAAAAGGAATTTTGAAAAACTCTATATAAGAGAGTTGTAGTATTTCTGGAGTACTACAACTTTGTTTCCCTGAGTTGTCCGCGTGATTTTGTCATTTGGACCCTCAAAAGTAGCCTAAATATGGCTCATCGTTGTTTTCGCACTGTTTTTTGCTATTTTGCGTGGTTTTTGGGCTGTTTTTTTGCCTTGATTTTCGAGTCAAATTTTAAGGTTGCTAGTCGAAGGCCAAAATGATCGATTTTGACTTGGATGCCCAATCCAAAGTCGAAGAGCTCAATGTTAGCTTTCCGATGTGCCCTTGATAACATTCATCGAATATACAGTTTAGGAGAAATGGGTCTCCAAATAAGGGTGTTTTCTAGAGTCTTTTTTTTATTTTTTTTAAAATTTATTTTTTGGCTGATGGACTCCTTTTCACGCCGTGACCTCCGTGGACTTTATGGATTTTATAAATTTTGATTTATTTTTTTTATTCTTTTTTTTTGGTCACATGAACGAAGGGTCTCATGCCATGAACACTTATCGGTTCATGCCATGAACCGGATTTCACGAAAAGGTTTTTTTGTGCGGTTCCCAAGGGAGAGCGTGAACCCTTAGGCCATGAAGTAAAAAATGGTTCACGTCATGAATCAAACTTCACAAAAATATTAAATTTGATTTTTTTATATAATTTTTTTAATAGACGGACCCCTTTTCACCTTGTGAACTTCACGGATTTTATAAAATTTGATTGATTTTTTTTATTTTTTTTATTTTTTTTGGGTCACGTGAATGAAGGGTCTCATGCCGTGAACCGAACTTCAGGTAAATAATAAATTCAATTAATATTTTTTTACCAATAGACCCCTTTTCACGCCGTGAATCAAACTTCACGAATTTTAAAAAATTTAATTAAATTTTTAATTCTTTTTTTGGTTCGCGTCGTGAACAAAGAGTCTCATGCCGTAAACCCTTATCGGTTCACGCCATGAACCGGATTTCATGAAAAGATTAAATTTATTTATTTATTTTTTATGCTATTCTCGAGGGAGAGCGTGAACCCTTAGGCTGTGAAGTTGCAAAAAAGGTTCACGCCGTGAATTGGACTTCACAAAAATATTAAATTGGATTTTATTCTTTTTGCCGAGACGGACCTCTTTTCACGCCATGAAATAGACTTCATGGATTTTATAAATTTTAATTGATTTTTCTTTTATTCTTTTGATTGTTTTTTTTGGGTTGTTATAAAAAAGGGTCTCACGTCGTGAACCCTTTCGGTTCATGCCATGAATCGAATTTCACGAAAAGGTTAAATTCAAATTTTCTTTTTGGGCGCAGTTCCCAAGGAAGGGCCTGAACCCTTAGGCCGTGAAGTTGCAAAAAATGGTTCACGTCCTGAACTGGATTCTACTTCACCGAAATATTAAATTTGTTTTGTTTTGCCGATAGGCCCCTTTTTACATCATGAATTGGACCTTAAAGATTTTATAAATTTTGATTGATTTTTTTGGTCGCATGAACGAAGGGTCTCGCACTGTGAACCCTTATTGGTTCAGGCTATGAACCAGATTTCACAAAAAGGTTAAATTTAATTTTTTTCTCTCGTGCGGTTATCGAGGGAGGGCGTGAACCATTAGGTCGTGAAGTTGCAGAAAATGGTTCATGCCGTGAACAAAAACTTCATGAAAAATATTAAATTCTTTCTTTAATAAAACCAACAGACCTATTTTCACACCATGAACTGGACTTCATGGATTTTATAAATTTTGATTGATTTTTTTAATTCTTTTTTTTTGGGTCACGTGAACGAAGGGTCTCACACTGTGAACCTTTATCGGTTCACGCCGTGAACCGGATTTCACACAAAAAGGTTAAAGTCATTTTTTTTGGACACGAGGGAGGGCGTGAACCATTAGGCTATGAAGTTGCAAAAAGAAGTTCACGCCGTAAACCGCACTTCATGATTTTTTTTAAATTATTTTTTTCAACGGACCCTTTTTCATGTTGTGAACCGGACTTCACGGATTTTATAAATTTTGATTGATTCTTGTTAATTTTTTGAATCTCATTTCTTGGATCGCATGAATGAAGGGTCTCACGCCGTGAGTTCATGCCATGAACCGGATTTCACGAAAAGGTTAAATTTGTTTCTTTTTTTTGGGCACAATTCACAATAGAGGAAGTGAACCCTTAGGCCGTGACTCGTTGTAGAAAATGGTTTATGCCCCGTGAACTGAACTTCATGAAAATATTAAATTGAATTTGTTTTATTACTGACGGACCACTTTTCATGTTGTGAAACGGACTTCACGGATTTTATTAATTTTGGTTGATTTGTTTTTAAATTCTTTTTTTTGGGGCATGTGAACGAAGGGTCTCACACCGTGAATTGGATTTAACGAAAAGGTTTTTTTTTTTGGCAGACAGACCCCTTTTAATGTCGTGAATGGACTTCATGGATTTTATAAATTTTGATTGATTTTTTTAATTCTATTTTTTTGGGTCACATTAACAAACGGTCTCATGCTGTGAACCCTTATTGGTTCACGCCATGAACCAAATTTAAGGAAGGTTAAATTCGTTTTTGTGCAGATCCTAAGGGAGGGCGTGAACCCTTAGGCCGTGAAGTTGGACTTCACGAAAATTTTCAATTGGTAAAGCGGACTTCATGAAATTTTTTTTTTTTGGGGCCGATAGGCCCCTTTTCACGCCGGATTTTATAAATTTTGATTTACATTTTTTTATTTTTTAATTCTTTCTTTTAAGTTGCATAAACAAAGGGTCTCACGCCGTGAATTGGATTCACAAAAAAATTAAAATATTTTTATTTTTGGGCGCGGTTCTCAAGGGAGGGCATGAACCCTTATGCCATGAAGTTGTAGAAATTGGTTCACGCCCATTAACCTGACTTCACAAAAATATTAAATTCTTTTGTTTTAAATCTACGGACTTGCTTTCACGCCGTGAACTGGACTTCACAGATTTGATAAATTTTTATTAATTTTTAATTCTTGTTTTTGGTCGCAACGAAGTGTCTCATGCTGTGAACCCTTATCGGTTCAGGTCGTGAATCGGATTTCAAGAAAAGGTTAAATTTATTTATTTTTTTTGGGCGCAGTTCTTGAGGGAGGGCGTGAACCCATAGGTTGTGAAGTTGCAAAAAATGGTTCACGCTATGAACCGGACTGCACGGAAATATTAAATTCATTTTTTATTTTCTTTTTTCCTGAGGGACCCCTTTTCACACCGTGAACCGGACTTTATGGATTTTATAAATTTTGATTGATTTTTTTATCTTTCTTTTTTGGGTCACATGAACGAAGGGTCTCACGTCATGAACCGGATTTCACGAAAAGGTTAAATTTGTTTTTTTCTTTGGGCATGACTCTTGAGGGAGGGCGTGAATCCTTAGGCCGTGAAGTTGCAGAACATGGTTCATGCCGTGAACCTCCGCTTCACGGAAATATTAAATTTGATTTTATTTTACTTTTTTATCGACTTACCCCTTTTGATGTTGTGAACCAGACTTCACAAATTTTGTAAATTTTGATTGAATTTTTTATAGTTTTTTATTCCTTTTTTTTGGGTTGAGTGAATGAAGGGTCTCACGCCATGAACTATTATCGGTTCATGCCGTGAACTAGATTTCATGAAAAGGTTAAATTTGTTTTATTTTTTTGGCACGATTCCCGAGGAGGGCATGAATCCTTACACTGTGAAGCTATAAAAAATTATTCACACTGTGAATCGGACTTCACAAAAATATTAAGTTTTTATTTTTGTTTTGGCCGATGGACCCCTTTTCACACCATGAACTCTACACTAAACTCCGCAGACTTCACGAATTTTAAAAATTTTGATTGATTTTTTTTTATTTTTATTTTTATGGGTCGCGTGAACAAAGAGTCGTATGTCGTGAACCCTTATCCGTTCACGTCGTGAACTAGATTTCACAAAAAAAATAAATTCAATTTTTCTTTTGGGCACGATTCCTCAGAGAGGGCGTGACCCTTAGGCCGTGAAGTTGCAGAAAATGGTTCACGCCGTGAAGTGGACTTCACAAAAATATTAAATATGATTTTTTTAAATTTTTTTACTGAACGGGCCCTTTTTTATCCTGTATACGAGAATTCATAGATTTTATAAATTTTGATTGTTTTTTTTAATTTATTCTTTTTTTTCCTTTTTTGGGTCGCATGAACGAAGGGTCTCAAGCCTTGAACTCTTATCGCTTCACGCTCTAAACCGGATTTCACGAAAAGTTTAAATTCAAATTTTTTTTTTGCACGATTCCTGAGGGAGAGCATGAACCCTGAAGTCATGAAGTTGGAGAATATGGTTCACATTGTGAACTAGACTTCACAGAAATACTAAATTCATTTTTGTTTTTGCTGACAGACCCCTTTTCATGCCGTGAATTGGACTTCACGGATTTTATAAATTTTGATTGATTTTTTTTAATTTTTTTGAATCTTGTTTTTAGGATCACGTGAACAAAGGGTCTCACGCCGTGAACCCTTATCGGTTCACGGCGTGAACCGATAGATTTCACAAAAAAGGTTAAATTTGTTTTGCTCTTCGTTTTTTTGGGCGCAGTTCTTGAGGGAGGGCATGAACCCTTAGGCTGTCAGGTTGCAGAAAATGGTTCACACCACATGAACCGGATTTCACGAAAATATTAAATTCAATTTTATTTTCTTTTTTGCCAATGGACCCCTTTTCATGCCATGACCTGGACTTCACGGATTGAATGTGAACGAAGGGTCTCACTCCGTGAATGCTGATCGGTTCACATCATAAACCAGATTTCATGAAAAGGTTAAATTTGAAATATTTTTTTTGGCGCAATTATTACGTCTCATCACATCCATTTCTCATTACATCTCATTCATTCACATTCTGATTCACATGACATATCATCTCATCCATTCGCTCATATCGACATCATATCGATTCACATACATATTCGCATTCATTATCCCACATACTCATCCACATTCGTACATCCACATCCACATCTACATCCATACATCCATTTTCACATCCACATTCATACATCCACATCCACATCCACATCCACATTCATACATCCACATCCACATCCACATTCATACATCCACATCCACATCCACATCTACATCTTTGCATCACTTTTCACATCCACATTCATACATCCACATCCACATCCACATTCATACATCCACAACCACATTCATACATCCACATCCATACATCCACATCCACATCCATACATCCACATCCACATCTACATCCTTACATCCATTTTCACATCCACATCCATACATCCACATCCACATCTACATCCTTACATCCATTTTCACATCCTCATTCATACATCCACATCCACATCTATACATCCATACATCCACATTCACATCCACATTCATACATCCACATCCACATCCACAACTACATCCTTACATCCATTTTCACATCCACATCCACATCCATACATCCACATCCACATCCACATTCATACATCCACATCCACATCCATACATCCACATCCACATCTACATCCTTACATCCATTTTCACATCCTCATTCATACATCCACATCCACATCTATACATCCACATCCACATCCACATTCATACATCCATATCCACATCCACATCCACATTCATACATCCACATCCACATCTACATCCACATTCATACATCCACATCCACATCCACATCCATACATCCACATCCACATCCATACATCCAGATCCACATCTACATCCATATCTACTTTCGCATCCATACATCCATATTCACATTCACATTCGTACATCCACATCCACATTGACATCCGTACATCCAGATCTATACATCCAGATCCACATCTACATCCATATCTACTTCCGCATCCATACAGCCATATTCACATTCACATTCATAAACATCCTCATTCACATTCCATAAATCCATTTCTACATTCACATTCATACATTCACATTCATAAACATCCTCATTCACATTCCATAAATCCATTTCTACATTCACATACACCTTCACATCTATTCTTTTATAACACATCCATTCTCATCTTATCACAGCCCATACACATCTTATCACATCAGATACACATCGTATCACATTCCATACACATCTTATCACATCCTATCACATCTAACACACATCTTATCGCAGATACACATCTTATCACATCCCATACACATCCTATCACATCCTATCACATCCTATCACATCTCATACACATCTTATTGCATCACATATACATCTTATCACATCCCATACACATCTTATCACACCCCTTTTACACGTTATTATTATTTAATAGCTTCCTAGATTAATACCGATAATAAGACTTTTTCTACACTCAAGCCACTTGCTTGGTTTAAATTAAAGATTCTTTTTTTAAACCAACTATTTCCATATTGCTTCTCAATTCCTCAATTGAGAAGCAACTATTTCCATATTGCTTCTCAATTCCTCAATTGAATTTTATTTCATATTCTTCTTTTGAATAAAAGAATTCATGGGATTTATAGAAATCAATTCTACCCATATTTCTTGATAACCATAAATCGAATTTATACTAAAAATTCCTCTTCTTCTCATTTAATTTCTAGGATTCCAATTACCATGGGAATTCTTCTTTTTTGCATTTAATTAATTACATTCCAATGTCCTAGGAATTCCTCTTTTCCCATTAAGTATTTCTTATATAATAAATTCATCTAAATTAAAATATCCATTATTTCATTATGTTACAAATTTCTCTTTGCCGAACTAAATGAGGGAATTCCAATATCGTAAGAATTCCTCTTTTGACATTTAAATATTTCTTATAGATAAATAAATTTATCTAAAAATTTTCTCTTTGAAATTGAATGAATTATCCCATAATTCCAATATGATAAGAAATTCTCTTTTCTCATCCAATCATGGAATTCCAAATGTAATGGGAATTCCTCTTTTAACATTTAATTATTTCTCATAGATAAATAAATTTTATCTTAAAAATTCATTTTTGAAATTAAATGAATTATCCCATAATTCCAATATGATAAGAAATTCTCTTTTCTCATCCAATCATGGAATTCCAATTGTAATGGGAATTCCTCTTTTAACATTTAATTATTTCTCATAGATAAATAAATTTTATCTTAAAAATTTATTTTTGAAATTAAATGAATTAACCTATGATTCCAATATGATAAGAAATTCTCTTTTCTCATCCAATCATGGAGTTCCAATTGTAATGGGAATGCCTCTTTCATCATAAAAATTTATCTATACAAAAATATAAATTTAACTAAAATCTTCTTTAATTTTTTTACATAAATTATACATAATCTTAGCATTTCAATTATTTTCTCTAAATCAATGGAATACATGGATTCCCAAGGTCATGGGGATTACTCTTTTAACATAAAATTTAATTACTAGAAATTTCTCTTTTCTTAAATTCAATAATTATGCTTTAAAATCAATTTCTCCATGATTACAATGAAAATCTTTCAATAAATCTAGGATGATAATTCCTAGAATATGGTAGGAAGTCCTCTTTTCATACTTTGAATGAAAATGTTTTATGTGTAATTTTTACAGAATTTTCGCCATAGCTCCGCTACTATTATTGATAAATCTCAATTTATTCTAAAAGAATGAACTTTAACATTATAGATATGATTAGAATGATCCCTAATTGGATCATCAACCCATTATGGATTGAATCATAAATTCTCATGAAATAACTAATTTAAAAGCATAAAAAAGCCATTAATTTGGCCTCCATTTAAACAAGCATAGAATTTATTCTTAGATTAGGAAAAATCCTTCACTTGGATTGAGAATAGGTCATGGGAATGACCATTCTTTGAGTGAAAGAGAGAAATTACATAAAAACCATTAAAATTAAGCATAAATGGAAATTTATGTATTTCCTTACTACCATTCATCAATTAACTTCAATAGCATTAAAAAGCCATTCCAATTAAGCTTCTCAAGCTTGAGAGGGGTTGAGAAGAGAGAAACATTGAGAAATTATGGAAAAAGATCAAAATTCACACTTTACCTTACAAATTGCTTGATTCTTTGATCACGATAGAGGCCCCCAACCAATCAATTGGTTTGGTATGTTGATGGAGCCACCAATGGAGATTGAAGAAAGAGGGAAGCTCCAATTTCTTCAATTTGGAGAGAATTTCAGAGAATAGTAAAAATTATCATTATTTCAACATAATTCTGGTATAGTAAAATTCACCTATTTTTTTACAAAGGACTCAGGTTCTATGTATAGAAGAGGGAGGCTCTAACCAAGACCAACTGATTTCTAGAATTTTCCAAATTTCAGTTTGGTTGAATTTGGACCAGATTTGGACCTAGTTTGGTTACTTTTTGATTCGGTTTGATTTAGGAGAGAGAAGAGATAAAAATATCACATTATTTTTGAGTTTAAAACTCATTCAAGCATGTGAAGTAGGCGCCTCCTTGAAGGGACTCCCCTTCCTTACACAAGTGTCAAAATGGAATTATTATACCCAAAATATCTCATTTTTTAGTAATAGTCATAGTTTTTTATTAATAACCCTTGTACATAGTCAACTCTTTATCTTATGTGAGCATTTACTCATTTTTGGGTATTTTTCTTTTTCAAATTAGATTTATCTCCTCCCCACACATGGATTGATCTTATTGGCCCATAGGAACCTTAATTGGACCATAATCTAAAAATTTCTGAAAATCT
Organism: Cibotium barometz; assembly: GCF_041138505.1. Classification (NCBI taxonomy): domain Eukaryota; kingdom Viridiplantae; phylum Streptophyta; class Polypodiopsida; order Cyatheales; family Cibotiaceae; genus Cibotium; species Cibotium barometz. The sequence goes on from NC_141087.1 coordinate 25,473,951, forward strand.
AGACCCTTAGACTAAGGTCCTTTATACCCATTTCCAATTAATTCTAATTGCACATTCGAAAGTTCTTTCTGAATTTCTGTTTTATGGGAATTCATTTTAGACACTAGGAGGATTTTTATATCTAAGAGTATCTCAATTTTGGACTACCTCTCTCTAGACATTTTCTCTCTCTAGGTCAAAACATGATAAACAGAGTCTTTCTTTTATTTCACAGAGGGGAATAATTATAAGATCAGAAGGGGAGGTTCTTACACCTGCATACCTCAAAAAGCTGGAGGGAGGAATCTTACATCCTACCCCACTTAAAAAACGCGAGATGTCCTCATCTTGCAAACTAGAGGACAACTCTTTCCCTTAAGATCCAATTGGGTTCCTTATATTTTGGTCAACCCAACAGAATCCTGGGATAAAGATCCCTTATATAGAACTCATCATTAGATAACAATTCATTTAGAACATATCATTCATATCTTTAACACAATAATGGTCCTTTAGACCCAAAAATTTCTTTCTGATCATTCCTCCACGGGAATTCAAGTCAAGCAAGTCCTCAATTTGTCATCCAATTAACCTTATCCACCGGGTCAAGTGTTAATAGTAGCAATCTGACAGCACAATCCACTAATCTCATAGTGATTTGCTGAAGCCACTATCATCATTCTAGTACGAATATTAGCACAGGGACTTGTCCCATTCATCCTCATTGTGGTTTTTGTTCAGCTTAATGCTTTTTAAACAAAATTCAAGAATCATCTTTTTCCAATCAGAATCCAAATCAACTCATTAATTCTCAACCAGAATTTTAAAATCAAATCAACCACATTCGAATTCATCATGTGGATAGCATTTTAGCTTATAATTTTAAGTCTTAGATTTACTCGTATATACTACCAGTAAAGAGCTGCAGTTATACCCTTGGTTTATACGGGTAGTCACGATCCTTGGAATTATAAGGTGAAGACCATCATGTCTAGGCCTCAAGCAAGTCAGGGATTCCATGCAATTACTAACTTATGAATTTTAGTTTGAATACTAATTTATATGAATTTCATCACACAATTCCAACCATTAACTGTTACTTTAAATTTTGGACATTTTGGCTTCTCAGTTGATCCTCATTAGCCAATTTGCTCTGATACCAACTGTAAGATCCCCGTCCCCACTGCGCAACGGATTCGGGGTGCTAGCAGCGGAAGTAGCACATCTTACGCGAGGCAGGGTCCCACAGTCGGGGCCTCGCCCACCACGGATATCTGGACAAGTTATTAATTCCTCGGTTCTTCCAAAACCGAACTCGAAAAAACTTCCCTTGCCCGGAAAGCACAGGCGATTCCTCCAGGATAAAATTTTACTCTAACGTAGTCAAGGTCATTACTGACCAAACTGATGCAACCGCACCTATAAAGATGCTTGGCCAGATCAAGGAAGAAACTTGCACTTGGATCATAGAGATCAATGCTTTTTTCGCCATCAAGAGGCATAGCCTCGTAGAACAATTACTATTCCGAAAGCTCACCATTTAAATCAAACCGAGGCTGGTCAAGACCTCGGCCAACCATGCTACAAGAGACGTCCTCCGTTGACTCTCCGTCAGCTGTTGCAACTTTATCAAGTAGGTCTCCACCACGACCACATTCTCAAGATAGTCAAAATGCTTCCCCAGCATTCTTGACATAAAACAGTCATTTACATAGACAGTTCACAAATACAGTTTCTATAATGAACTCTCGTCTTTCTAGATTGTTCCACATCAATCCATATTACTTAATCCAAATCCAATGTATATGCGTATCCATTCTTAATGAAATACATCATTTTCAATCCCATCACATCAGATTCATTCACTTCACATAACATCCATTCTTAATCAAATACATCATTTTCCATCCCATCACATCAGATTCATTCACTTCACATAACATCAGATTCATTCACTTCACATAACATCCATTCCTATCTTTCTTAAATTATATTACGTCTCATCACATCCATTTCTCATTATATCTCATTCATTCACATTCTGATTCACATGACATCTCATCTCATCCATTCGCTCATATCGACGTCATATCCATTCAGATACATATTCGCTCATATCGACGTCATATCCATTCAGATACATATTCGCATTCATTATCCCAATTACTCATCCACATTCGTACATCCACATCCACATCTACATCCATACATCCATTTTCACATCCACATCCATATCCACATCTACATCCTTACATCACTTTTCACATCCACATTCATACATCCACATCCACATCCTTACATCACTTTTCACATCCACATTCATGCATCCACATCCACATCCACATCCACATTCATACATCCACACCCACATCCATACATCCACATCCACATTTACATCCTTACATCCATTTTCACATCCTCATTCATACATCCACATCCACATCTATACATCCATACATCCACATCCACATCCACATCCATACATCCACATCCACATCCACATTCATACATCCACATCCACATCTACATCCACTTTCATATCCACATTCATACATCCACATCCACATTCATACATCCACATCCATACATCCAGATCCACATCTACATCCATATCTACTTCCGCATCCATAAATCCATATATCCATACATCCATATTCACATTCATACATCCACATCCATACATCCATTTTCACATCCACATTCATACATCCACATCCACATCCACATCTACATCTACATCCTTACATCACTTTTCACATCCACATTCATACATCCACATCCACATCCACATCCACATCTACATCCTTACATCACTTTTCACATCCACATTCATACATCCACATCCACATCCACATTCATACATCCACATCCACATCCACATCCACATCTACATCCTTACATCCATTTTCACATCCACATCCACATGCACATCTATATCCTTACATCTATTTTCACATCCTCATTCATACATCCACATCCACATCTATACATCCATACATCCACATCCACATCCACATCCACATTCATACATCCACATCCACATACACATCTTCATCCTTACATCCATTTTCACATCCACATTCATACATCCACATCCACATCCATACATCCACATCCACATCCACATCCACATTCATACATCCACATGCACATCCATACATCCACATCCACATCTACATCCTTACATCCATTTTCACATCCTCATTCATACATCCACATCCACATCTATACATCCATACATCCACATCCATACATCCACAAAAACATCCACATTCATACATCCACATCCACATCTACATCCATACATCGACATCCACATCCACATCCACATTCATACATCCACATCCACATCCACATCCACATCCACATCCACATCTACATCCTCATTCATACATCCACATCCACATCCACATCCACATCCACATCGACATCCATACATCCAGATCTACACATCCAGATCCACATCTACATCCATATCTACTTTCGCATCCATACATCCATATTCACATTCACATTCCTACATCCACATCGACATCCATACATCCAGATCTATACATCCAGATCCACATCTACATCCATATCTACTTTCGCATCCATACATCCATATTCACATTCACATTCATAAACATCCTCATCCACATTCCATACATCCATTTCTACATTCACATTCATACATTCACATACACCTTCACATCTATTTTTTTATAACACATCCATTCTCATCCTATCACAGCCCATACACATCTTATCACATCAGATACACATCTTATCACATCGTTTCACATCCCATACACATCTTATCACATCCTATCACATCTCATACATATCTTATCGCATCAGATACACATCTTATCACATCCCATACACATCTTATCACATCCTATCACATCTCATACACATCTTATTGCATCATCTTATCACATCTTATCACATCCCATACACATCTTATCACATCACATGCATATCTTATCACATCCCATACACATCTTATCACATCCCTTTTACACGTTATTATTATTTAATAGCTTCCTAGATTAATATCGATAATAGGACTTTTTCTAAACTTCAGCCACTTGCTTGGTTTAAATTAAAGATTCTTTTTTTTAACGACTATTTCCATATTGCTTCTTAATTCCTCAATTGAATTTTATTTCATATTCTTCTTTTGAATAAAAGAATTCATGGGATTTATAGAAATCAATTCTTTCCATATTTCTTGATAACCATAAATTGAATTTATACTAAAAATTCCTCTTCTTTCCATTTAATTTCTAGGATTCCAATTACCATGGAAATTCTTCTTTTTTGCATTTAATTAATTACATTCCAAAGTCCTAGGAATTCCTCTTTTCCCATCAAGTATTTCTCATATAATAAATTCATCTAAATTAAAATATCCATTATTTCAATGTTAGAAATTTCTCTTTGCCCAACTAAATGAGGGAATTCCAATATCGTAAGAATTCCTCTTTTGATATTTAAATATTTCTCATAGATAAATAAATTTATCTAAAAATTTCCAAATTCTTTTCTCATCCAATCATGGAATTCCAATTGTAATGGGAATTCCTCTTTTAACATTTAAATATTTCTCATAAATAAATAAATTTTATCTTAAAAATTTGATTTTGAAATTAAATGAATTATCCCATAATTCCAATATGATAAGAAATTCTCTTTTCTCATCGAATCATGGAATTCCAATTGTAATGGGAATTCCTCTTTCATAATAAAAATTTATCTATACAAAAAGAAAATTTAACTAAAATCTTTCTTTAATTTTTTTACATAAATTATACATAATCTTAGCATTCCAATTCTTTTCTCTAAATCAATGGAATACATGGATTCCCATGGTCATGGGGATTACTCTTTTAACATAAAATTTAATTACTAGAAATTTCTCTTTTCTTAAATTTAATAATTATGCATAAATATAAAAATCAATTTCTCCATGATTACAATGAAAATCTTTCAATTAATCTAGGATGATAATTCCTAGAATATGATAGGAATTCCTCTTTTCATACTTTGAATGAAAATGTTTTATGTGTAATTTTTATAGAATTTTCGCCATAGCTCCGCTGCTATTACTGATAAATCTCAGTTTATTCTAAAAGAATGAACTTTAACATTATAGATATGATTAGAATGATCCCTAATTGGATCATCAACCCATTATGGATTGAATCATAAATTCTTATGAAATAACTAATTTAAAAGCATAAAAAAGCCATTAATCTGGCCTTCAATTAAACAAGCATAGAATTTATTCTTAGATTAGGAAAAAGCTTCATGAGAAGCTTCACTTGGATTGAGAATAGGTCATGGGAATGACCTATTCTTTGAGTGAGAGAGAGAGAAATTACATAAAAACCATTAAAATTAAGCCTTCAATTAAACAAGCATAGAATTTATTCTTAGATTAGAAAAAAGCTTCATGAGAAGCTTCACTTGGATTGAGAATAGGTCATGGGTATGACCATTCTTTGAGTGAGAGAGAGAGAAATTACATAAAAACCATTAAAATTAAGCATAAATGAAAATTTATGTATTTCCTTACTACCATTCATCAATTAACTTCAATAGCATTAAAAAGCCATTCCAATTAAGCTTCTCAAGCTTGAGAGGGGTTGAGAAGAGAGAAACATTGAGAAATTATGGAAAAACTTATCAAAATTCACACTTTACCTTACAAATTGCTTGATTCTTTGATCACGGTAGAGGCTCCCAACCAATCAAATAGTTTGGTATGTTGATGGAGCAACCAATGGAGATTGAAGAAAGAGGGAAGCTCCAATTTCTTCAATTTGGAGCTGTCTCTATTCTAGTGGACCCCAAGCTTTTCCCCTATTGGCCTAAAACCAACACTTTTCCAGATATGGATTGAGTTACACAACCTTCCACTGCACCTCCACTCCCTACTCAAAATCCTTCTCGAACTAGTAAGGCGAGTACTGGCTATGAGAGAAAATACACACCTAAACCCGTAGTGGCACCTACAAGCCCTAGTGGAAGTAGATTCAAGCAAGGAACTCCCTAGTGCTTTATTAGTCAATGCAAGAATGGGCTTCCTCCTTGAACAACCTGTAGTATTTAAAAACATCCCCAGTACATGTTTGCATCATGGAGAAAAAGTCAACTTCATTAGGAATTGCCCTATCAAATTCCCTCCCCCCTCAACCACGAGCCAACCAACCGGACTCTAAAGAGGATAGCTAGGGATTTCAAACTGTTGGGAGAAAAGGTAGAGGATAAGGGTGCAGTGAAGGAGTCAAAATTTTACCTAGAAGGAGAAATTATAATAGATTCTCCCCACTATTAATTAATATTTCCAACCCTACCCAGACTGTCAAAGAATCCTCAAGTGAGGATGAAGAGGAAGAGGTTCCTAGTAAGAAATTTTAGGATAGTGACCTAGAAAAGGAGGTTGAAGATATGGATTTCTAAGATGCCTCCCTGGTTAATTTGGGTACTATCCCTCACAAGTTGAGAAAGAATCTCTACCAAGAGGAGGAAAAAATCTCCTTCTTTATCTTTTTGTCAAATAGACTATTAGAAACTTAGGACAGTCAAAAGCGAAAACCCTTGCCCTCAAAAGGAGACAATCCCAAGTAGGTGGGATAAACTCTCCCCTTCCCACAGAGAAGAGAACCTCCCCCCAAAAATCAAAGAACATGAGAGACATGAGAGACATGACCCTTATCTCTTACAACACCAAAGGGCTAACTGATCTCAACAACACTAGAATTATAAAAGAGTGGATGTATCAATCGCACATCCATCCAAATTTTATCTACTTGCAAAACGGAAGTTAAAACTACAAGGAAAGCATTGGCTAAAAACCTTGAGAAGCTCTCAAAGAAACATTCGTATTTGAGTTCTAAACATCCCTTTGGAAAGGGGGCACATCAATAGGAATAGCTAAACAGTGGATGCCCATAATTAAACATTATGAGGTGGACCCTCTTAACAGATGAGTAGTTATTCATTTAGAAGATAATAATTTTAAATTGGTGATTATCACAATCTATGCTACTAGTACTTATGTCTCAAAACCAGAATTGTGGAAGTCTATGATGCATTTTGTTGATCTAATAATTTTGGTCAGAGACTTCAATATGGTAGAGTCCCCCAAGGATAGACTGTTGGGCATGGGACAAACAATTAGAGGTCTAGAAAGAAGAAAGTGGATGGACCTAAAAGGCATCCATGCTCTAAAGGACATGTCCTATGATAATGACTTTAATTGGGACAATGGCTGATTGGTTACTCAGCTAAGAAAAGCAAGGCTAGATAGGTGCTATACCTCTAAGAGTATCAAGTGAACCTCTTCATCAATGAAAAAGTAAAAGTTCAACACAATATTACTCTAAGTTTAGACCACCACCCTATATTGTGCGATTTGTCTCAAGGGGCTTAAAAAATCAGAGCAAATTGGTTTACACATACCCTCAACTTTTGCAACCTATAGTGAGAAGGATCCTGAAGAAAATCTAGTGCCAACATTTTCTTCCCAACAAAGGCTTGGTCACATGCAGTTAATGACTCATAGAAGGTGCTTCTAGACATTAAAAAGGAGGTCACCAAAATCAAAATAGACAAGAGAGCCAAAAAATATCATGAACTGCAAATACTAGAACAAAAAATCAATCAAGTCCAGGTTGGTCTTCAAGATCAAAGTTAGAGAAGTCCTAAAGAAGGAGGAAGAGATCCAATGCCAACACATCAAACTGTATCTAAGAGAATGGTGGGTTGGGAAGATGGATAGATCTTCTAGAGAGATGTTCTCTCTCTTGAAAAAAAGACTGCCATAGATCATATCCCTATGCTAAGAGATAAACGAGGTGGACATGCAGAATTAATAGTAGCTGAGAACATGGATATTGTCAACGACCACTTCTTGTCCATCTTTGGTGCACAATATGTGTACATAGAGGAAAGAAAAGCAGCAATGCATGTCATTTCAAAATGCATGAAGAAAACAGTACTAGTGAGCCTTTCAGCCGTTAATCTAGAAGAGGATATCTCCTTGGGAAAACTAGAGGATGCAATTAATGCCATGCAAAATGGAAAGAGCCCTTGACTTGATGCTCTGCCTACAGAATTCTATAAAACCTACAAAGACTTCTTGCAACCCCTTTACTTAAGGTATGGAAGGAATCAATCAAATTTGGTGCCCTCCCCTTCTTAATAAATGAAGGGGTCATCAAATTAATTCACAAAAGAGGCCCCAAAGATGACATATGTAATTGGAGACCTATTACTATGCTACTGCATACAAAATTTACCCAAAGGCCCTAGCTAGCAAATTCCCCTGACATTAAAAGAATGGATAAGGCCCAAACAAAAAGGCTTCATTAAGGGCAGATACATATTGGATGCCATCATAGCCTGGTGGGAAGGAGTTAAACTTGCAAAGCAAACGCTTTAGGACTTCATATTTTTCAAGATAAACTTCGACACAAAGCCTATGACAGCTAGATTGGAAATTCATCTTCGAATCCCTCGAGGATATGGGTTTGGGCTTCATCCAAATGATTAAAGTCCTTTTTGGCAATACACATGCTAGAGTGAAAGTCATCTTCCAATCCCTCGAGGATATGGGTTTGGGCTTCATCCAAATGATTAAAGTCCTTTTTGGCAATATACACATGCTAGAGTGAAAGTCAATGGCCATCTCACGGAAACATTTGACTTAAAGATATCCATAAGACAAGGATGCCCCTTGGCCCCCCTACTATTTGCTATTGCAACAGATGCCTTAGGCTGGTTGGTTCAAATTGCAATAGACAAAGGACAGTTAAAGGGTATATCCCTACCAGACAACAAAGGTCAAACATGCCTTCAACTGTTTGTAGACAACAAAGGTCAAACATGCCTTCAACTATTTGTAGACAAAACAAATGGTCTGATTCATAACATCCAGTCATCTATACAAGCCTTTTGGGAATCCCTGAGAGTGTTCTACTGCTTGTTGGTGTCAGGGCCAGTTATCAACCATGAGAAAACAAGAATCGAAACCATGCTCAATGAGCCTCCATAGTGGCCTCCATAGTGGCTCCTAAAACAAGGCTTGACTTTTAATGATCTATTGTGGCCATGAAATATAGGTATAATACGGCTTGATTTTTAATGATCTATTTTTTGCCATGCATGTAATACGGCTTGATTTTCAATGATCTATTTTCGCCATCAAAAATAGGTAGAATTTTGTGATCATCATTAGAAAAACATCAAATCCTCATGCTAGAGCCACCTTAACTTTTGAAGAATCGGCCTCGAACAATGTCTATCTTTTTTTTAAAGTAAATAACTGAATAGAGGAAATGAATAAGCGTATGAAGGAAAAAACTACTTATTCAAAATTATTATTTCCTCTTCAACCCATGGTGAGTAGGATTCAAAGTGAGAGTGCCCCTAGATATTAAAGATTGACAAGTTGAAAGGACTCTGGGAACTCACGATGTAGGTCAACCAAAGTATAAGAGGGGCCGGTCATTGTCCTCACGCCGGCCATATACGATTTGATTAAAGTTCAATATGAATTGGAGAACACAACACGGATCCTTGAAGTCAAAATTTGCTCAACGACCTTACAAAGCAAGGTGCTCTTTTATAGACGGAGATGGAGCGTCGTGAGAGAGCTGTGGAGCCATGTGCTACTCGACGCGGCTGCAGCTTCGACGGGAGCGTCGGTCGTAGTGAGAGGAGGCTCAAGGGGGTGCGCAAGCGGAGCTGGGCTAAGTGGGTGTTGGAGATTCGCGTGCCCAAGAGCCGCGCACGCATTTGGCTCGGATCCTATGGCAGCGCGGAAGAGGCCGCTAGGGCCCTCGATGCAGCTACGTTCTACCTGAGAGGCTCCGCCCGCGCCTCCCTCAACTTCCCCGCTCTCTTTCTCAAAATCGTCCACACCGTTGCACGCGCCAACGCTCGTATTGCCCCACGAGCAGTGGCACCGCCCCTCACGACAGCGCAGAGAACGACTATCGCTTCTGTATTGCCCCACGAGCAGTGGCGATCCATTTGCTGAGCTCGGGATCTCTGAGCTGATAACAGTTGCAGGAGGGTGGAAGAGCTTAGTCTATAACCACTTTACCATGTACATGCTATCAGAGCTTAGTCTATACTCACTATGTAGTTTACCATGTACATGCTATCATTATACGCTAGCAATCCCGCAAGGAAAGTCAACAAGGATGTACCTTGGACACTCGACTTACCTTTACAAGTATGTAATAACTTGCAAGTCTACTTGAGGATGTTGCTAAATATGTGATAACATCAAGTCTACTCCACAATGTAGCAACAAAGTATATATTATAGTAGTACTCAACCCTTGTGTTGCTACAGTATGTAAAAGATATTAAAATGTAAAACGCAAGAATGGAAGCCGGAATACAAAGGGTCAATTGAAGGGATCTTTTCCTCTTATTTTTTAGAAATCTAGGATTTCTTTTTTCTCTCCTCTCCTTGTACCTTGGTTGTCCATGGTTAATATGTAATAGTTATTAACCATGCTTATATATATATATATATATATATATATATATATATATTCATATTCTTCAGTAGTAGTAAAACAAAGTATTCAATAGGAGTTAGAGAATTAACTGGTATGCCTTGTGTAAAAAAATTCATTAGAAAATTAAATAAGGTTTAATAAGGGTATTCGCGTTTGATAGTAGAATACGTGTATCGTTTTAAGATAATGATTTGAATTGTCTTTTTATTAATCATTATTTATGTTGTGATTATAAAATGGTTTATGTGATTACATCATAAAAGAGGGCCATGTAAGTGTTTTAACCTAGGACAGAGAGGCCTTTCTATGCGCACCAAATCCATCAAAAATTATATTAAAAAATCACACAATTGATAACTCTTTTCAATTTTTTAAAATGTTTGATAAAATCGAGTAAAAATAATATAGTTTTGATGAAAATGTATATGAATTAAAAAGAAGAGTTCACAAAAATTATAAGCTGAGGTACTTGTAAAAAAATATGGAGATTTTTAGAATTTATTTCAAGATAAATTTATAATTTTATTTAATTTATTGTAAAAAATTTAAATTTATAAACTTAATTTTATTTTATAATTTGTAAAAAAATATGGAGATTTTTAGAATTTATTTCAAGATAAATTATAATTTTATTTTAATTTATTGTCAACCAAACATTCTAAAAGTCATAATTTTATTTTAATTTATTGTCAACCAAACATTCTAAAAGTCATAATAGCCACATGATTTAAAAAAAGGATAAGCTGAATTATGTTGTCCAGTGTTAGAAAAAAATTGTCCTTTAGTGTAACTTTCACGGTTCAAACTGAGAAAAACCGGTTGTAATGTTGGCTAGTCCTAAATTTAAAGAATGAGAATTTTTAAATTTTAGTTATAAAACCGGTTAACCTATGCAATTTTTCAATAAAAACCGGTTGAACTTCAAGCTCATCCTTTTTTTCACTAGTTAGAAAAAACGTTTATTTCTAACACTGATCCAACTAAAGTAACTCCTTTTTGTATTATTACATGCAAGTTGTAGATGTCATCACAACCTCCTTTGCTGTCTAGTTTTGACACACTTATTGGAGACTTTTACTTACCATTGCTTGTGCCTCACCCACCATACTTTTGTTATGTGTCCTCTCGATTATCATTCCACCCTTGCTCATCACTACACATTGAGAATTGCTAGAATTTCTCTCCATAATTAGAGAATATTCTCTCTCTCTCTCTCTCTCTCTCTCTCTCTCTCTCTCTCTCTCTCTACAACGAACATTGATGGCCCGCCTGGGTGATAGCTTTTGCACCTATGTCACTAGCACGGTTGGTGCGATTATGGTTAATATGCTACCAGTGGTGATATAGGCTATGTGATAGCCACTTTGGAGTACTAGAGCTATGGCATAGTTATAGCACCAACTCATAAAGCTAGGAGCAAGCGATTAAGGAAGGTAGACAAGGGTGATTCATTGGTCCTAATTCAAGATAGGTCAGACCAAACTATAGAGATGGGGTCTGTAGAATCCAACTCAATAACATAACATAGATCCTTGAAGTCAAAATTTGGTTTATTAAGGTTCAACGAACCTTAGAAAGCAAGATGTTCTAGATAGAGCGTCGAGACGAAGGGGTGAAAGAGCTTTGAAGCAATGGTGAGCCATGTGCTACTGAACGCATCTGTAGCTTCGAAACCCTCCGCGAGCGTCGGTAAGTGGGTGTTAGAGATCGGAGCCGCACGCGCATTTGGCTCGGCTCCTACGCCAGCGAGGAAGAGGTCGCCAGGGCCTTTGATGCAGCTACGCTCTACCTGAGAGGCTCCTTCACCCGCTCCTCCCTCAACTTCCCCGACTCCCCTCCCGCTCTCTTTCTCAAAATCGTCCACACCGTTACACACGCCAACCCTCGTATTACCACGAGCAGTGGCATCGCCCCTCACGACAGCGCAGAGAATCACTATCGCATCTGTATCGAGACGATCCATCTGAGCTCGAGATGTCTGAGCTGAAAACCTTCGACAAAATAGCTATCGTTATTTACGTTGTTTACCATGTACATAAATTGCTATAATTTATTTAGTCTACTACGTGGTTTACCATGTCCATGCTATCATTATACGCTAGCTATAACGTAAGGTCTCTATGCGATCGGCTAGCTATAACGTAAGGTCTCTGAGATTCTGGTTGCGGATGACGAAACTAATGACAAAAGCGTTTTTTTTTCCTAGTCTCAGAACGAGTTCACTTGTCTCTCATCCGGGCAAGAAAAATAAAAATGAAAAACAACAACATAAGGAAAGTAAACAAAGATTTACCTTGGACTCAACTTACCTTGACAAATATGTCATAACTTGTAAGTCTACTTTCAAGGATGTTGCTGAATATGTCATAACTTGCAAGTCTATTTGAGGATGTTGCTAAATATGTCATAACGTGCAAGTCTACTTGAGGATGTAGGCACGCCTCAACTTACCTTCGCCCAAAAAAAAAGTGATAACTTGCAATATACTATATATATTATATATACTATATTATATATATATATATTATATATATTATATTATATATATTATATATTATATATATTAACCATGCTTATATATATATATATATATATATATATATATAGTAGTAAAATAAAGTATTCAATAAGAATTAGAGAATTCACTAGTATGCCTTGTGTAACAAAATTCATTAGGAAATTAAATAAGGTTTAAGAAGGGTATTCAAAATAGGAAGTTTTTCCTTCGAAAATACCTCTAACTTCAAGGAAAGCAAAAATTTCAACCTTTTTTTTTCTCAAACTAAGGAATGGAATATACATTAGAGGATAGTTTTCTTTCAAACACTTGATGGAAGTGTTTGGGAAACTATAAATGAATCCTTATCACCATGGGTTATAGAGGAAATTACAATTTTTAAGAAAAGTATTCTTTATATTGGTTTGTTCAAACTCATGGTTATAGATGGGTTCGCCTCATGGTAGAGCCACCTTAACTTTTGAAGAATCGGCCTCGCACAATGTCTCTTAATTTATTTTTAGTAAATAACTGAATAGAGGAAATGAATAAGCGTACGAAGGAAAAAACTACTTATACAAAATTATTATTTCCTCTTCAACACCCATGGTGAGTAGGATTCAAAGTGACAGTGCCCCTAGGTATTAAAGATTGACAAGTTGAAAGGACTCTGGGAACTCATGATGTAGGTCAACCAAAGTATAAGAGGGGACGATCATTGTCCTCACGCCGGCTATATACGATTTGATTAAGGTTCAATATGAATTGGGGAACACAACACGGATCCTTGAAGTCAAAATTTGCTCAACGACCTTAGAAAGCAAGGTGTTCTTTTATAGACGGAGATGGAGCGTCATGAGAGAGCTTTGTGAGCCATGTGCTACTTGACGCGGCTACTACAGCTTCGACGCCCCGCGGGAGCGTCGATCATAGTGAGAGGAGGTTCAAGGGGGTGCGCAAGCGGAGCTAGGCTAAGTGGGTGTCAGAGATTCGCGTGCCCAAGAGCCGTGCCACTTGGCTTGGATCCTACGCCAGCACGGAAGAGGCCGCTAGAGCCGTCGATGCAGCTACGCTCTACCTGAGAGGCTCCTCCGTCCACGCCTCCCTCAACTTCCCCGCCTCTCCTCATTTCTAACTCCCGCTATCTTTCTCAAAATCGTCCACACCGTTGCACGTGCAAACGCTCGTATTGCCACCACGAGCAGTGGCACCGCCCCTCACGACAGCGCAGAGAACGACTATCGCTTCTGTGTCGGCGATCCATTTGCTAAGCTCGGGATCTTTGAGGTGATAACCTTTGATGAAATCCCAGTTGTAGTAGGGCGGAAGAGCTTAGTCTATAACCACTTTACCATGTACATGCTATCAGAGCTTAGTCTATAATCACTATGTAGTTTACCATGTACATGCTATCAGAGCTTAGTCTATAATCACTATGTAGTTTACCATGTACATGCTATCATTATACGCTAGCAATACTGCAAGGAAAGTCAACAAGGATGTACCTTGGACTCAACTTACCTTTACAAATATGTAATAACTTGCAAGTCTACTTGAGGATGTTGCTAAATATGTGATAACATCAAGCCTTTTCCACGATGTAGCAACAAAGTTTATATTATAGTAGTACTCAACCCTTGTGTTGCTACGGTATGTAAAAGACATTAAGACGCAAAGCGCAAGAATGGAAGCTGGAATACAAAGGTTCAATTGAAGGGATTTTTTCCTCTTATTTTTCAGAAATCTAGGATTTCTTTTTTCTCTCCTCTCCTTTTACCTTGGTTGTCCATGGTTAATATGTAATAGATATTAACCACGCTTATATATATATATATATATATTATATATTCATATTCTTCAGTAGTAAAATAAAGTATTCAATAGGAGTTAGAGAATTAACTGGTATGCCTTGTGTAACAAAATTCATTAGAAAATTAAATAAGGTTTAATAAGGGTATTCGTGTTTGATAGTAGAATACGTGTATCATTTTAAGATAATGATTTGAATTGTCTTTTATTAATCATTATTTATGTTGTGATTATAAAATGGTTTATGTGATTACATCATAAAAGAGGGCCATGTAAGTGTTTTAACCTAGGACAGAGAGGCCTTTGTATGGGCATCAAATCCATCAAAAAGTATATTAAAAAATCGCACAATTGATAACTCTTTTCAATTTTTTGAAATGTTTGAAGCAAAAATAATATAGTTTTGATGAAAATGTATATGAATTAAAAAAAAGAATTCACAAAAATTATAAGCTGAGGTACTTATAAAAAACTATGGAGATTTTTAGAGTTTATTTCAAGATAAATTTATAATTTTATTTTAATTTATTGTCAACCAAACATTCTAAAAGTCATAATCGCCACATAATTAAAAAAACGATAAGTTGAATTATGTTGTCCAGTGTCAAAAAAAAATTATCCTTTAGTGTAACTTTCACAGCTCAAATTGAGAAAAATCGGTTGTAATGTTGGCTAGTCATAAATTTAAAGAATGAAAATTTTGAAATTTTAGTTATAAAACCGGTTAACCTATGCAATTTTTCAATAAAAACCTGTTGAACTTCAAGGTCATCCTTTTTTTCACTAGTTAGAAAAAACGTTTATTTCTAACATTGATCCAAAGCAACTCCTTTTTATATTACATGCAAGTTGTAGATGTCATCACAACCTCCTTTGCTGTCTAGTTTTCACACACTTATTGGAGACTTTTACTTACCATTGCTTGTGCCTCACCCACCATACTTTTGTTCTCTCCATAATTACAGAATATTCTCTCTCTCTCTCTCTCTCTCTCTCTCTCTCTCTCTCTCTCTTTGAAATTGTGTAAGAAATCATGTCAATGTTTGTAAATCTTAAATTTTGTTTAGGATAGTAGAATCCAAGTTTGGTACAAATTAGCACGTCTTAAAAGGTTGTTGTACAACCAACTGATTTTTTCTAGGGTGAGAGTTTTTCTCTGCCTTCTCTTTATAGCACCACCTAGCTTAAGACTCTCATTTGTCAAAGTAAGCACCGAAAAAAAAGAGGGGGAGTTTTCCTTATGGCAACGAATCTAGTAGTTAGGGTTATCGAGACTCATAGGTCTCTAGCTAGCTTATAGGGCCACAATTGACTTGGTATGGGCGTTAGGACTTGAACCAAGCCCTAACTACTAGGGTTTTGTAGGAAGTGAAACATCAAACCCCCAAGCCATTTCCTCGAATGTTGAGCCAGCTTGTACATCAAGCCCTCATCTACATGCCGAGGACCTACACCATGCCAAAGATCTCCTCTCCTCTCACATTCACAACGAGCCTAGCACATGTTGATATATTGAGCTCAACTAGTGCTACAATGGACATTGATGACCTGTTTGTCACACCAAGCTTGCTTTTGGAAGCTCCACTCCTCCAATCTCCACCTACATGCTATCATCACGGAGTCACTTGAAAAGATGCAGGGGAGAAGAGAGCTTGAGCTCTTGCAAGCACACACATACTCACAAAACCCTAAAAGAGAACACACAAGGTGAGAGGCTGAAAATCTTCTTCTTCTTTACACAACACTCAACACACCATATACAAAGATAAGAGTACACACGATATGAAAGGTACTCAACCAAATACATACTAGGGTTCTCTATAGTGTGCTACAATGGACATTGATGACATGTTTGTCACACCAAGCTTGCTTTTGGAAGCTCCACTCCTCCAATCTCCACCTACATGCTATCATCACGGAGTCACTTGAAAAGATGCAGGGGAGAAGAGAGCTTGAGCTCTTGCAAGCACACACATACTCACAAAACCCTAAAAGAGAACACACAAGGTGAGAGGCTGAAAATCTTCTTCTTCTTTACACAACACTCAACACACCATATACAAAGATAAGAGTACACACGATATGAAAGGTACTCAACCAAATACATACTAGGGTTCTCTATAGTGTGAACCCAACTAAATGAGCTGGCACTATAACTATGCGAGTCTCTAGAATGGCTGTCACACAGCGTGTCATCCCACTAGCCGCATATCACCCATGATCTCACCAACCATGCCAGTGGTGTAAGTGTGGGGCCTATCCCCCAAGGGGGTCATCAGTGTCCACCGCCTCACTAGATAAGCTAGATATATCAACACTCCCCCTCGAGCTCAACTCAGTGAAGCCCTAAATCTGTGGAGCTTCTCTGTACCCAATGCTTTATTGAAGATGTCAGCAACCTGATCCTATGTGCTACCATAAACAAGGTTAGCATCTCCTGCCAAAACCTTCGCTCTGACAAAATGGTAGTGGACCTCTATATGCTTCGTGCGAACATGAAAAACTAGGTTCCTGGCCAACTATATACTGCTAATGTTGTCACAGAAAATGACAACTTGTCTATCCACTGATAGACCCAAATCTACAAGTAGCTTTCTCAACCAAGCTACCTCACATGCTGCCATAGGAGCACCTCTGTACTCGGCCTCTCTAGTACTGGATAGAGCAACCATAGGCTGCTTCAAGTCACAGCAGCACTGCTCCCCAAAGAAAACATGAAGCCACTAGTAGATCTTCTTGCTGCTTCTTGCTGCTCCAAGTCACAGCAGCACTCCCAAAGAAAACATGAAGCCACTAGTAGATCTTCTATCTGAGATACTACCAGCCCAATCAACATCTGTGTACCCATGTACACATATCTCTGTCCCAGTTTCATAAAATAGTCCACAATGCAAAGTAGACCTCACATACCTCAGTATGCGTCTCAATGCATCCAAATGCGGCTTCCGAGGAACCAGCATAAACTGACTCACCAACCCAACAGCATAGCTCAAATCTGACCTGGTGATCATCATGTAGATCAAGCTCCCTACTATGTGCCTATACATAGTAGGATCCTCCAAACTCTCTCCTGAATGTGCACTCAACTTGCCATTCTGATCCAATGGCACTGAGATAGGCTTACAGCCTGTCATACCATACTTGGACAACATGTCCAAGCCATATTGTCTCTGCAGCAGTAATCCAATACCATGTGGTGACCTAATCACCTCAATGCCCAAGAAATATTTGAGCTCCCCCAGATCCTTCACCTCAAACTTCTATCTAAGTAAGATCTTTACATTAAATATCTCTGCATCATGGTCCCCCATAATGATCAAGTCATCTACATAGATGACAACAAGCACAACCCCTCTATCACTGTGTCTCACATATAGCAAGAAATTCGCATTGGCTACATGAAAGACAATAGTGACAAGATATTCAGAAATCTTATTCGACCATGCTCTTGGTGCTTGTTTTAAGCCATACAAGGCTTTCTTCAACCTGCAAACATGCTCAGGGTGACTCACATTCTCATAACCAGGTGGCTGCAACATATACACCTCTTCCTGCAAATCCCCATGCAAGAATGCATTCTTTACATCCATGTAAAGACCATTGCTTTGACGCTGCCACTACTATCACAACTCTCACTGTTGCCATCTTGGCAATTGGGCTGAAAGTTTTCTCATAATCAATGCCATATGTCTGCGCATATCCTTTGGCTACTAATCTAGCATTGTACGTGCTCTGCTGATGCTTCCATCACTGTTATGTTTTACTTTGTACACCCACTTACATCCAATGGCTTTCTTACCTTCAAGCAATTGCACTATTTCCCAAGTCTCATTTCCATATAGTGTATCCATCTCCTCATCCATAGCTTTCTCCCAACACACATTTCCAACAGCCTCGTCAATGCATGTAGGCTCTAGAACCTGCACAACCTTTGCCATGTATGCATAGTGATGTGCCACATAACCATCATAGGTAAACGTCTGCACAGGATTCTCCACTCTCCCAGATCTTCACAGTTTTATAGCTGGTATCCCAAGATCCTCATCAAGGCTCATCTCTGAGCCACTAGACTCTCCATCAACATGAGACTGCCCTGTAGAAATGTCAGGCATACTAAGGGGCTCAACCACTTTCTCTTTGCCTCTATGTGATGTACTAATCACATTTGCAGGACTGGTATTATGACGCAGCCTGCCACTCCATGGTCTATCAAAACTGAACCACTAGATGAGGACTCTCCTGGTCCACTCAAAGACTGTGATTGCTGACTTGCATTCTGTACAACCACATTTCCACACATCAGCCCAACAGCTTCTTTTTCAGCAGCATACCAGCTGCTTATCTCATCAAACACAACATCCCTGCTTACCCTCAACTCACGTGTAGCAGGGTTATAACACCTGTATCCCTTTTGCTCAAGAGAATACCCAATACACACACATTTTTTAGCTTTTGGATCCAGCTTAGTTCTCCGCTCATCTGGCACATGCACATATGCAATGCATCCAAAGACTTTCAGATGAGACAAATCAGGTTCTGCCAGTAAACCTCTCCTCTGGTGGTGGAGTTACATCATGTATGGCTGTAGTTGGAGTCCTGTTCATGATGTAAACTGCTGTAGAAACAGCCTCAGCCCAATAGCTATGCGGCATATTCTGCTTACATTTCTGTTACGTGGAAATACATGCTTTGTTTAATTTCCAAATTGGCATGCTTCACATATTCTCTGCATACCTTCAACTTTAAACTTTGGCAGCCCTGTCACAATTTCTTTAGTCTACATAGACTTCATTCTTTGCACATTCACATGTCCAATTCTTTTATTCCAAATGTCTGTGTCTGCAACAATTCTTGAACCATTTGCAAACATCACAGCACTCACTTCAGGCATGTTTACATTCAATGTAAACATTCTGCCCACTCTGTTTACATTCAATGTAAACATTCTGCCCACTCTATTGCCTTTTGCAACCAACCTGCACTTGTCTTTAAAGTCTTCAACATAACAACCATCAGGGTTAAACCAAACCTGCAAGCCCTGCTCAATCATCTGGCCAACTGAAACCAGATTCTTTTTTATGTTCGGAACATGAAGTACATCTACAAGGTACTTCACTTTGCCATCCTACATAGAAAATGGCACATCTCCAACATGGGCAATTGGATGAGCAGTGTCATCCCCCTGTTTCCACCAAACCTAGTCTTTCAAGGTTTTTCATCTCCTTGAACCACTCCCCATGACTTGTCATGTGATTCAAAGCACCTGAATCAACATACCATACATCATCTTTATGTTGCTGCTTCAACATTTTCAGACATGGCATTCACGACATGCTGCATAACAAACAACCTTTCATTATCCTCATTGTTTCTGCTTGAGGATGCATAGTTGTTTTGCTGTAATTTTCTATTTTGAATGTCAGCCTGCTTCTTATAACAATCTGCCTACACATGTCCAGGCTTACCATAATAAAAGCATCCACGTGTATCATTATGCTGCCTTTGCCAATTTCCACGACCTCTTTGACTCCCCCTGCCTCTGAATTGGCCTCTTCCACCTGCGTGTTGTTGTTGTGAATTCTGGGACTGTTGTTGTGCTGCTGCTCTGCTGGCCATAATTCTGATTACCTGTTTGGCCACCTCCTTGGTCACGTCCACCTCCTTGGTCACGTCCTTGGTCACGTCCACGGCCTCCTCTACCTCGTCCTCTTCCTGAACTTGTGTAGAAGGCCTGTTGCTCTGAACTGTTTTTGTTTTGTAAAGACTATTGGTCTTCACCCAAGCTCTTCTCTTCTATAATCAACATAGACACCAAATCTGTGAAATTCGAAACATTGTTTTCCCGAGTCTGAATAGACATTAGGGGAAGGTTGAGGTCTATGGGGGCCCTTTAAGCTGCTATATTATGTTTTTAAGTACTTTTGCTTAAGGACTCTAAGCATACTTTGACTAGGCCTGACAAGGGGATCTTTATGCAATCATTATTTGAATTTCTATTTTTTCAAATATATATTTGCTTGAGCTAAAATGGGGGTAACTTTTTGGTTTCCCCAAATTCAAAATGGCTGAAAAGCCTTCCCTCCTCTCTTCCCTCCACTTTTAGGTCTCCCCCACTTTCTCTCTCTACATTCTCTCGTCTCTCTACCACTCTCTTTCTCTTCCCCTTTCTCACATTTGGGTGTGCCATGGCTTTGCATCTCTGATTAGTAAGCTTGCATAACCTCTACACTTATAAATGCAGATATCTCACACTCTCTCATCCTCCATGCCTCATCTTTTTATCATTTTCTGATCTCTCTCTCTCTCTCTCTCTCTCTCTCTCTCTCTCTCTCTTATGTCTTTCCCCCATTGAAGTGTAGAAAATCCCTCTGTCAACCTCCATAGCTTCTTAGAGCTTACCATTTTCCATTCTTGCATTGTTTACCTTACATATCCCCTACTTCCGTCTGCAATCTACATCTCTCTCTCTCTCTCTACTCTATTATGCTGCAAAACCTCAATCTACCATTTTCTATGCCTCTTGCCATCTTCCTTGTCCTTTCTCCTATTACCTAATCAGAAGATCTATGACCTTCTAATATTTTTTACAACAAAACTTCATTGCACTCTCCTCAGAATACCCTATCCTCACTCTTGCATTGTGTTCTACAAGAAGTTCTTTTCAGCATTGCCTAACCCTAAAGAAAATGCCACTTGAAGATATATCTAACAGAGCACCAAAGTTCAGGTTACATGTAGATTTGGCTGATGAGTATGCTACCATCACGCAGCACAAAATCAAGTGGTGTGACCAATGTGCCATTGGGTACTCTTCGATCACAAGGGCGAAAATGTATTGACCTCTGGACGAATGGATTCATATACCCTATTGACCCGCTCACCAATGCTCCACCTCATTTTGTTAATATCACTACATTTCTTAGTTATGTAGGTGATGGAGCTAATGGTCTTTTTGGCTCTTGTAGGAGGCTTTCTTTTGTTGCAGCTCAGGAATCGCATTCAAGACTGCATTTTTGAGGCTTATGGCTTGAGTTGTAGCAGCAACACAAGAAGGACATTGATAGGCTTGAAGAAGTGGTGAACAACTTGAAAACTCAGAATCAGGAGCTCCCGAAAAACAATTTGTTGCTTAAGCAGGCCTTTGATATTGAACGGGACAAGATGAATGCAGCCAAACAGGATGCACGAAACAAGCAACGACACCTTGCAAGCCTGAAGAAGCTTCCAGTAGGCTTTCGACAACAGAAAAGAAAGCGTCAGTCCCTAGAAACCTTGGCAACCCTAAGTGGAGCAAGAAAACGACGTGTACGAGCAACAAGGTAACTTCTATTCTTGCCATTGTTTTGCAGGCCTTTCTATTTTGTGAAACATATTGATGTTATTTTGTATTTATGTTTCATGTAGAGATATTGCTGGGGATATGATGGGATATGAAGGTGGTGCTGAGGAATGTAGAGAAGGCATATTGAAACATGTTGTTAAGTTATCAGACATATATAAGCTGCTAGAAGATCCCACATGCAAAATATCTAAGCAAATCCGAAACAAAATTTTTGGAGAGCTGCAAAATATGGTAAGCCCCATACAGATTATGGATGCATGTGATAGTGCTGGTGTCAGTAGGAAGGGATATGAAGCCATTTACAGGGTGTTTACACTAGGTCATCGTGTTAAAGGACTTCTTCGACCTATGCTACCAACTCCATATAGTGTAACCATGGCAAGAAAAAGTGCAAACTCAGAAATTGCGAACATGTTAGGTGGCTACCGTCATGTGGAGGATGTTCTGCCTGTATGTACTACAAAGGTATTTGAATACAACAAGTACAACAATGTCTTTATTGAATACAACAAGTACAACAATGTCTTTATTGATTTAAGGACCCTTCAAAGAGCTATGATTTCTTATTATGGTCTAAGCATTGAGGAGTGCCAAGGTCAGGCTGTGTTTGTGTTAAAGCTTGATGAGTGTCAAATTGTAAAAAGACGAAAATTAGAAAGAGTCAGCCTAACACTTATGAACAGGGCTATCAAAGGAAATCTGGAACAGGATGATAATCTTCTTGACTGTAGTGCACAAGCCTCAAATTCTAACAAGGGAAGTCAATCTCAGCGAAAAGATTACTATGGAGTGCAATCATAAAAGAATATATGGTGGTTGTCAGCATTTGAGCTTCCACAGGAGACGAATGATACATTGTGATGGTACCTTACTCAAACAGGCATCCCAAATGTCATATCATTGCAATCAAAAGGAGAAACTTTGCATGTGGAAGATGTAGGAACATTTACAGTTGAGTGGCACATGGCAGGTGATTTAAAGACATTGAAGTGTATGCTGGGATGCAAGCTAGAAGCAAATACTTTTTTTCCATGTATTTATTGCTACCATTCAAAATCAGAGTATATTGATCGTGGCAAAGCTTCAGGCAAGGTTGCAGCCACCAAGACGACCAAATCTCATGCAAAGGGCAAGAAAAATGTACAACCATCTTCAATGAGTACAACGCAAAACAAAGATCCAAAGAAACCTATGCAGTGGGTTAATGGCATCATGAATTGTAATACCAATTGTCCGCCTAATCATGATCAAGAAGATATCTCATGGAGACCTATATTAGAGATTCCACTTTCCCGTGTTCATATTTGCACGCTTCATGCTAGGTTACGCATAATGGACAAATTACTGAAGTTACATATCAATTATGCATGGAATATGGAGCCTGAACATCTTCGCAACAACGAATGCATCAGTAAGCTGGAAGATGTCCTTTCAAGCGTGGGGCTTCATGGTGGTGCTGTAAAGTTAACTAAGGATACTAAAAAGTCAGGACCGGGTCAGGATAATCCAAACAAAATTTGCATGGGTGGGTCCAAAGCAAGACACCTTCTCTCAAATTACAAGGGGTACAATAGTCACACAAAATATGAATTATGGAAGGCCATTTGTGAATGCACCACTTATCGTGGGAATAATGCAGAGCTTGGTCTCAAGCGGGCAAGGCTGTGGGAGTCACTTGACAAAATGATTCAATTGCTAGAAAAGGCTCCACTTGCTGAGGAGTCACTTGACAAAATGATTCAATTGCTAGAAAAGGCTCCACTTGCTGAGGAGATTGTAAACTTAAAGACTGCAATACATACATTTACTCAGCAAATGGTTGATGCATGGGGAGAAACACATATCACCCACTATATGGTATTTACCTTTCTATCTATTTACTGATATTAATCGCCAAATAGTAAAATTTTGATATGATCTTTGTTGCAGCACATTATATTTGCCCATGCACAGTTTTTTCTCGACGAATATGGTCCAATGGCAATTTGGAGCACCCAAGGAATGGAGCGCTCTCATTTATCAAGCTAAGGCAGCATACTTTAAGAACACGCGACATGGTGGAGGTGGTAAGGAAAAAAGTAATGCCTTGCATGAGATGTTTAATTGGTTTTATCGTAGTTTGGGAGGTCGACGCCGACAGAAACCAAAAGGGCAAGTGTCATTACTATGAAGGGTTGTAAAAAATGTCAATCTGTAACAACGAGCAATTGCATGGCGAGCATCAACAAGTGCCATGCATGGGATGCGTGAGTGGTTCGCTGCGCGGAGGCGTATGGGTCAAAAATGGGTTCCATATTAACCGGCTCATTTAGAGCCACGCGTACACCATTCCCTCGACCTCTCTCAGAGACTGAGTAGCAGGAGCGTGTGCTAGAAGAGCAACAACGCCAGATTGATGAGGAGGCGCATAGAAGAAGAGAGCAACAGCAAGCCCTACTCCCTCAACAGCTAGAAGAGGAGCTAAGGGTCGCATTTGAGGAAGACCAGGAAGCACTTCTGTGTATTGAGCAAGAGCAGTATCAACAGGCTGCTGACTTCTATGAAGCAGAGGAAATAAGCCGTCGTGAAGAGTAGGATAGGCTCTTAGCACAAACACTACATGAGGAACTTGAGAGGCGTTAGCCCCAGTCTCCACCTAAAAAACAAAGAATAAAGATTCGTGTCAAGAGAAAGAAGGAACGTGCAAACAGGCAGCAAGAGGTGGAGATGGAAGAGGAGGATCGACAACAAGTAGAGAACAAGAAAAGAAGAAGGCAGAAGCAAGTAAAAGAAGACTAAATCTAGATCCAGCCGAGCAAGAAAGGCGAAAAAAATTTAGAAATGATAGACAACCATGGGAAGAGAGATCGCATCCACCACCACCCCCTGTAGCCAACAAGAAGAGAAGATGAAAACTGGGGACCGTGGCTCTGCGAGAAATCAGAAAGTACCAAAAGAGCCCAGACCCCATCATGGCGAAGGCCCCTTTTGCAAGAGTTGTAAAAGAAGTCATCGACAAGTACAGTGACTTGGGTACAGAGTACGGCACTGGGAGGCCCTCCAAGAGGCGTCAGAAACAATTTTGGTCTCTCTGTTTCAAGATTCGGTGCTGTGCCATGCTCACGCCAAAAGGGTGACCCTAAAGCCTGTTGACATGGCACTTGCACTACGTTTACGTCAAGATAAAGCGCTCCATAAGAAAGGATTTATAGGATAGGATTAAGCTTTTAGGCGGCGGCCTTTGTGCCTTTTGTAATCTCGAACATTGTAATACATTTTTTTGAATCTATAAGATATTGTCAATGACTTGTTAACCAACGTATTCATTTGTTTCAAGTGTGTTATAAAAGCAGACATTTCATTTCTTGTACTGTTGTTTGAATGGGTAAAACTGTCGATCATGTATTAAGAGCCTTAGTTAAACAGGAACAAAATTTATATTATTGATAAGGTGATTGTGAAACATTATCTTGTTATACGTGGTATTGTTGTTGGCATTGAACAAAGGATCCTTACATAGTGCAGAAACAAAATTAAATTGAATTTATTTTAGGTCCAAAAAAAGGCTTAAAGCTCAATAAGGCCTTAGAAAAGCTCAGGGACAAAAAAAAAGTTATTTGGGGCTCAAAATCACCTGGTGAAGTCTGGCATTAGATAGAACATTTTTTAAAAAAGCAACAGTTTTCTTTTTTTTTTGATGTTTCTAGGCAGAGTAATCATCAAAAAAAGTGCACACAATGCATTAATGTGTGAAAAAATGATCAAATGATGCCTGTGCGCTACGGCGTGAATTTAAGCCTGTCCTGAACTTTGAAAGGCATAAATTCGCGCCGTAGCGCACAGGCTTGTTTTTTTCTTTTTTGTACTCTTTCCAGTATTATGTGCACTTTTTTGATGAAAAATATGCTTACAAACATCAAAAAACATAAAAAATTTTGATTTTTTTAAAATTGTTCAGATTTTGTACTGCCAGATTTCAGCTGGCAGATTTCAGCTGGATGTTAAGTGACATTCAAAGAACAAATATTTGATCATTATCAATGAAATTTCCTACACATTCACATGCCTGCCAAAAGTTTATAGGGCACAGTGCTGACACAACAAATAAACAAAAGAAATGGTTCAGAATTCTTAAAAACATTACAATTAAAAAAGTATACATTTTGTATTGATTTCGTAGAAAGAAAATTACAAGTTCTTGAGAAGATTTCTGAGAGCTTCTTTAGCTTCGTCACTCTGCGTGGCTTTCTCACCTAGGCTATTAGCTATAATAATAGGATTGGTTACACCTTTGGAGATTGATGTAGCACAATGGCTTAGCACATGGCCAGTGTAGTTGCCTGCAAATGTATACATAGGTGCCTCCCTGCTAATAAGTATACATTTGTTTGCATTATTTGCTAGCCCATCTTCGGTGAGAACCCCACTTAGAGCTTTACACTTGATGAGCTCTGCTTGTGCCTCCTCAGAGTACTCTAAATGGATTACTCGAATAAATGATGGAGAGAGGCTAGGAAGGTAATGAATTAGGGAGGTCTCTCATCCATCGGATCGCACATGAACTCCACCTCCACGTGCAGTAAACTTGTCAAAAATATAAGCTTTCTACAATAGAAAAAGATCAGGTGTTAGTAATAACTCACTTATAAATATGAAGGCACGACTTTGATTTAACCCCACCTCAATGTCATCATCACATTGGCTAATGCGTGGGTTGCATATGTCTATACTGCTTCCACGCTGCTCAACTGATGTATCTACATGCAAGCGCTTATGTGGTTGAAATGCTTCTTGAGGGACACTTTCATACTCTGCTGCTACATTTTCTATAGCAACAAGAGCATTGGAAATAGTTTCCTCAATTGTACATTCTGTATCATAACCTTGGAATGCTAGCGCTTTGGTAAGATCATGGTCATCAAAATCAATCTATACACCTGTAGTCTATTGCTCAAGTGTGTCTTCTTTGTAGAAACCAGACCCAATTGCTAATATGCTTAGGTCCTCATCCTCCCTTAACCCCAAGGATTTACAAATGTCATCAAGGAAAAGAAATTCCTTGTTATCCATGATGATGGGATTCAAAGCGGTTACATCCAACTCAGGGATCTCTTCCACAATTTCATCCCCTTCGAGGTCACGATGAGGCTCTTCATCCTCAGTTGACCCTTGTTGGAGAAGCACCAAGGCCATGGACGCTTCAGCTTCTTCTGAGAAAACCTCTTTCACCTCGTCTTTGGATTCCTTCACAAGAGCTACTTCTTTACTCACTGCCTTTCCCTTCTTTTTTTCTGTATCCCTGGCTTCTTGCAGAAACAGTGCTAACATCATATCCCATGAAAGGAAGGTGGTGCCTACATTACCAACCTGCAATTCATAAACGGTGTCATCATCTTGGACCCTGTAATTGCTAGATGTAAGCCCTTTCAAAAATTGGTTGAGCCTGAATCGGAACGACTTGTCACCATGGTACAGATGCCTGATTAAGTCCACTGGAACCCATTTAGTGGTGGACTCAAGCAATTGCACGACATATTGTGCCACTACATCATTCATGTACTGGAACTGCTCTTGAAAAGCCTCTGCGTGAAGGTCTATAGTTTTTTGCATATCAATCACCCCCTCAAAAATGGCGGTGTTATGACCTGCACCTACTGAGAGCCCAATTTTCTCAAGCTTTGCGCGTAGCGAGTTAGAGCTTGAAGCCATGGCGGGATATTGAAGGGAAATAGAAACTGCAAGATCTTAAGAATGAAATGAGCTTTATAGAGTAAAACCTATTCTTATAAAGCATTCCACTATAACATTTAATAAATTTATAGAACATACTTAAAAATTTTAAAATTAACAAAATTAAAATCCAAATTACAGTGAAATACAGAGGACATTGGGGCTATGGTGCAATCAATAATTTTGTATTCAAAAGTACACCGCTACAAATTATCGCCAAAAATCACTCAAAATGTTACCTAAGTCTGCAACTTAACAATCTTTCAAGCTAAGGACCCTAGGGGGCAATGACACACAGAGTGTATGTTTCTCTGACCTGTGACACATGGGTCGATTAGAAACAACAAACTTGAATTGGTTCCTTACATTAAAGGACATGACAATACAATCTCTCAACTGAGCAAAATTCTAATCATCATTAACTACCTGTGACACATGGGTCGATTAGAAACAACAAACTTGAATTGGTTCCTTACATTAAAGGACATGACAATACAATCTCTCAACTGAGCAAAATTCTAATCATCATTAACTACCACTGTATGCACCTCTCCTGGGTGAACTTCAATATGAAGTTCTACCTCCCTCCCCTAGCATAGAGATCAGAGTCCAAAGCTTCCCATTCACCATGCGAGCATTTCCACCTTCTAATAGGGTACACCATAGTTAGATTTTGCTTGCCTATCTGTACCTGCATCTTACCATTGACATTACCGCTGAGCACTTTATTACATCGCCCTGATGTTCTGCCACCTTGGTGGTCCAATCGCCTTTTAGAAATGTATCTAGAGCTTCAAAGGCCCCATCTTTGCTTATCCACATTGTTGGGGTGCAATGGAACTTGCCTGCTTTGAAAATAGCAATAAACACATGTAAAGGCATGAAAAGAGATACACTTATCATGTGGGATCCATATGCAGCCTTTAGGCTTGACTGAATGTCATGGAAAATCCTGCGCTGAAAGCTCTCCATTGTGGTGGGGTCTGGAATGGGCCATTCCGGTCTATTTAGTGCAGGAGGAGAAATTGGCTCAAGTGCTCCAAACCTTCCCCTCTGTGGCACAACATATATTGCAGCAATGAAAAATACTCCTCTATTTGCAAGTTCGGAACTTGTTTCCCCAGCATACATAAGCCTACCTAGATCAACATGACATGCTTCGAAAGTCCCTGTAAAACATTCTAGAGGCTGCCATTCCACACATGTTGAAGGGAAAACATCTACATACAATAGAATACATTGGAGTTCTTGATATTCACATAGTCTTCATGCAAGCATTTCTCTAAAGCAAAGAAACATTAAACAAGTTCTGAAACTTACAGTTAGTTGGGAACCGTGGTGAGTTCTCATCTTCAAGATGTATTTGGCTTGAGGTGTAAACATGTTGCACCTTTGCAAGCCGCTTTCCATCCTTGTTGCAAACTTTGAATTCTAAGATCCTTCCTTTCCAGTGATGGCTTGTGGAAGCCATGTGCCTTCGAGGAGCCTTGTGTGCACCCCTCAAACTGGGCTGCATTGTTATCCACATGAACCACTTAAAAACGGTAGGAATCCAATAACCTTCATCATCCTGTACTTTGGAAATAGCCATGGACTTGATAGTGGATGATGGCCTGCGTACACACTGAAGAGCCATAGATGGCCCAAATGAAAAGAAAGTGAATGTTAAGAATATGGCAAAAAGCCAAATACCTGCTCAGAGAGAGAGAGAGAGAGAGAGAGCTAGCTAAAGCTTCAAAGAAGTTTGCTGCAAATCCATACACACACACACACACACACACACACACACACACACACACACACACACACACACACACACACACATGCACACACACACAGAAAGCTAAACCTTCAAAAGAAAGCAAATGAGAGATTGCATTAGGTGCCTGCATATGCAAAGAGAGAGAGAGAGAGAGAGAGAGAGAGAGAGAGAGAGAGAGAGAGAGAGAGAGAGAGAGAGAGAGAGAGTCTGATAACAGAGCTTCCTCTAGAGAGAGAGAGAAGGGCTGATAACAGAGCTTCCTTTGAGTAGCTGGTAGCAAAGAGATTTCCTCAAAAGAAAGCTAATGAGAGATTGCATTAGGTGCCTGCTTGTTGCAGAGAGAGAGAGAGAGAGAGAGAGACAAAGTCTGATAAACAGAGCTTCCTCTAGAGAGAGAGAGAGGCTAATAACAGAGCTTTCTCTTAGTAGGTGGTAGCAAAGAGCTTTCCTCAAGTTGGAGATGAAGATAGGGCTGCAAGTGAGGGTGTAGTGAGTGGTAGATGGGGAAAGTGGGTTAGTCTAAAATGGAGGAGAGAGAAACACGTCCCTACTTTTGGAGGGAAGAGGGAAGTGAGGGGGGTAACTTTTTGAAACTTTTCCTTTAAAAAAATATTTAAAAAAAAGATATTGAATATTTTCTTTGCTGGCAGATCTGAAAAAGGTAAGATTCTACCTTTGACCACAAGATTTAGGTTCTTAATCAACCCAACGTTTTTGTACACATGTATTTTTCCTATTGGCCTT
The DNA here is from genome assembly GCF_041138505.1 of Cibotium barometz. Taxonomy (NCBI): domain Eukaryota; kingdom Viridiplantae; phylum Streptophyta; class Polypodiopsida; order Cyatheales; family Cibotiaceae; genus Cibotium; species Cibotium barometz. The sequence goes on from NC_141087.1 coordinate 25,504,318, forward strand.
CACACTAATCATCTCCTTAATCTCATGTCAGCTTAAAGGGCCCCCATAGACCTCAACCTTCCCTTAATGCATCTTGAAAGCCTTGTATTGTGGCCCAAGACCACGTAGACAGACTTCCACCTTGTCATCATCATCTACTGAAATGCCAATAGATGCAAGGGATTCCACAATACCCTTGATCTTAAATGCATAGTCATTCACAGACATACTCTTGTTTATGCCATCATTTGACATCTTTCCAGACACACAAATTTACCAGAAACAACACTCTGGTTTGTCCTGCACAAACTGTTGTATTTTCTACAGCGGTACTCTAGTACATGCAAATATCACAACCAGTGACCTCAATGTGCATACATACACCCAATGGCAACTGTTGACCTCCTTGCAGCACACACAATGTCTGCACAACCAATCTGTCTTCCTGCAGTTCTTAAAACAGAGTTTTGCATAGAATCGATGACTTACCCGCAGTGCTCGAAATCGCCTGCTTTCTGAAAAACGGAGGTCGTAACGCACCCGAAATGTGTTTTTGTCCGAAAGGACAGTATAGCTGCCCTATAGCTTTACTCCCGCGAAGAAAGCTCCTCAATCAGAGATCGTTTGCCGATGCCTCTCGTAGAGCTCCCGACAAGGGTGTAGTCGCCAACACAAATAGGGAAGAGAGATGAAGCTCTTACCCTCGTACCACTTCCTGTGCTTCTCTTGCTTGCAGCTCAACCCTTAGCATGAACCAAGCTCTGATACCATGAAAAGATGCAGGGGAGAAGAGAGCTTGAGCTCTTGCAAGCACACACACACTCACAAAACCCTAAAAGAGAACACACAAGGTGAGAGACTGAAAATCTTCTTCTTCTTTACACAACACTCAACACACCATATACAAAGATAAGAGTACACACGATACGAAAGGTGCTCAACCAAATACATACTAGGGTTCTCTATAGTGTGAACCCAACTAAATGAGCTGGTGCTATAACTATGCCAGTCTCTAGAATGGCTGTCACACAGCCTGTCATCCCACTGGCCGCATATCACCCATGATCTCACCAACCATGCCAGTGGTGTAAGTGTGGGGCCTATCCCCCACAGGCGGGTCATCATTGTCCAGCGCCTCATCAGTGTCCAGCGCCTCACTAGATATAAGCTGGATATATCAACACTCCCCCTCAAGCTCAACTCCATCTCATGTACACCAAGCGAAGCCCTGAATCTGCGGAGCTTCTCTGTACCCAATGCTTTGGTGAAGATGTCAGCAACCTGATCTTGTGTGCTGACATAAACAAGGTCAACGTCTCCTGCCAAAACCATGTGTTTCTATTGGCTGGTCGATGAGTACTACAATCAATTTCTGGAACCTGACCACAACCACTATGTTTGGATCTGGTATTCTCTACCACGATCGGATCGCGGAGGTGAGAATTTCATTCTCTTTGACTTGCTATATCTGGAAACTCCAATGCGAGAACTTCAAAAAATTGTAGCAAACATGGGAGTCACGTTCTGGTTCTACCTTGAATTGTAGTGCCGTGAGTCTTCGTTTGATAGGCATGAAGATTTTGACCAAATAACAGTGTCCCACCCAACCAATCAAATTAGGGAGAAGTCTTTACCTTCGCTAGTTTTTCCTTCGAAAATACCTCTAATTTCAAGGGGAGCAAAAATTTCAACTTGTTTTTTTTCTCAAACTGAGGAATGGAATATACATTAGAGGGTAGTTTTCTTTCGACAGAACACTTGACGGAAGTGTTTGGGAAACTAAAAATGAATCCTTTTCACCATGGGTTGAAGAGGAAATTATAATTTTTAAGAATAGTATTCTTTATATTGGTTTGTTCTAACTCATGGTTATAGATGGGTTTGCCTCATGGTAGAGCCACCTTAACTTTTGAAGAATCGGCCTCGAACAATGTCTCTTTATCTTTTTTTTAGTAAATAACTAAATAGAGGAAATGAATAAGCATACGAAGGAAAAAACTACTTATTCAAAATTATTATTTCCTCTTCAACCCATGGTGAGTAGGATTCAAAGTGAGAGTGCCCCTAGATATTAAAGATTGACAAGTTGAAATGACTCTGGGAACTCACGATGTAGGTCAACCAAAGTATAAGAGGGGCCGGTCATTGTCCTCACGCCGGCCATACACGATTCGATTAAAGTTTAATATGAAGTGGAGAACACAACACAGATCCTTGAAGTCAAAATTTGCTACTCGACGCGGCTGCAGCTTGGACGCCCCGCGGGAGCTGGGCTAAGTGGGTGTCGGAGCCGTGCGCGCATTTGGCTCGGATCCTATGGCAGAGCGGAAGAGGGCGCTAGGGCCCTCGATGCAGCTCGATACATATATATTATATATTATGATATATATATATATATATATATATATATATTCATATTCTTCAGTAGTAAAATAAAGTATTCAATAGGAGTTAGAGAATTAACGGGTATGCCTTGTGTATCAAAATTCATTGGAAAATTAAATAAGGTTTAATAAGGGTATTCGCGTTTGATAGTAGAATACGTGTATCATTTTAAGATAATGATTTGAATTGTCTTTTATTAATCATTATTTATGTTGTGATTATAAAATGGTTTATGTGATTACATCATAAAAGAGGGCCATGTTGGCTAGTCGTAAATTTAAAGAATCAGAATTTTAAAATTTTAGTTATAAAACCGGTTAACCTATGCAATTCTTCAATAAATACCGGTGAACTTCAAGGTCATCCTTTTTTTCACTAGTTAGAATAAACGTTTATTTCTAACACTGATCCAAATAAAGCAACTCCTTTTTTACACTGATCTAAATAAAGCGACTCCTTTTTTACATCCAAGTAAAGCAACTCCTTTTTTACAACCAAATAAAGCAACTCCTTTTTTACACTGATCCAAGTAAAGCAACTCCTTTTTTACACTGATCCAAATAAAGCAACTCCTTTTTTACATCCAAATAAAGCAACTCCTTTTTTACATCCAAATAAAGCAACTCCTTTTTTACATCCAAATAAAGCAACTCCTTTTTTACACTGATCCAAATAAAGCAACTCCTTTTTTACACCCACCATACTTCTGTTATTTGCCCTCTCCATTATCATTCCACCCCTGCTCATCACTACACATTGAGAATTGCTAGAATTTCTCTCCATAATTAGAGAATATTCTCTCTTTCTCTCTCTCTCTCTCTCTCTCTCTCTCTCTCTTTGAAATTGTGCAAGGAATCATGTAAATGTTTGTAAATTTTAAATTTTGTTTAGGATAGTAGAATCCAAGTTTGGTACAAATTAGCACGTCTTAAAAGGTTGTTATACAACAACAACTGATTTTTTCTAGGGTGAGAGTTTTTCTTTGCCTTCTCTTTATAGCATCACCTAGCTTAAGACTCTCATTTGTCATAGTAAGCACCCAAAAAAAAAGAAGGGGGGTTTTCCTTATGGCAACAAATCTAGTAGTTGGGGTTATGGAGACTCACAGGTCTCTAGCTAGCTTATAGGGCCACAATTGACTTGGTATGGGTGTCAAGACTTGAACTAAGCCCTAACCACTAGGGTTTTGTAGTAGGAAGTGAAACATCAAACCCCCAAGCCATTTCCTCGAATGTTGAGCCAGCTTGTACACCCTCGTTTACATGCCGAGGACCTACACCATGCCAAAGATCTCCTCTCCTCTGACATTCACAACAACGAGCCTAGCACATGTTGATATATTGAGCTCAACTAGTGCTCAATGGACATTGATGACCAGCCTGGGTGATAGCTTTTGCAGCTATGTCACTTGCATGGTTGGTGCGATTATGGTTGATATGCCGCCAGTGGTGGATGATAGGCTATGTGATAGTAGCCACTTTGGAGTACTAGAGTTATGGCATAGTTATAGCACCATCTCATATAGTCAGGTTCACACTATAGACCGACTACTTTGTATGTTGTTGTAGTAGAGTACTTTCCCTTTATGTATATACTCTTATCTTTTAGTTATATGGTTGTAGAGAAGAGAAGAAGATAGAAGAAAATTCAGTCATCCATCTCTCTCGTGTCTTGCACTCTTTTGTGTGTGTGTGTGTGTGTTTGCTAGCAACGAGCTCAAGCTCTCTCTCTCCCCCACATTCTCTTTAGCACATGCACAACACATGTACCCACCCACAACTTCATGAGAATGGGAGATGACCTTCATAGGATGCATGATAAACCTCCTCTCCAACTCTCATTCGACGACCCAAAGCCCCGAGCACTGTATGGTCAGCACCCTCTAGGATCCTTTGCAAGTCACCTAGCGCTTCACTCATAGGCCACTTCCTTGGTCCCTCATCCACTGTACCGGAAGCTCACCCATTTAAATGAAACCGAGGCTGGTCAAGACCTCAGTTGCCGCGACCTTGCTACGCGAGATGTCCTCCGTTGACTCTCCGTTTTACCAGTTGCAACTTTAACAGATAGGTCTCCACCACCCACGACCTCAATCACAAGATGGTAAAAATGCTTTCCCAGCATTCTTGACATAAAACAGTCATTTAAAAACAGATTTCACATACAAATACAGTTCCAATAATATTTCCATCTTTTCTCATTACTCCGCATCCTTTCACATTAGTCCCCATCTTTTCTCATCTTACCACAATTTTATTTTCTTCATCGATCCCTATCACATCACATCATTCCCACATCAAATCACATCCAATCACAGCATCCACACATCAATCCACATCATCCATACATCCATCCACATCAACCACATCAATCCACATCAATCCACATCATCCATACATCCATCCACATCAATCCACATCATCCATACATCCATCCACATCCATCCACATGTCAATCCACATCATCCATACATCCATCCACATTACCCACACATCAATCCACATTCATTTCATAAGTATTCCCATTCTCATCTAATCACATCTTTTTCTATCTCATCTAATCACATCTTTTTCTATCTCATCACTTACTTCCTCATTTATCCTCATCAGGTCTCATTCACTTGCATCTACCCATACATCATCACTACACCACTTATCGTTCATTCACATCCCGATTCACATCACATCACATCCATTCACATCCCTTATCATTTATTCATATCCCGATTCACATACTAACACATTCATTCACATCCTATATCATTCATTCACATCCTGATTCACATGCTAACACCTTTATTCATATCCTATATCATTCATTCACATGTTAACACCTTTATTCATATCCTATATCATTCATTCACATGCTAACACCTTTATTCATATCCTATATCATTCATTCACATCCCGATTCAGATGTTTACATCTTGATTCACATGCTATCACATTTATTCACATCTCTTATCATTCATTCACATCCCGATTCACATGTTTACATCCTGATTCACATGCTATCACATTCATTCACATCCCTTATCATTCATATCTATCCAATTTACATCACATCTCATCGCCTCAATTCTCGTTTATATCCATCACATTTACATCCACATGTATTCTCCCACATACATCCACATCCATACTTATCACATACACATCCACATCTATCCTTTCACATACATCCACATCCATACTTATCACATACACATCCACATCTATCCTTTCGCATACATCCACATCCATTCTTTCACATACATCCACTCCTACTCTTCACATACATCCACTTCTATTCTTCACATCCATCCATCCATTCATTCACATTTATATGATTCACATCACATCTATCCATCCATTCATTCACATTTATCTGATTCACATCACATCTATCCATCCATTCATTCACATTTATCTGATTCACATCACATCTATTCATCTATTCATTCACATTTATCTAATTCACATCACATCTATCCATCCATTCATTCACATTTACCTGATTCACATCACATCTATTCATCTATTCATTCACATTTATCTAATTCACATCACATCTATCCATCCATTCATTCACATTTATCTGATTCACATCACATCTACCCATCCATTCATTCTTTTATAAAAATTAACTTCAGTGGGAATAACACTTTTATAAAAATCCCTTTATACATCTATTTATGCATAAATTCAATTTTAAGAAAAATAACACTTTCGAAATAAAATAAAAATAAATTCCTTTATGCATCTTTCTATGCATAAAATCAAAATTGATGAGAATAACTCTTTTGAAATAGAAATAAATTCTTTATGCATCTTTCTAAGCATAAAATCAAAATTGATGAGAATAACTCTTTTGAAATAAAAATAAATTCTTTATGCATCTTTCCATGCATAAAATCAAAATTGATGAAAGTAACGCTTTTATAATTAAAAGAATTCAATATGCATCTTTCTATGCATAGAATTTAATTTTAATAGAAATAACACTTTTATAATAAAAATATTTCTACTATGCACTTTTCTATGCATAGAATGAAAATAACACTTTTAGAATACACAAATGATGGGGATTACTCTTTTTGAATAATAAAAGATAAAATTTATTTCACAAAATTTAAGAAAAATTTGCCATAACCTCCTTTGTATGGCTGACCATTTTTTTAATTTTTTCTATTCTTAAGTTACCTAAAAATTATCCCCAAATGGTTTAAAGCATTCTAAACTAATCAAATTCCACTTTTCAAAGAGAAACAATATGAAAAGTTTAATTCCAACAATTAGATTACTTATCTATGATAAAGAAAGGCTGAATTTAAGAAGAAGAGAGGGGGAAAGTCTTTCCAGCAAGGCATAGCATCATTTTACATTTTAAAACAAAACAAAAATTAGAAAACCATTAAAAGGAATAAGAAAAAGTAGGATTTCTAACTTACATGAATTTTTGGGAGCTTTCCTTTCGCTTGATGGTTTGAGGGATCTACTCTTGTTTGCAACAAGGGTGGCCACCAATTCTTTAGAAGAGGGAATGGTCAAAACTAATCAATTATTAATAAATTCATAGTTTTTGACTCTGCTGGGGAGAAGTAGAGTAATAGTGCATAAAACACTATTATCTATTTACAGAGGGGGAGGCTTCATTTATAGGAAAAAGTGAGCCTCTAACCAAGCAAACTAATTCTAGAATTTTCTAAATTAGTTTGGTCAATTTTTGACCATTTTTAGGTCAGTTTAGCTTACTTTTTGGATCTAGTTGAAGCAGGATAGAGAAGAGATGAAAATATCTCATTATTTGTGAGTTTAAAACTCAACCACACATGTGAAATAGGTGCCTCCTTCATGAGGGGAATCCCCCCACACTGAGGTGTCAAAAATGCATCATTTCTCTAAATATCTCTTCTTTTTTAACTAATATCCTTGTCCTTAGTCAACTCTGCATCTTATGTAAGTATTTACTCATTTTTGGGAGATTTTCTTTATTTCTTCAATTTATCTCCTCCCTACATTTGGATTAATCTAATTGGCCCCTCAGAACCTTAATCTAAAATTTTTAAAAATAAGGCCTTTTGAACAGATAATAATTGATTTCTAACGCACCTTCTGAAAATCTTTTTGAACTTCTGTTTTGGGAAAATTTATTTTAATAAAAAGAGATATTTTTCCATCCAAAAATATCTAAAAATTGAATAATCTCTCTCTAGAATATTTTCTCTCTCTAGGCCAAAAGAGGATAAAATAGAATCTTTTTTATTTCAGAGAGGGGAATAATTATAAGATTAGAAAAGGAGGTTCTTACACCTGCACACATCAAAAGCCTAAGGGAGGAACTTTATAGTTAGAGAATTAACTGGTATGCCTTGTGTATCAAAATCATTAGAAAATTAAATAAGGTTTAATAAGGGTATTCGCGTTTGATAGTAGAATATGCGTATCATTTTAAGATAATGATTTGAATTATCTTTTATTAATCATTATTTATGTTGTGATTATGAAATGGTTTATGTGATTACATCATAAAAGAGGGCCATGTAAGTGTTTTAACCTAGGATAGAGAGGCCTTTGTATGGGCACCAAATCCATCAAAACTTATATTTAAAAATCGCACAATTGATAACTCTTTTCAATTTTTTGAAATGCTTGATAAAATCAAGCAAAAATAATATAGTTTTGATGAAAATGTATATGAATTAAAAAAAAGAGTTCACAAAAATTATAAGCTAAGGTACTTGTAAAAAACTATGGATATTTTTAGAATTTATTTCAAGATAAATTTATAATTTTATTTTAATTTACTGTCAACCAAACATTCTAAAAGTCATAATAGCCACATGATCAAAAAAATGATAAGCTGAATTATGTTGTCCAGTGTCAGAAAAAAATTGTTCTTTAGTGTAACTTTCACGGCTCAAATTGAGAAAAATCGGTTGTAATGTTGGCTAGTCGTCGTAAATTTAAAGAATGAAAATTTTGAAATTTCAATTATAAAACCGGTTAACGTATGCAATTTTTCAATAAAAACCAGTTGAACTTCAAGGTCATCCTTTTTTCACTAGTTAGAAAAAACGTTTATTTCTAACACTGATCCAAATAAAGCAACTCCATTTTTTATTACATGCAAGTTGTAGATGTCATCACAACATCCTTTGTTGTCTAGTTTTGACACACTTATTGGAGACTTTTATTTACCATTGCTTGTGCCTCACCCACCATACTTTTGTTATGTGCCCTCTCCATTATCATTCCATCGCTGCTCATCACTACACATTGAGAATTGCTAGAATTTCTCTCCATAATTAGAGAATATTCTCTCTCTCTCTCTCTCTCTCTCTCTCTCTCTCTCTCTCTCTCTCTCTCTCTCTCTCTCTTTGAAATTGTGCAAGGAATCATGTCAATGTTTGTAAATTTAAAATTTTGTTTAGGATAGTAGAATCCAAGTTTGGTACAAATTAGCACGTCTTGAAAGGTTGTTGTACAACAAAACTGATTTTTTCTAGGGTGAGAGTTTTTCTCTGTCTTCTCTTTATAGCACCACCTAGCTAAAACGAATCTAGTAGTTGGGGTTATGGAGACTCACAGGTCTCTAGCTAGCTTATAGGGCCACAATTGACTTGGTATGGGCATAAAGACTTGAACCAAGCCCTAACCACTAGGGTTTTGTAGTAGGAAGTGAAACATCAAACCCCCAAGCCATTTCCTCGAATGTTGAGCCATCTTGTACATCAAGCCCTTGTCTACATGCTGAGGACCTACACCATGCCAAAGATCTCCTCTCCTCTGACATTCACAACGAGCCTAGCACATGTTGATATATTGAGCTCAACTAGTGCTACAACGGACATTGATGACCCGCCTGGGTGATAGCTTTTGCACCTATGTCACTCTGGCACGGTTGGTGCGATTATGGTTGATATGCTGCCAGTGTGGATGATAGGCTATGTGATAGCCACTTTGGAGTACTAGAGTTATGGCATAGCTATAGCACCAACTCATATAGCCAGGTTCACACTATAGACCGACTACTTTGTATGTTGTTTTTGTAGGAGAGTACTTTCCCTTTATGTACGTACTCTTATCTTTTAGTTCTATGGTTGTAGAGAAGAGAAGAAGATAGAAGAAAATTCAGCCATCCGTCTCTTTTGTGTCTTGCACTCTTTTGTGTGTGTGTGTTTGCTAGCAACGAACTCAAGCTCTCTCTCTCTCTCTCCCACATTCTCTTTAGCACATGCACAACACATGTACCCGCCCACAACTTCATGAGAATGGGAGATGACCTTCATAGGATGCATGATAAACCTCCTCTCCAACTCTCAGTTCCCTCTCTAGAGTCTACATGGTGGTGCACATCTCCTGCTTTTCTCCATGCCCCTAAAAAGTTTTGATAGATACCCCACAACCTGAATCCCAATGTTCACGAACAATCGACATTTAGTGTATTTTACTAGCTGAAATTTTGAAATCCTGAATGAAATTGGAGTTAATCTTGAATAAAACCGGTCATCTTTTACCATTTTCACTTATAAAAATGGACAAATCTCATGATTTTGAGCTACAAAACTAGCTAGATCCTTCTTTTCCGTTGGTTGGGAAAAAAAATTTCAGGAGCACTGAATTATCAAACCCCAAAGCCTTAAATGTCACTAGTCCTACCTTATGGAATAATCTAAGAGTGTACAAAGAGGAGTTGGGCTCAATGGTGATGTAAGCAAGAAGTAGTTCAAATCTTAGAGACAAGTTGGATACCAACAAATGTGGCAAGCATCTTAATGTCCGCCTTCCTATTTCTCTTGTGAAGGACTAACAAAATTCTTACCAAGCTAGGGCACTCACTGGTCTATGCTATGGTGTTGCTACTCATCTAGGTCAATGAAGGTTCTTAGAAATCGGATCTGAGAAAAAATTTGGGTTCCCAAGGGTATAGAAGTTGTTCACACTTAATAATTGGGTTCCCATGGGCATAGAAGTAGTTCAAATATAGTACGTACTTAATAGTTATTTCTCTTTCTCTTATTCAGGGAGGAAAGAATGAGTATAATGCTTTAGGTGCAGGATAGTGAATGATAAAAAATTCTCCTCTGTATGGATAACCAACATTGCGAGAAATATTTTTTACATTTGAGAAACGCAAGGAACATTCCCATTTTTTAACCTAAAAAATTACATGTTTTAAACTAATTTTTTGAAAATTAGTAATTGATTTTCATGCATAGAGGTATGCATAATAGATTATTATTTTAACATAAAAGTGTTACTTTTATCATAATTAGATTTCATGCATAGAGGTATGCATAAAAGATTATTATTTAATGTAAAAGTGTTACTTTTAGCACAATTGAATTTCATGCATAGAAGTGTGCATAAGAGTTGATTATTTTATTATAAAAGTGTTACTTTTATCATGTTTGAATTTCATGCATAAAAGTATGCATAAAAGTTGATTATTTTATTATAAAAGTGTTACTTTTATCATAATTAGATTTCATGCATAGAGGTATGCATAAAAGTTGATTATTTTATTATAAAAGTGTGACTTTTATTATATTTGAATTTCATGCATAAAGGTATGCATAAAAGTTGATTATTTTATTTTAAAAGTGTGACTTTTATTATATTTGGATTTCATGCATAGAGGTATGCATGAAAGATATTCTTTTATACTAAAAGTGTGATTTTCATCATAAATAGATTTTATGCATAACTTAGATGTATAAGAGAAATTCTTTTATTCTAAAAGTGTAATTCCTACCAAATTGAATTTATGCATAAGAAGATGCATAAAAGATTGATTTTTACTTTGAAAGTATTAATCTCCTTAAATAGAATTTATGCATAAATAATTGTGTAAAGAAATCTTATATCAAATGTAAGAATTCTCTTGTATTCTATAAATAGATATGAGATGTGATAGGATGTGATAAGAGGTGTATAAGATGTGACAAGAGGTGATAAGATGCTTATGAAATAAGTTATGAGGTGATAAGATGAATTAAGATTTGATAAGATGTGTATGGGATGAGATAAGAAGTGTATGTGATAGGATAAGATGTATATGGGTTGTGATAGGGCGAGAATGGATGTGATGTAAAAGATTGGATGTGAAGGCATATGGGGTTATATGAATGGGAATGTGGAAATGGATGTATGTATGCGGATGTGTGGATGTGGAGATGGGAGTGTGGATGTGTGGATGTGGAGATGGGAGTGTGGATGTATGAATGTGGAAAGGGATGTATGCATGAAGATGTTTATGCATAGATGTGAATGTGGATGTAGATGTGGCTGTATAGATGTGAATGTGGAATGTGGATGTGGATGTATGTATGTATGTGGATGTAGATGTGGATGTATAGATGTGAATGGGAAGGTGGATGTGGATGTATGTGAATGTGGATGTATAGATGTGGATGTATAGATGTGAATGGGAATGTGGATGTGGATGTATGTGAATGTGGATGTAGATGTGGATGTATAGATGTGAATGTGGATGTGGCTATATAGATGTGAATGTGGAATGTGGATGTGGATGTATGTATGTATGTGGATGTAGATGTGGATGTATAGATGTGAATGGGAATGTGGATGTGGATGTATAGATGTGGATGTATAGATGTGAATGGGAATGTGGATGTGGATGTATGTATGTATGTGGATGTGGATGTATGAATGAGGACGTGATAGTAGATGTATGCATGTGGATGTATGAATGAGGATGTGATAGTAGATGTATGCATGTGGATGTGGATGTATGGATGTGGATATGGATGTGTATGTATGAATGTGGATGTATACATGAGGATGTGAAAATGGAGGTAAGCATGTAGATGTGGAAATGGAGGTAAGCATGTAGATGTGGATGTATGGATGTGAATGTGGATGTGAATGTGTATGTATGAATGTGGATATGGGATGTGGATGTATAAATGAGGATGTGAAAATGGAGGTAAGCATGTAGATGTGGATGTATGGATGTGAATGTGGATGTGGATGTATGGATGTGAATGTGGATGTGGATGTGGATGTATGGATGTGGATATGGATGTATGTATGTGAATGTGGATGTGGATGTGGATGTGAATGTGGATGTGGATGTGGATGTATGGATGTGAATATATGATATGTGATGTGAAGGAATCTGAAGTGAAGAGATGGAAAATGATGTGATTGGATGAGTACACATATAAATGGAATGTGGAATAAGTAATGTGGATTAATGAGGGATAATGTGGAAAAATGAGAGTTAATATAGAAATTGTATTTGTAAACTGTTTGTAAATGCTGTTTGTAAATGGCTGTTTTATGTCAAGAATGCTGGGGAAGCATTTTGACCGTCTTGTGATTAAGGTCGTGGAGACCTAACTGATAAAGTTGCAACTGCTGAGATGGAGAGTCAATGGAGGACGTCTCGCGTAGCAAGGTCGACCGAGGTCTTGACCAGCCTCGGTTCGATTAAAATGGTGAGCTTCCGGTACGGTGGATGAGGGACCAAGGAAGCGGCCTATGAGTGAAGCGCTAGGTCACCTGCGAAGGATCCTAGAGGGTGCTGACCATACGGTGCTCGGGCTCTGGGTCGCCTAGGATACCCACGCGTGCGTCGATGAAGATATTGGAACAAGGAGTAAGAGTTGTTTTCTGAAACCGGGCATGGATCTGGTTGATTGACCTTGCTGGTCTTCAATGGATGAGTCCATGGCTCTTTATATGGATCTGTTGGTTGATCTTGCTGATCTTCAACGAGAGTCCATCTTGATTTTTATAAGTGATTATACTGCCAAGTATTATGGGCTAGGAACTATTGAAAAGGCCCCTGAGTGGAGAGGTGGTGAGCGTTCTAGTTGCCAATGATGCCATAGATACTCTGATGAAGGAATGATGGGAAATTATGAATCAACCGGATAAATTGGAAGATTGTGATCACTGGTACTATGGTTTCATTAAAGGATTGTTTTAAAGTTAGCTGATGCTAAGAAAAAGGCAATTTCATATTGGGTGTGTAAGTGGTGTGGCTAGTTTTATGTTTGCATGAACTTCCGGCTAGGGGGCCTTGGAACTCTTTTCCTTGGTACCCGGGACAAAACCTAACCAAATTCCAAATTGGATCCCATCACTACAGTGGTTGGGCGGTTGGCTAACCCATGGGATTGGATGGGGTTAGGCTGGACTGATGGATCCATAAATCGAGACTCAACTTTTGTTATTACGATAGATAAAGTAAATCTCGGACAGTAATTGTTCTATGGATAGGAATCAACGGCTGTGCCTCTTGAATGGGGAAAAAAGCGTTGATCCCAATGATCCAAGTGCAAGTTTCTTCCTTGATCCGACCAAATATCTTATAGATGCAATTGGATCAGTTTGATCAGAAATGATCTTGACTACGTTAGAGTAAAAAGTTATCCTGGTGGAATCGCCCGTGCTTTCCGGTAAAGGAAGTTTTTCTGGGTTCGGTTTTGGAACAACCGACGGATTAGTCTCTTATCCGGATATCGGTGGGTGAGGCCCCGAGTGTGAGACCCCTGTCCCACGCGAGAAGTGCTACTTCCGCTGCTAGTACCCCGAATCCGTTGCTCGGTGAGAACAGGGATCTCACAGTTGGTATCAGAGCCTTTGGCTAATAAAGATCAACTGAGAAACCAAATATGTCAAAAATTTATCAAGAAGCACAAAAAGGTTATAATTGTGTGATATAATTCATACAGTTTGATATTCAAACTGCAATTTGTAATTTGGTAATTGGGTCTTCAGATGGAAATACCGTAATTATATAGAATCCCTGACTTGCTTGCGGCCTAGATATGATGGTATTTACCTTATAATTCTAAGGGAACTTGCTTAACTAAAATTCCTGTGGAGGAATGTTCAGAAGGAAAATTTTCAGTCTAATGGACAATTATCGTGTTAAATATATGAATGATATGATCTGAGTGAATTGTTATTTAATGATGAGTTCTATATAAGGGATAATTATCCCCGTATTCTATTGGGTTTTGACCAGAATATAAGGAACCCCAGAATAAATTGGATCTTAAGAAAAAGAGTTGTCCTCTACCTTGCGAGATGAGGACATCTCGCACTTTTCAAGTGGGGTAGAATGTAAGATTCTCCCCCAGCCTTCGAGGTATATAGGAGTAAGAATCTCCCTTTCTGATCTTATAATTATTCTCTCTCTAAAATAAAAGAAAGATTCTGTTTAAAAAAGGAAGAACCTTTTCCCTGAATACTTCTCAAGAGTCCCACCTGTTTTAAGGATTCAGAACAATGAGTTCAGAAGTGAGAATCGATGTTTTGGATATCAAGGTTTTGGTCTTCATTCGAGTACGGCCCAAAAGAAGTTCTTTATCTCTTGGGAAGTATAAGAAGTTATCTCCCAGATATTGTGGACCAAAGAAAGTAGGTGATTTAGCTTACGAACTTCTTTTATCTCCTCATCTCAAAGTTCTGAATGCCTTCTATAGAAAAATGTGCCAAACCCAAATCATGGAAAGACGGTAAAACTTCAGTGGTGGCAAGTTACCATTGGCTTCTAAGTTACGCTAGCTCCTTCCTTTATATAAGTCGTAACTTTTACTTGTCGTTCACAGTAATCTTACTCCCATCGATCTCCTTTCTTTCTTAATCTCCTTCATGGCTTGGCAACAAGAATTAGTTTTATCCATAATGATTCCTCACCTTCAAGACGCAAGTGAGTCTGTGAAGAAGGATTTTATAGAACAGTTTGAGCGCTCAATTTTCCCTCACTTGGGAACTTCTGTAGCTCAGACCAAATGGCGGACCTATCAAGACGTAACTAGGGTAACACCCTAGGGTCAGCAGCACTTTCGTAAAACAATGTCCGCTTAGCCATGGTTATTGAAGCTTTGGGTTTGGGTCCCCGATACTACTGCGTCATGAGATCAAGGCATCTTGGGTTTTCTGAGCGGGTCTTCTTACTGGCGTGTTTTCTTACTCATGAGAAGATATGCCTTTACCCCGTTTTTGGCTTGCCTCTCAAAGGTCCTTTTGTTAGATCATCTCATACCACTGAGATAGGTGCGGCAATAACCAACAGAATTATTCCCATAGATGAGTTACCTTATACTTGTGCAGCTTGTGAGTGCTGCTTTTGTGACCATATGATGGACGGGCTTATGGAAGTGTAAAGAGTTCTTCTATCTTTACTGTATAAGTTCCGAGAATGAATAAAGTTTAAATCTTGTTCTTATCTTGCTCTCTTTGAGACTTTTCTTGGTGGTTAATCTTGATTAAAATTTTTCTCTAAGTCTCATATTCGTGCATCTTGCGAAATTACCCTAGTTTGCGAGATGAGGACATCTCGCGTTTTTTAAGTGGGGTAGAAGGTAAGATTCCTCCCCCACCCCCTTTTTGCTGTCTAGTATCTTTCCCTGTAATCAATCCCTCTTCAGAAATATAAAGACCTTGTTTCTAACTATTTTAACCTAGAGAGAGAAAATAATATAAAGACCTTGTTTCTAACTATTTTAACCTAGAGAGAGAATATTTAGATTTTGAATATTTTTGGATAGAAAAATATCTCTTATAATTAAGATGAATTCCCCTGAAACAGAAATTCAAAAAGAATTTTCCAATGTGCAATTGGAATTAATTGGAAATGTGTATAAAGGACCTTAGCCTAAGGGTCTAGATTTTCAGAAATTTTTGGATTATGGTCCAATTAAGGTTCCTATGGGCCAATAGCATCAACCCATGTGTAGAGAGGAGATAAATCTAATTTGTAAAAGAAGATACCCAAAAATGAGTAAATGCTCACATAAGATGAAGAGTTGAAAATGTACAAGGTTTATTAATAAAAAAATATGAGCAATATTAAAAATATGAGATATTTTGGGTATCCAAAAATGAGTAAATGGTCACATAAGATGAAGAGTTGAAAATGTACAAGGTTTATTAGTAAAAAAACTGACACATATGTAAGGAAGAGGAGTTCTTTAAAGGAGGTGCATATTTCACATAAGATGAAGAGTTGAAAGTGTACAAGGTTTATTAGTAAAAAACTATGAGCAATATTAAAAATATGAGATATTTGGGTATAATGATTCCATTTTGACACATATGTAAGGAAGGGGAGTTCTTTAAAGGAGGTGCATATTTCACATGCTTGAATGAGTTTTAAACTCATAAAAATTGAGATATTTCATCTTTTCTCTCTCCTCATTCAAGTCTAGTTCCAAAAAGTTAGCTTAACTGACCTAAAAATGGTCAAAAATTGACCAAACTGATTTGTAAAATTCTAGAATCAGTTTGTTTGGTTAGGAGCTCAATTTTTCCTATAAATAGAAGCCTACCCCTTGTTGAAAAATATATAGTGTTTATGCATCGTTACTCTACTCCACCTAAGCCAAGAACTGTGAATTCATTAATAATTCACTAGTTTTTGGAGCTTCCCTCTTTCTTCAATCCCCATTGGTGGCTCCATCAACATACTTAACCAATTGATTGGTTGGGGGCCTCTACCGTGAACAAAGAATCAAGCAATTTGTAAGGTAATTAGGGAAATTTGATCATTTTCTATAATTTCTCAATGTTTCTCTCTTCTCAACCCCTCTCAAGCTTGAGAAGCTTAATTAGAATGGTTTTTGAATGTTATTGAAGTTAATTGATGAATGGTAGTGAAGAGTTACATAATTTGATGAATGCTATTGAAGTTAATTGATTAATGATAGTTAAGAATTACATAAATTTCTATTTATGCTTAATTCAAATGGTTTTTATGAAATTTCTCTCTCTCACTCAAGAAATGGTCATACTCATGACCCATTCTCAATCCAAATGAAGCTTTTCATAAAGCTTTTCCTTAATCCAAGATTAATCTATACTTGAGGTCGAATTAATGGCTTTTTTCTATGCTTTTAGTTTATGTATTTCATGAATATTAATGATTCAATCCATTAAGGATTATTGATCCAATTAGGGATCATTCTAATTAATTCTTAATGATAAGCTTTATCCCTTAGAAAAAATTGAGATTTATCAGTCATAGCAGCGGAGCTATGGCAAAATTTTTATAAAAATTACGCATAAAACAATTTCATTCAAAGCATGAAAAGAGGACTTCCTACCATATTCTAGGAATTATCATCCTAGATTAATTGAAGATATTCATAGAGAAATCGATTTTTATATTATGCATAATTGATTTTCATGCATAGAGGTATGCATAATAGATTATCATTTTAACATAAAAGTGTTACTTTTATCATAATTAGATTTCATGCATAGAGGTATGCATAAAAGATTATTATTTAAATGTAAAAGTGTTACTTTTAGCACAATTGAATTTCATGCATAGAAGTGTGCATAAGAGTTGATTATTTTATTATAAAAGTGTTACTTTTATCATATTTGAATTTCATGCATAAAAGTATGCATAAAAGTTGATTATTTTATTATAAAAGTGTTACTTTTATCATAATTGGATTTCATGCATAGATGTTTGGGACATCATAGCATAGCGGAGGCTACACTCCAACCCTCACACTTTGTCAATCCGTGAATGCAACCCGGTTAGCGCATAGAGGCTATCCCGACGAATGGGAGAAGATTAGTTAACCACACACTAATGACTTCTAGTCCTACTCAATCCTTCTTCAACACTCAAGCAATCAATCTAACACAATCAACGCATCAATCTAACATAATCAAAGCATCAAGATTAGGCTACACTTAAGCATAAAAATGCAACTTATGCAAAGAATCTAACATGCAAAGAGCTATCACACAAGCCTCAACCACACATCATTTCATGCACAAGCTTCATCACATGCACCCTACAAATCAGATTTTAGCATCAAAACATCATTAAGAAATCTAGATTAGCAAGTGTGTAGACCATAACCTCATATCATTGAAAATGTAGAGAATAGAGAGTACAAGATTGAAGCAAGAATGGAGATGGAGAGCCTTGGGAGAGCACATGAGAAGGAGCTATGGAGCAAGCTCTCTCTATGAGCCTCTCAACCTCTCTAGCTCTCAAATGGGCCACCTTTTATACAAAAACTCTAGAACTCCCAAAAGTTCCCATGTGGGATTATTGTCAAACCCTCTCCCACATTCATCTACAACTTGGAACTCTTTTCAATAGCCCTAAGTGTCTTTTTTGTTGCATCCTTGCATTGATCTTCATTTTTCATGCAACACTCCCCCCTTCCTATTTTGCGCACGTCCTCGAGCGCGGTAGTAGCAAGAGCTACAACAAAAAAACAATGGATACAAGTAAAGTCTTTTATTGAAAAAAAGAAAAGAAAAGAAAAACCAGCAATGATAATTTCACACGTGAGCATACAAGTGCAAGGCTGATTAAAGTTTTAATGAGTACTAAAATAGGTGAGTAAAGACTAGTCAAAGTGAGACTTAAGTGGTAGATAATGCTATGCAAAGGCAAGTGTGCTTTGTACACCGCCGGTTATGACCGCAGTCTCAATGTCCTACAAGTATGTAAGTTATTCCTAAGTGGCAAACCTACTCCTAAATATGAGCAAAGGTGATTGGAATTCTCTCCTTTTTTTTTGATGTTTGTTTTTTAATGTGTGTGTAGAAGGTGATAAAGATTAAGGTTCCACCCAAGCAATGGCCAAGAGACCTCCACCAAGAGAATCTAAAGACCGCTAAGTATCTCAAAGGTGACAGACCCTTTTTCTTTCTTTTATGACCTAAGGAGTACCCCATGAAGATGAGGGCATCGGTCTCGAGGGCCCATAGTGTACCCCAGAGTCCTACCAACATCTATCAAGGCGATAGATTCCTCAAAGGTCTTTTTCTGAAGCTTTTAGACATTAGTGTTCACCCCATGGAAACCAAGGCATCGGCCCCAAGGTGCTAAGACAACCCCAGGTCCTACCAAGCATTCCACATGGCTGTAGACACGTCATGTCTCAATTCACTTTGTATATATATATTTTTTAGGGTATATATATATTTTTTTAAAACTCCTAGCACCTAGCTCATACCTAAGAGGTAGCTACCACTAGGGATAACTAATATACCTTGAAAGCATAAGAACTTAGCATACTCCATTGGTATATATCCTACACTGTCTTTAGATAGAAATATCTTTTACTAAGTCTTCTAAGAGTCTAGAATTCACTCACCATATTTTAACAATTAATCAAAAACTTAGCATACTCCATTGGTATATATCCTACACTGTCTTTAGATAGAAATATCTTTTACTAAGTCTTCTAAGAGTCTAGAATTCACTCACCATATTTTAACAATTAATCAAAAACTTAAACCAGCCAACATTATGTGAACATGCAAACCATATATTCGAAAGATAAGAGCACATAAAGAAATAAAGATTAAGATTTGAATACACCTTTTGTAGTGCCCTGTTGATGTTGTTCGTTTGCATTGATGAATTGCTGTTTTTGTGCAGATTGCTCCTCCTTGATCTTTGTAGGCATAGCATGTCTCCCCCCTTGATGCTCTCTTTTTTTTAGCGGAGATCTCTGCAAAATTTTTATTAACAAACAAGAAAAGAAAAGAAAAGAATAAAATTTGCTATTGGTGCCAATCACCGAATATAGCCGAGGGGAAAAACCTAGTGGGATAAAAGTGCCCTGGCTTGTCGGTCTTATTGTGGAGTCGCTGAGCTTACCCTTGCCCTGGTAGTGGAGATCATCTCAAAAAGAACATAATCCTCTAAAGGCATAAGGAACCACACTATGCAAACATTGATCTACCAAAGAGCTTCAATTGTAGTGTTAATGCCTTATCTTTGGTTTTAGGTATGTCCTTCTTGGGTGGGAATTTTATCAATTGTCTTGGAATTTGAGCAAGATAAGAGGATTTAGGCATTGAAATGCTAGAATCTATGCTCAAATGAGACTCATTTGGACTTGTCTTAGGTACACATGTTGATGGTGGTATTGGGTAATAAGAAGACATCGGGACAACCGATGTTTCAAGACATGTTTTAGGAAGATCAACACAAGTAGATTTGTAGGTGCTATCACAGCCACCTATCCTATCTTGAAGAGTTTGTGTTGATTTCTTTTGCACCCACTGATATGGAAAATCAAGGGTGGCTTTTGGAATCTTTCGGAAACACTCTTTTATCCCTAGCAAACCAAGGCATTTTGGAAGCCAAATTGCTGTTGCCCCCTCATAATAGCCTTGTGCTTTGAGCACATGTTTTGGGACCCATCGAGTAACAATCCGAGGTTTAGGCTTGGAAATGATGTGCTTCTTAAGAGGCTTAGCAACTAGACTAGATGGTACAAGTTTGTACGTATCTTTGGTGGGTAGCCACATTGATAATTCCTTCTTGCCTGGCCTTCTTTGAGCAGCTCGGGGGGGTCACTCACAAAAAAATGTGAATATCACGTGCGTTCAATAGAAGCATACTTTTAATTTATGAAACTTACAGAAATATATTTACATAAGGGTATGATTTAAATTTTTTTCAAAAAAATTTACAAATTCATAAAGAAAAGGGGATATTATATAGATTAAAAAATTCACAAATAAGGGATTTAAAATATAGGCCTTGAACGCACGCGATAGGGATATTTTACATATAGTGACCCCCCCGAGTTGAGCAGCACAACTAGAGTAGTTGGAACATGCCAGCCATGGCCCTCACTTGAGTACTCATCAATTATCCACATCATTTGTTTTGGAGCTTCAAGAGCAGATTTTGAAAGTGGGTTTTGTAAGGTAGAAACATCACCCTTTTGATCAGAATCATTAGCAAATTTGAGTGTTAAATTCTCCACTGAGACTTCTTCTACATGCAGTGCTGTTGTGGATGTATCCCTATAGTACAAATCATCTAGAAGGGCACGTGGTTGTACCATTCGTATAGGAATAATATCATATCCATCCGAGTCACAAAATTGAATTGGCTTCGGTAAAGCACATGTCGATAATGTTGCAAGGACATGACTCCATTCTAATGGATCAATTAAATGCTCAGGGAATGGTTGTGGAATGTATGCCACGTCTGATACACTTCGATTACCCTTAAGTCTCTCAGTGTTGAAATCCCTACATGAGGCTCCACACATTCACAGATCTTCTCGTCCATCTGACAATGTAACTCTTGAGCCCTCAGATGAAGCAGAATCAAACTCATCTATTGGAGACCTTGTTACATCACGATATGAGTGATTCCTTAAGTTGACCCTTGTGATGACAGAATCATGTCGGAGGTACAAATAATTGTATCCCCAATCTTGAATCATTTGAAATTGTCGCATGAATGGTCTACCCAATATCACTTCATAGTTTAGATGTTTTCCAAAATCCACTACTGCAAAGGTGTGCTCATATTCAATCCCACATGTGGTGACCAATATGTTTTCAAGTAGCCCAAGGGGATGTTCTAAGCTTCCATCTGCTAGCTGCAAGCGCATCCTGGTACTCCTAATAGCCGGTTTGCCCCACTTTTCCCAAACGGACCTTGTCACAATGCCCACCCCTGCACCACTATCAAGTATTGCAGTTGAAGATACTTTTCGCACTTCTAATGGGAGGGTACTATGAGTTTATCAATTTCCTCCTTTACAACAACTGCATGTTTAGGATTCATCTGATATGGTTCTTGCATGGATGGTCTCGATCCTTCCATGATTGGTATAGTGTGTTGAACCACCTCAGGTGGTACACCCTTCATTTTTGTGTATTTTCAAGCAAAACAATCCTTGAATTATTTTAAGAGAGCAATGAGCTCTTCTTCTTTAGCTTTAGTTAAGTTGTTAGCAATGTAAACAGGATTGGGATCCTCCCCTAGCTCTGCAATTTCTACCTCCTTAACTTCAGCTAGTCTGTTGTTGTAAGATATGGATTGGCCATTTTCCTTCACTCTTTTGGCCGTCAATTGGACCACTTTTTGTTCGTCACAATGGTGTAGGTTTTGAAATGGTGCAGTACTAAGATCAGGTCTGGCTTTTCATCCTCATCATATTCTATCTGAGCCATAACTATATTTTCCTATCGCTTGGCTTCAGCCATAGCCTTATTTCATTTTTTTCACCCAACCTTGGTAAGCTTAGGCAGATTAAGCTCTTGATTGAAGAGTAATTTTCTTGTCTTGTTTCCCTTCCACGGTGATCTTACTCAACTCCTCACCCCAATTCTCAGAGAACTCTTCGTGTACCTTAGTGACTTCAAGATATCTTAGCCAGTGGGCATCTGTGGGTTTTCTTTGTAATAGGGAATTCCATCGAGTGATATACCTCTTTTGTTTCCAGCACTTCCTAAGGCATTGGCTGCTGTTTTGTGACCTTGCACTCCATACCCTTCTGTGGAGGCTTCATCCTTTGTTTCATTTTCTCTAGGTTGCATATCTACCATGAAGACTGAGGTGGTGGGAATGATTCCCAATTCAATGTACTTGGTTCCTCTAGGGGGCAACAAATCTATGGTGGCAATCACATGCATCCAGTTTTCACTAAAGTTCGGAGGTGTAAGGGACGGGTACATCTCGACATCTTCCTCTTCCCATGAATTATCCTTAATGGCAGGTTGGTAGACTTGTAAGGATGTGATTCGTTCTGTGGTGACCGAAACATCTCCAAACAATTGCCCTTCCATGGGGTGCACCTTCCATGTATGGAGATCAATATTCAAAATTTGTGAATCCTTTCCAATATACACTTTGTCTAATGCCCAATCATGCACCACCTTAACTTCCCTCATGAAGGGTCTACCCAAGATAATGTCATATGAATCTGGCTGGCGCAGAAAGTCCATTACAATAAATGTATGATGGTAACAGAATGAAAAGACCTTAAGCTTTATATTTTCCATCTATAACCCCATTGGCCTTGAAGATGTTCCATCTACCATCTTGACGATTAGATCCGCTCTTTCTAGTTCCAGTTTTCCCCACTTTTCCCAACATCTCTTGGTGATGATGTTCACACTTGCACCCCCATCCATGATAGATAGCAAGTGATTGGTACCCCTGACGGTGGATGTCTTCTCTCTCATAATAACTCCCCAATTGTAGGACTAGGGGAGGTCGTGCATTCAAGGGAGTCCGAACATGTGTGGAACGGCCAGGGCTATTTTAGCCAGTTAGGGTCTATATCCAATAGTTGAGTAGAGAGTTTCTCGATTCTCTTCTAGAGTAGTTCTCTTGGAGGTCTCATGGTGGCCTCTCACTACTCATGGTGGCCTCTCATGGTATCAATGGTATCTTCCTCAGATCCATCCTAAATTGTGCCCACCTTTTTCACTCTTCTCTTAGTGGGTGCAATACCTCCAAGGTTCATCCCTTTGTCTACTTGTTTTTCTTGTGTGCGTTTCAGGATATTCAGTAGTGCAATATTTCTAATCTACACACTTATATTCCTGATGGTGGTGGCAAGGTTAGAAGTAGAAGCAGATCCATTAATGTGATATGGGAAGTCCTTGATCAAATGATCAACACCACACCGAACACATGAAAGAGTTGGCATGGCGTTGGTCTACTTTGCTATTGGTTGAGTTTGGCTAGCATTAGTCACATTTTTTAAAAGACATTCCGCTACTTGATGAGGTCCATTACAATGAAAATAGTATGTGGGTCCCCTTCTCGTAGTCAATTTTATGTCTTTCCCCTTCCACTATACCATGGTTTGAAACACTGGTACTTGCATGTTGTTTTGTAAGGCATAATACTCCGGTGTGATCTCCATTGGTTCCTCGTAGTACTCATTATTAACTTCTAATCCATGTTGAAACTACAGCAATGTGATGAGCTATGGTGGATCAAATACTAGAATCAACATCATTAACAAAGTGATTAGATGATAATTAAGATGTGATTTTACTGAGTAATTAACAAATAGCTTAATGTAGGCATGGATAATCAAAAACCAAAAAATTCTCATTAGGCCATTACCTCAATTTATAGTGTTTACATCAAAGCATATAATCCAGTGATTTCTCCTTGATTCACTCCATCTCTTTTGCTTGATTCTCTCCACCTCTTCACTTTTCCCAGAATATCTCCCAGAGTATCTCCACACTTCCTAAATCTTCTCATGCTACCCTTTATTCTCTCCTAGTAGATTCTTCTCACCTTTTCACAGGTTTCCTCACATTTACACATTCTCTTTTACAGCCTCTAACTGAGGGCTTGTTCTCGCACACACCCTATTCACTTGTATATTTCAACACCTCCCCTTAAGTGAACACTCCTAGTACACCTAGACCCTATACCAAGTTTCCTTGCTACTTGATAGTCCGCGAGACTAGTGTCTAGCACACCTCCCCTCAAGTTAACTTAGCACACCTGGACCTTATACCAAGTTTTTCTCTTGATAGCCCGCGACCAGTGCCTCAAGTCCCTAAACTCATAGTCCTTGACACTCTCTCTCTCTATGTGTCCAAGGCTTACTACAAGTGCCCGTGACCTTGACTAGAGTGCTCACACATACATCTACCCCACGTGGCCTACATCATCGGTGGCTCAGAGGTGGTTTTACTTTGTTGGGGCAGGTTACATTGGATTGTGGGGTCTCTCTCTCTCTCTCTCTCAGAGATTTTCACATGGCTCCTCACTCTTTGGAGCCTTACATCTTCTCTTGTCTTCAGTCTTCTTCTCGTGGTCTTCTCGCATCCATGTCTTCCTTGAGTCTTCTTGTGGAAGCTTCTCTTCTTGTGCCCATGTCTTCCTTCAATGCTTCCTTTAGATCTTCTTGTCGGTGTGGATCCTCTTCTTGGAAAGAGATGTTCTTCTTCTTTCATGGTGGCTGGGGCCATGAGCTTGTCCGTCAGGTCTTCTTGCTCCATGTGAGCAGCATGTTTAAATGTTTTGCTGATAGTTTCTTTGGGTTTTTGATGTTTATCTTGTGTCATTATGCAATGAAAACCCAAATTTATGTGGGAGGTCTTACCTCTTGTCTTATTTTGGACAAGGGCAGTGTCTGATCCCATTTTTTCTACCCAATACATAATGCATATAGCATTCATTCTTATGCACATTCCCAAATGCAACTCTGACTATGAGAATAATCTTGAATTTGAGTGAGATTTACAGGCATTAACCAAGGGTTAAATGCAAAATGATGATTACCACAATTTTATCAGCATAATTTTACCAGAAATTACATTAAATCAAGGGTAACCAATTTGTACGGACTGGTTGGAGTATCAACCCAACTCCGAATTGCAATCTGAAGTTATAGGGATATGTATCAGATACCTAATGGTTAATTTGAACCCTCAATTGCACCAAAATATAGTGATTAGCACTGATTAATGATTAGCAAATAAATCCTTTGTTTTGTGTGCAAAAAACAGAGTATGCGGGGAGTCCAGATCTGAGGCCTTAGAGTTCAAATGAGCTCAAATGCTTTCAATGCCATCAATAGCAATTAGTCTAGTAGAGGATTAAGCCAAGAAACACAAGATTTGACCAAACATTGAATGCTTAATCTCTGTTTTATCAGTCACCTGCAGATTTGATGAAGAGATGGATCTCACTGTAGACTTGATCAAATTGAATTCTGACTTGACCAGCTTGTAGAGCATGCTTGAAAACACTTGGGGCTAAGAGGAATTAGACCCATTTGAACTGACGAAGAAGAGATCTCTGTTTTTCTTCTAGAAATAGGCGCCTGAGAAAATCGCAATTTCTGCAGCATCCGCCGGCGGTTTGCGCTTCTTTCTTGATGGGCTGGATCGTGGAGATGCTGGCTATGTTGGGCTAGAAAGGTTTGGCCTAATGTTAAGTGTGCAAGGATCTAGAGCTCCTCCACCAGCTGGGAGTACAGAGGTGAGTTGAAAAATAACTAAAATTTTGATTAATTTTTAATTATCTACTAATCCTAATTAACTAGATAATGGGCTCATAAACTTGATGGATTCTAGGCATGGCTCTGATACCATGTTAAAATTACCACAATGTGATGAGCTATGGTGGATCAAATACTAGAATCAACATCATTAACAAAGTGATTAGATGATAATTAAGACGTGATTAGATGAGTAATTAAGACGTGATTAGTGAGAAATTAACAAAAAGCTTAATGTAGGCATGGATAATCAAAAACTAGAAAAATTTTCATTACGCCATTGCCTCAATTTATAGTGTTTACATCAAAGCATCTAATCCCACTGATTTCTCCTTGATTCACTCCACCTCTTTTGCTTGATTCTCTCCACCTCTTCACTTTTCCTAGAATATCTCCACACTTCCTAAATCTTTTCATGCTACCCTTTATTCTCTCCCAGTAGATTCTTCTCACCTTTTCACAGGTTCTCTCACATTTACACATTCTCTTTTACAGCCTCTAACCAAGGGCTTGTTCCCGCACACACCCTATTCACTTGTATATTTCAACAATTCACACATGAATTCTATCTCTTCCAAGGGTTCCTTGATCAACAACTGGTTGATCTTGGCCTCCTGTGGTCGTTGTGGTGGTAAAATAGGCAGTGGCAATGGTGACATGTCCTACATTCTAAACATTCCCTTTGGTAATAAGTAGGATGTATTCGGCTACCCTGCATCCACATTGTTTTGCATCGGTGGTGCTGGTAAGACTAGAGGCACTCTAGGTGATAGCAATTATGCTAAAGGTTGGATCCTTGGATATCTGGACATGGTAGTGTCATGGTTACCTAGTATTTGATAGTGAGCACAATAGAGTAATTGCCTTGGTCTTAGGTGAGGGAATTCAGTGCTTGTATGATTTCAACTCTCTCTAGGGGTAGATATGGGCATTCCCTGATGCTTCTCTCTCCCATCCCGTACTTTTAACTTCTCCAAGATGGCATTACTAAGTTCTTCCACTCTCATGTTGCCAATTTGCTTATTCTTGGGTCCCGTGTGTCTTGATGACTAGAGACTCGTGATGTCACTACTACTAAAGCTACCTTGGCATCTTTCGATTGCACAGCAACCCAAGCATGTTATCCTCATATGCAATCGCCAATTTACAGCACGTATCTAGAGTAGTTCGTGCATCTTAAGATCTTGGACTCCTCTTTTGGAAGTAAGGCAATAACTAATCAATTAGCCTTTCCCTCAATTTTCATCTTGAGTTCAAGTGTTAGAGCCAAGAAACATAATCTCGCATGGACTCATTGTCTTTTTTCTTGATGTTGTGGAGATGTCCACAAGACTCCATCTATCACCACTTCGAGCAAAGCTCGGTATGAACACATTCTTAAGCTGAGTGAAATTGACTTTATCCACAGGCTTTAGGGTTTGAAACCATTGGTGGACTTTCCCTTCTAGGGTTAGAGAAAAAGCATGTATCATGGTTACATCACTCATCGGCTCACATGTTTCAGAGGTTAACTCAAAGATCTCTATGTGTTGGATCAAGTCCCTATCTCTTGAGAACTTTGCACAAGCTTCAAAATGATGTGTGGCTTCATCGGAGATGGTCTGGATTCAAGGACAATGCCTAGTTTCCTAACCATGCCTCTGCCCATTTCTGTAACCATATTCAACAGATCCACCCTTGTGACTTCATTTAGATCTGCATTGGGATCCACCATTGGCCTCCGAGGAACTACCCCCCTACCTAGTCCTCTCTCTCTTCCTACATAGGTTCTTCTATTTGATTCGAGTCTATGGCTGGGTCCGTGGAAATCCTTGTTACCTCGCTCACCACCATTAGCTGCCTCAGCCCGCTTTTGTTGAATTAAAAGTTCCATGTTCTGCCAAAAGAATGTGGGTTCATTGATCATGTCATGTATATCCTCTTTTATGTAGAGCTGATCTTCTCCTCCTAAGATGCCCTAGGTAGATTGTCCACTTCTTATTGTATTTCAAGGACTTCCTCATCCTTAGGTTCCTCATTGATGGGTTCTAGAGCTAGTATCCCTCCTTCTATTATTCCCATCCACATGTTATCAGTGGAATTTCTAGATGTTTCTAAATCCTTGCCACGTGGTCAAAACAGATTCAAATTATCCAATTCCCTTTGTTTTACCATCTTTCTTCACGTTGTCGTGCCATGGCACGTCTATAGTGTGAAACCATGCATATGAGGCCATTAAATGCAAATCCAGATGCATGGGATTAAGTGCCATGACTTGAGTCATTATATGATGCCTAAGTACATATGTTCATATTGTAAATGAGGTTCAATAAGACGAGCTGAGGCTGAGCCAGGTCTCTAAGCCTCTGTACATAAGTGTGGTGTGAATCATGGAGTTTTTTAAGCTTATGGTAGACCTTGTAGTAGGGAACACCCCTCTCAACATGTATGGGAAATGTGAGAGCATGTATGATGCAAGGATTGGTTTTGAAAGAATGCCTTTTCGAGATATCATGTCTTGGAATGCCATGATTTTTGTTCTTACTCGGAATAAGCAGAACAAGGAGGCTCTGGGTTTGTATGATGAGATGCAAGTTGAAGGCATCAGACCTAACAACATTACATTTGTATGTGCACTTAATGCATGTGCAAGCTTAGCAGCATTAGAAGAAGGGCAGGAGATTCATAACACTATCATTGAAAACATTTATGGTGATGATACCATGGATGAAAATGCGCCCATAAACGTATACGGCAAGTGCAACAACATGCACAGTGCAAGGAAGGTGTTTTTTTTGAAAATGTTTCTCGGGATGTTATCTCATGGAATGCCATGATTTTTTTTGCGCTTGTTCAGAATGGATATAATGGATATAATGTATGCCAGCTTGTCATGGATGCGAAGGGTCTAGAATCTTTACTCTTCAACTTCCTATTCCTGTTCAAGGGTTTTTGTTTGAAAGAGCGATGACAGCAAGGCAGGTGGGCGTTGCCATGGACTTCTCGCCTGGGAGTAGGTATGCTTTGGAGTGGGCTCTCAAGAACAAAGTGAAGGAAGGGGATCACCTCATGTTTGTGGTTGTCAACAAGAAACTGAATGAGATGGGTGAGATGCATCTGTGGGAAGACACCGGATCTCCTTTGATCCCGCTCGTGGACTTTGCATCACCTAGCATTGCAAGCAAGTATGGGGTTCCGCAGGATGGTGAGCTTCTCTGTTTGCTGCAGGAGGAGGCGCGACAAAAGCAGCTACTACTCGTGGTCTTTAAGATCTATTGGGGTGATGCAAGGGAGAAGATATGTGATGCTGTAGTTGATCTGCCCTTGGATTGCATTGTGATGGGGAGTAGAGGCCTTGGAACACTGAAAAGAGCACTTCTTGGTAGTGTGAGCAACTATGTTGTGAGCAATACCCCTTGCGTGAGAATCCAAATGACAATAGCAGACGTATACGCAAGGTGGTGGCTTGCGTTGCAAAAACACAAGGGATTTTTTTTTAAAAGGGGAATATCCAAATAATAAGCTGAAAAAAAAAGGAGGCGCAAGCGTATTTTTAATTTGGGGAAAATGCGATTTTTGGGCTGCAAAAGCGAACGAAGCCTGATTCTCTTGCGGGAAAGAACCAAAAACGCAGATACGAGAGGGGATTATGCAGAAGAGAGGGAGAGGAAAAAACCAGAACGCCATCTTGCAGAATATATTTGTGTTGGGAATTGAATTTCTGTTCAAGCCTTCTAGGGGTTTGAATTAGAGAGTATTTGAAGCTCCTTCTAATGATTCCATTTCTAAAAATTCCAAGAAAATGAACGAGATGCTGCCTGGCGAGTGGAATCAGGGCATTTTTCAGATCATGGGATTGAAAAATGTGAAGCTTTTGCAAAATTCGGATTATTCCTTATACAGAGATAAGTTTTTTTTTAATAAATACGATTTCTAAATTGTAAAAGCTTTGAGAGGATGGAGATCTGAGTATATAAGTTTTTTTAAATTCCCTTTTGTAATCTAAAATAACCATGGTTTTGGAGAACTTCTTGGATTTGTGATCTTTGAAAGTTGTAAGCTTCAAAACAAAGGAGAAAATTTCGGTTTGGAAATTTTAGTGGGCACATAAAGGGAATGAATATGTGTTACATTCTATTTATTGCTTCTTTGTGTGATGATGGAAATTATAAGCAGGTCTTTTCGACAAGTTCAATTTTTGTCTTGAAGTTGTGAAGATGGCAACATGCAAAATATGTGATGTGCAAGTTCACATGTATTGGGAACTTGTCGAAGTCTATGTGATGCCAATATGTGACATGTATATGGCATTTGGATAAAGGGTCAGGAGATCTATGCTTATGCTCTTGATACACAATTCATGTGCAATCATCAAGCTGAATTTGGGGATGTATTGAAGTGAATTGGCACATGTACATGTCATCAAAAATGGAGATATCTTATGCTCCTTGAAGAGTTATGTGATTTTGTTTCCTTGCTAGATTTTGGAAGCTACTCTCACAGCTAGAAGTCTCGCACTTGCCCAGTAATACCGTCCACGTCACGACAGCTATTTGGTGAACCCGACGTGAAACTGCTAGGGTGAGAGTGTGGTGAAATACACAGGGAAGCTATGGCTGAGAATCCTGAGGGTCAGGGGGTTCATTTTGACCTCGGGGTTATGCAAATGTTTCAGATGTTTACTATGTATATGCAACAGCAGCCAAGCTGCTGAGAGGGGGCTGTTGAAAGAACGGTAGAGGAGGAGGAGACACACACACAGGAGCAAACCCTAACCATAGAGGGAAGCCATGTTCACTCTCACACAAAGCATAATGCACTACTCCATAATCCACACAACACACAATGAGTTGTGTCCACACTCTACTAACCCTAGCTAATGTCCACACACTATGACCAGCTGGACACGCGGTCATTTATGTCTCACACATGTTCCTACCTAATCTGCCAGCACATAGCATAGCTGGCTCACACTGACATATCGAGCTTGAATCTCAACAGCCCCTCTCAAGCTCATGATGTACTGCCGATGAAGATGTAGATGAGCTTGGGATATCAAGACTCTCAACACTCCCCCTCAAGCTCATCCCATGTACTCCCAACATAGTTTGGAAGTACTCAAACTTCTCCCTGCTAAGTGGCTTCGTGAAGATATCAGCCACCTGCTCATCAGTCTTCACATAGTGAAGATCAACTGTACCATCCAGCACCTTTTCTCTGACAAAGTGATAATGGACCTCTATGTGTTTGGTCCTCGCATGAAACACTGGATTCTTTGCCAGCTGTATACTGCTCATGTTGTCACAATGAATGACAACTTTGCCACTAATAGGCTCACATAAATCTGCCAAGAGACTCTTTAACCAAACAGCCTCGCAAGTAGCAATGGCTGCTCCTCTGTACTCAGCCTCTGTACTGGATAAAGCAACTGTAGGTTGCTTTTTGCTACTCCAACTCACCACAACACTTCCAAGTGTAAAAGCATATCCACTAGTAGACCTCCTGTCATATGCGCTACCTACCCAATCAGCATCTGTGTAGCCATGAATGTCCAAGCTTTTACCACTCTCATAAAATAGACCATAATGTGCTGTGGTCTTCACATATCTCATGATGCGTCTCACTGCATCCAAATGTGGTTTCCTGGGGCTCTGCATAAACTGACTGACTAGCCCCACTGCATAACTCAAATCTGGGCGTGTGATAGTCATGTATATGAGACTACCAACCATCTTCCTGTACATGGAAGGATCATCCAATTCCTCGCCATAATCAGCCCTCAACTTCACATTTTGCTCCAATGCTGTACTCATAGGTTTACATCCTGTCATGCCATACTTTGCCAACATATCCAAGGCATATTGGCGCTGTACTAACCAAGTACCTGCATGATCTTTCACCACTTCAATGCCAAGGAAGTATCTCAACTCACCAAGATCTTTCATGTCAAATTTCCCACTTAAAGCTTTCTTGATATGCATCACATCTGCACTATGATCACCTGTAATAATCAAGTCATCCACATAGATGACTAGTAACACAATCCCATGCTGTGTCTTCTTCACATACAGTGAAGAGTCTGCTGTAGAAATCAGGAAACCAAGTGAGATAAGATATCTACTCATCTTATCACTCCAGGCACGTGGTGCTTGCTTTAGACCATACAATGCCTTTTTCAACCTGCATACGTGAGTAAAATATCTAGGGTGTACATACCCTTCTGGCTGTGCCATGTATACTTCCTCTTGTAGATCTCCATTAAGAAATGCATTCTTTACATCCATCTGATGCATTTCCCAGCCATTAGCTGCAGCCATAGCAATGACTGCTCTCATTGTGCCCATCTTAGCCACTGGGCTAAACGTCTCATCATAATCCAATCCATGGGTCTGTGCATATCCCTTTGCTACCAATCTTGCTTTATGTCTTTCAATAGAACCATCAGATTTGCACTTCACTTTGTAGACCCATTTACATCCAATAACACTCTTGTCCTTTGGTAGGACAACCAAATCCCATGTATCATTATGGACCAATGCGTCCATCTCTACATCCATTGCTTTTTCCCATACATGCTCTCCAATAGCCTCTGTGTAGCATGTAGGTTCCACATGCTTTACCACCATAGATGTCATATATGCATAGTGCATAGCAAAATCTCTGTATGTCAATCTGTCAATAGGATATCTGACTCTCTGGGATCTCCGCAATGCCTGCGGGTCACTCTGTACACCTGTGACTCTAGCATGTGGTGGCACATATCTATCCTGTCTAGCACCAGGTGTGCGTAAAACAGGTATGCCAAGCTCCTCATCCAAACTCTCAGAACTGGATGACTCATATCCTGTGATTCCAATCCCTTCGACTTTCTTCTTTCCTTTGTCCATAGCACTACTCCCAGTGCTTACGCTCTCATGCCTCAAACGTCTTGACCATGGACGTACACTGCTACTCTCAGCTTCTGCTGGCCCAGACATAGTAGTAGAACTAGAACTTGCTTGTGGTGGCAAGTTCACATGAACATCAGCCTCAAGTGACTCAATAACACCCTCATCTTTTGCTTTATACCAACTAGCAAGCTCATCAAACACCACATCACGTGAGATGACCACTTGTCTAGTTTGTGGATTATAACACTTGTAGGCCTTTTGATCCTGTGCATATCCAACAAATATACATTTCTCTGCCTTAGGATCCAACTTCCTTCTCCTTTCATCAGGCACATGCACATAAGCTATGCATCCAAAAACTTTAAGATGCCCAATGTCTGGCCTGTAACCTGTGAGCTGCATCTCTGGCGTGCTTCCATGAATGGCTGCTGTAGGTGTTTTGTTCAATATGTATACTGCAGTAGCACATGCTTCTGCCCAATAGTAATCTGGCATGCTCTTTTCATTAAGCATTGCCCTTGCCACTTCACATATAACTCTATTCTTTCTCTCAGCCACACCATTCTGCTGAGGTGTATACCTGCAAGTCAATTGTCTCCTTATTCCATGCTTCCTCAAGAAGTGCTCAAAAGCTGTTGAGGTGTATTCACCACCTCCATCTGTCCTCAGACATTTAATCCAACAGCCATACTGCTTTTCTGCAAAAGCTTTGAAATCCATGAATTTTTCCAATACTTCACTCTTCTCTTTGAGAAAGTATATCCATGTCATCCTGCTAAAGTCATCAATGAATGTAACATAGTATAAACTGCCTTTGATAGATGGGTTTTGTGCAGGACCCCATACATCACTGTGCACGATCTCAAGTGGCCTGTTACTCATATTTCCTTCTCTAGGAAACCTCAATCTTGC
Organism: Cibotium barometz; assembly: GCF_041138505.1. Taxonomy (NCBI): domain Eukaryota; kingdom Viridiplantae; phylum Streptophyta; class Polypodiopsida; order Cyatheales; family Cibotiaceae; genus Cibotium; species Cibotium barometz. The sequence goes on from NC_141087.1 coordinate 25,538,194, forward strand.
CTGCTTCCCAAACTGACAGGCTTCACAAACATGCATATGTCCATCATATTTGAACCTAGGCAAACCATTGACAATGCCTCTTGTTTGCATGTTCTTTAATCTCTGTATATTGACATGGCCAATCCTCTTGTGCCATATATCAATGTCCTGTACCACATTCCCGCTCTTTGAGAACATGGCTGATTTTAGCTCAGGAATTCCAGCATCCAGCTTAAACAGTCTTCCTTCTTTCTTGCCTTTAGCAATCACTCTACATCCATGTTTGAAGTCTTCAACAAAGCATCCATGGTCGTTGAATCTAACCTGTAATCCCTGTTCCACCATTTGACCAACTGAGGCCAAGCTTTTAGTGATTGAAGGCACATACAGCACATCTGACATAGACTTTGTCTGACCATTATGCATGACCAATGGTACACTTCCAACATGTGTAATGACATGCTGGGTATCATCACCTGTTTCTACATAGCCTTTGACATCCATTGGCTTCATGTGCTCAAACCATTCACCATGGCATGTCATATGATTTGATGCTCCTGAGTCCATATACCATGTATCATCATTCTCAACATTTGTTGTCATAGAACCCACAACATGCTTCATGGCAAACAAATGATTTGCAGTTCCATCATTGCTACTTGATGCATAGTTGCCACCATGTTGTGCATAGTTCCCACCATAATGACCACCACGCTGTGCTCTTCCCCCTCTCAAATCATTCTGTTTGCGAAAGCAATCTCTTGCCATATGACCATATTTGCCACAATAATGGCATTCCACATCTTGCATAGAATTTTGTTGGCCTTGCCAACGTCCTCGACCACGGGGGGTACCTCTACCTCGCTGAGGTGCATAACCACGACCACCTCGAGCACCATAAGAAGGCTAAAAATTCTGTTGTGGAGGTCTATCCTGCCATCCACGACCATTACCACCACGTCCACACGATGCAAATCTCCCCCTGCCTCTAAAACCTCTCTGCGAGTAAAATGCCTGATTTCTGCCATCATCATGGCTAGTAGATGCATCCTGAAATGAATCATTGAGCTTGATTTCCTCAACCAACAAGAGGGAAACCAACTCATCGAAGTCGGGTAAACCTGTACTTCTCACTGAGATAGATGTATCAAAGGATTTGTATTCCTTGCCAAGACCACGCAAGGTAATATCCACCAAATCATCATCAGGCATGGGGGCATTTATTGTGGCCAATGCATCTGCAAACTTCTTGATTTCTTGCACATAATCATGTATGCTCCTTTTATTCCTTTTCACATTGTGTATCTGCTGCTGCTGCTGTCGCAATTGAGACTTGCAAGCACTCGTATCTGTATCAAACATCTTGACCAAAGTGTCCCATGCATCTTTGGGATTCTCAGCATCCTGAATGTGTATGAGCATAGCATCAGATATACATATAGACAAATAATGCAGCACTTTGAATGCTCTCTCTGACCACTGCTTATGAGTATTAGCTGTTGCTGTGTAGGTTGCCGAGGTAGCTCATGCTCTGGCTCAGCACCTGTAATGAGATTCCAGAATCCTTTCCCTTTCAAGAAACTCTTTATCCTGTACTTCCATGCCTGGAAGTTCTTCCTATCCAGCTTTTCACCAACAATCTGTACTGGATTGTCAGACATGTTCGCTCAATGCATACACCTTCCGCACACTTCAAATCTGTAAGTGAGCCTTCCTCAGCTCAACCACACTCCAATGAATGTTGCAGATACTCCAAGATAGCCAACAAACTCCAAATTTGATGTAGAAAATCAACCTGTAATCATCTGCGTGAGGCAGTTCATCTGAGATGAACTGCCTCACGCAGTGCGGAATACCCTGTATTGACACGCCTTCCAAGGCTCCAAATCGCAATGTAATGGTGCAATCAAGTCTAGGAAACTTGCATTGACACCTAATGAACCTCAATGTTGAGTATCAACTCCATCTGACATGTGTAATCATCAATTTTTGAAAACCCCTTTTTCTGTTTTTGAAAAAACCAGAAAAACTAGTAATGATTTGGCTCTAATTTCTTCAATATTTGACCAAATTGAGCAACCAGGCATTCATTGGCTTAGCAATAGTGTCCATCAACTCCATGTAAGAGGAATTTGTCCAATTGTAAAACACCAAAGATTAATTGCTCGATTAAAATGCTCTGTTACCAGTGGACAGCCTGTTTTAATCAGCTCATTCCCAGCTCAATTAAGCATCATTGGCCAAACAAATCACATAGCCCTCTCTCTCCAAGATGTAAAGCATCCAATTGCTAAGAGAATTGTGGAAGATATCAAGCAACCGAGTGATAATCGACCTCCTCGTGGTGAAAAAACTAGAAAAATGCTCTGTTTTCCCTTGTCTGGCTGCGCCGCCTGCATTCAGGGTGTTTGGGAGTGATTGAAGTGACAATTGAAGTTGTATTTGGGTGCCCAAGACACTTGGGTATGTGTGCAACCCACCAATGCTTTGATTTTCACCAAAAATAGGCTCCAAATGCATCAATTTTTGACTTTCTTCTCTCTGTTTTGTGAGAGCTCAAAAAACCAGTAATTTCACTCAATTAAATGCATGTAAATTGCTCCAAAATCACAGTAGGGCTTGCATAGAAGTTGCCAATACATCCCTCATTGTCAGATACATGTTTGCTTTGCCAGAATCACACATATTTCCACCATACATCAATGTTGTCAAGCTTTGGAAAGCTTCAAAAACCAGAATTTTGCTTTGCTTTGATTTGCTCTAAAATGCTTTGCTTTTGCCTGTTTCACCTGCAATCCGCTCAAGGATGTTTAGAAGACCTTACGCGGTAGGCCAAGCTCTCAGATCTGATAGTATTTGGTGTGCTCCAAGCTTCACAGCTCCAATGGCAGCTTCACAGCTTCTTTTCACAGCTTCTTCTTCTCCCTCTTCACTCACTCACTCATAAACCCTAATAAACAGCACAAGGCTCTGATACCATGTTGAAAGAACGGTAGAGGAGGAGGAGACACACACACAGGAGCAAACCCTAATGTATATTGCAAACCCTAACCATAGAGGGAAGCCATGTTCACTCTCACACAAAGCATAATGCACTACTCCATAATCCACACAACACACAATGAGTTGTGTCCACACTCTACTAACCCTAGCTAATGTCCACACACTATGACCAGCTAGACACGCGGTCATTTATGTCTCACACATGTTCCTACCTAATCTGCCAGCACATAGCATAGCTGGCTCACACTGACATATCGAGCTTGAATCTCAACAGGGGCAAATTTCCACGACTAAAGCACTGCACTCAATTGTGAAAAAGGTGGATCAATTTGATGGTAAGGACATCACAAAGTACCTGTGCAATTACACAAAGGAAATGGAGCTAAACAGGGTGACTGAGGAGGATATGGTTCGAAGCTTTGAGCTGGTATGTGTTCCTGAAATAAGAGAGTGCATAAGAGGATTACAGGCAGCACATGGTGGCAGAAATTGGGAGGAGTTCAAGCTTGCTTTGAAGGATGATTATTTCATGGAGGATTCCGAGCGGGTGACCAAACGAACTTTCTTGGAATGGGTCACAAAACCCAAAATGGAATTTCTGCCCCACAGAGTTGCTAAGAGAGTTTGAGATGCACTATGCCCAGCTGTCAAGGATTGAGCGCACAACTTTGGATAGGGAAAAAACAGAGCTCTTCTTACAAGCAGCTGGGAAAGATCTCCAAGAAAAACTGGAAATTCTCCTTGAGGATAAGGATACAGAGCAGGGGCTAAAGAATGATTGGAATAATGTCGAGGATGCGGTCACCATGCTAGCAAAGCGGCAGCGAAGGAGAGATAAAATGGTGATGAGCTCGGCAACTCCTATAAAACTGCTGTTACCCCTGAGAATCTACCAAAACCAGCTGCTGCTGTAATCCCAAAGGTAGAAAGGCCGATGGAAGAGCTTATTAAGGGCATGCGAGACCTAAAAATGAAGATGTCTAGGATTGAAGAAAAAGGGCTACCATTAGGGCAGGCTTCTATGCAAAGGCCTCAAAGCAAAGAAGGGTTTACATTCAGATGTATATGGTGTGATGACCCAGAACATGTAAAGAAAGACTGTGCTAGCTATAAAGAAGCTCTCAGAAATCAACTTGTGTTTTTCAAAGATGGGAAAATCCACCTTACAGAGACTGGTCTTCCATTAAGTACAAACTTTGGAAAAGGAGGGATGAAAAAGCTGGTTGAAGACATGGTTGCTGGACATGCCATCTCTATGGTTGAGGCAGTGACCTATGGGTTAAAGGTTGGTCAATCAAAGCAGGAGTCTGAGAATGATGAAGATTATGAGAATAAAGATTTTTGGCCATCAACAATGGAGCTAATTGCATCAAAGAAGGTGTCTAAACAGGCTTTGCATGAGGCAGGTGACTATATACGTCTTGAGACTGGCTCTGGGAAAAGCCTGTGGATTCTTTATCTATTCATGCCTACATTGCAAAATGCCAGAATAATGAGGCACAGGTAGAGGAAAAGCGTAAGAGGGAAAATGAGGAAGGAGGGTCATCAAAAAGGGTCACTCGTGGTAGTGAAAAGAAGGATCCTGGGCCATCACATATGCCTCCGCCGCATAGCAGACCTCCACAGGAAGTATCAATGGAAGAAGTGCCAGCAAAAATGAAGAATGAGAAGGAGAAGGGTAAAGGAAAAAGTCCACTCTACAAGCTTCAATCTGATATTGAAGCCGCAACAGACCTCAAAAAGGTGCTTAAAGAGAGGATTCTAAACAGTAGGGTGGAATTTACACTAGTAGGGGGAAGTCTTGGGGATTGCAAAGAAAGAATTCCATGATGAGATAATTGATATTATACGAAGGAAAAGGCAGTCCATAATTGAATCTATTCCATCACAAGGGGAGACAAGCACTTCCAAGACTCATGAAGTACAGGTACAACAAAAGGAAGAGAGAGAGAATGTGGTGGAATGTAATCACTCTGCTGAAGGGGCACGACAAGTGCGCTTTGTGGATGAGGATGATGAAAAAGAAGTTCTTACAAAGAGTCATTACTCCAAGAGCCATTGGGCAAGGGCCACCACTGAAACCCTTGTCAAGATAGGTGACTTGGAAGAGTCGTATGTCGCTCTAATCGACCATGGGTCTGAAATAAATCTTATGGTTAAAAATCTCTACAACAAATGTAAGTGGCCAATGGATGTAGATCATGGGTGGATGATTAAAGCAGCTAATAACTCATCTGGAGATATCTATGCAGCCTGTCCAAATGTAAGGGTAACTAGAGGGGATGTGAAAGATGATCAGAACTTCTTTGTTCAGGAGATGTCATCGTATCCCCTCATCCTTGGGCAACCCTACATTACAGCTGTGAGAATGGAAACAAAAGTTTTGGATGATGGCTCGACATATGCAAGAATAAGGAGTAAAGATGGCAAGAAAGCTGTTCAGTTCTTGACAGTTTGCATTAACCATGAAAGGAATCGTGAGTCTCTTCGAGAGCACAATCACTCCCAAAGATAAACAGAGAATTCATGAACTACAGGGAGATGAGGGATTTTGGCCAGGTGCCATTATAAAGCGGGATTCCAATGGTACAAGGGAAAATGAGTTCTCGCAGGACTCAATCAATGTAAATAACTTTTCAGCAAATTTTCAGGGATTTTCTAGCTATGGGTCACTGGTCTTTGTAAAAAGCAAGGATTTGAAGCGTGGCATGCGTCGACATGTACAAAATGAACAAAAAAGTCTTGAGCAGTGTGGTCTTTTGGAGAAGAATGAGTTTATTTCAGGGGTGCTTGATGAGGTGTCATTTGTGGATACCATGGGTGTGGTTTTTGCTATGGAAAGAGCATGCTTATAGGGTGGAAATGAGATGATAGAGGTGTCATCTGTGGGGATGTATGATATAATCCGGGAATTTGAGGGGATGGAATGTAAAAACATGAATTGTGAGATGGATGCTCATGTTGATACAAAGTATAAAACGGTTGCAAAGAAGGTGAAACCAGTTGCCTTGCCCTTGCCACCAGAAAGCAAGGAGAAAATAGATGAAGCCTCTATGCAACCGAATGTCAGAGATCCGAAGAAAATTGGGCATAAGTTTACATAGGAAACCCTAAAAGAGCTGAAGATTGGTGAAAAGGATTTTCTTTTGCCAGCAGCAGCTGAAAAGGAATGCTTTGAGGAGATGCTTGTAAAACATGGAAAAGCCTTTGCTTTTTAGCTGCATAAGATAGGCTGTGTTGATCCAAGTGTAACAGCGCCAATGGTGATCTTCACTGTTCCACATGTGCCCTGGAACCTGCGACGACCGATTCCAGTACCAAAGGCTCTCTTGCCAAAGCTGATGGAATTACTAAAAGAAAAGATCAAGATGGGAATTTTGGAGCCATCATGCGCTCCATACTCCAACAGATGGTTTACCGTGCCAAAGAAAAATGGAACATTGCGCTTCATTCAAGACATGCAACCTGTAAACAAGGTCACAATCAGAAATGTGGGAGCAGGTCCGATTGTGGACGAGTTTGCAGAAGCATTTGCAGGGAAAGCTATATACTCTATGGGTGATCTGTATTTAGGATATGATCAATTCCAGCTGGATATACAAAGCAGGGACTTGACCACAATGAGAACTCCTTTGGGATTGGTAAGGATATGTACCTTACCACAGGGAGCCACCAACTCAGTGGCGCATATGATGAATGGAATGAATAAAGTCTTGCGAGACTTCATACCACAAATAACTATGCCTTTTCTGGATGATGTGCCAATAAAAGGCTGTGATGAGAAAGATAAAGATGGGGATTTGGATTCGAGGGGGTGCCGCAAGTTTGTGGCAAATCATATAAAAGATTGTGATATGATTCTATCCAGGCTTGAAGAGGTGAATCTTACTTTGTCTGGATTGAAATCACTGTTTGGGGTTGGTGAAGTGCTAATCGTGGGGCATCTTTGTAGTACTAAGGGACGCCGACCTTGTCCAGCCAAGATAGATGCAATACAAAGAATGAAAGAGATATGCATTAATGTTACAGAGTTAAGGAGATTTCTTGGTGCATGTGTCTTTTATGTTATATGGATCCCACATTATGCACATGTAGCAGATCCTCTTTATCAACTTTTGAGGAAAAATCAAAAATTTTTGTGGAGTGCAGTACATATTAAAGCTATGCGGAAGCTGAAATGTCTGCTCCAATCATCACCCACTCTAAGGATTATGAGTGTGGCAGGCCTATGATTGTTACAGTTGATACTAGTCCTACTGGGATAGAATGGGCAGTAGGGCAAGATGATGAGGATGATCACAGGTATGTAATTAGATTTGGAGCAAAGGTATTAAGCATTCGTCAGCGAAAATATCCGCAGATCAAGAGGGAGTTATGGGGAATAGTCACTGCTCTAAAATGTGAAAAAGAATATCTTATTGGGGCATATGTACTTGTGGAAAACTGATTGCTGCCACTCCTTGGGATGATTGCAAGCTGCACCACTCCAGATATCGCTATGCTTAGGTGGATTGCCTATATCAAGTCATTAAATCCTGAGTTTGAGCATATTGCAAGAAAGGATAACCCAGTTTTGCAGACATGCTATCAAGAGCCAAGTATGAAGATGAAGAAGGGATGATTAGTGACATTGATGATGTAGGTACAAAGTTCTATACTACTGCATATGCAAAGGGGGACCATACTTGCTTATCAAATGCACTTGAGTCTTTTACTGAGGAAATGTATGAAGGAGATTGGCTGCTTATTGGTCAATACTTGAGTACTTTGACAAGACAGGAAAATTGGTCTGACTCAGAATTTAAAAGGATCCGCAAAAAAGCATATGGGTATTTTCTAAAGAATGGGTACCTGTGGAAGCATCCTAAGCAGAGGAATGCTATGCCACAGAGAGTCATATATGATAAAGAGACTCAAGGGAAGCTCATGAAAGAATTCCATGAGAGTCTTTGGGCTGGACATCGAAGTGTGTGGGCCACCTTTACCAAAATAAAGGAAAGATATTGGTGGAAAGGAATGTACAAGGATGTTTCCCAATTTGTGGAAACATGCATGGTATGTCAAATGTACTCAAATGTGCAACATCGTGATGGCTTGCAACCAACCTACCCACCTGCCATGCATTACAAATGGGTAGTGGATCTAGTTACAATGCCTTTGGGAATTTGGCAGATGCGGTACATAGCACTTGCAAGAGAAGATTTGACAAATCAGGTGGAAGGGCGTGCTCTTAGAACAAAGAGTACGGAAACAATATGCAAATTTCTCTTGGAAGATGTGATTTGCCGGTATGGTTGTGTTGGGAAAATAACAGCTGACAGAGGTGAGCTAGATGTTGAAGAAGCAAGGGAATTCTTCTCTAGAATTGGCATCAAATTAGCCCTAACATGTGCTTACAACCCTGAGGGCAATGGTAAACGTGAGCGAGGACATCCTCCAATCATTAAAGCTTTGGCTAAGGCATGCAAAGGAAGAATGCGAGAGTGGCCAAGGCTGCTACCATATGCCTTGTGGGCTGACCGTACAACTCATAGCTCAGTGACAGGATACATGCCTGCAAAATTAATGTATGGTCAGAAGCCAGTAATGCCAGTTGAAGAAGTAGTTCCAGTAATGCCAGTTGAAGAAGTAGTTCTAGTGAGCAAGGACATCCTCCAATCATTAAAGCTTTGGCTAAGGCATGCAGAGGAAGAATGCGAGAGTGGCCAAGGCTGTTACCATATGCCTTGTGGGTTGACCGTACAACTCATAGCTCAGTGACAGGATACATGCCTGCAGAATTAATGTATGGTCAGAAGCCAGTAATGCCAGTTGAAGAAGTAGTTCCAACTTGGAATGTATTACCCTGGGTGACCAAGGCTGCTACCATATGCCTTGTGGGCTGACCGTACAACTCATAGCTCAGTGAGACAGGATACATGCCTGCAGAATTAATGTATGGTCAGAAGCCAGTAATGCCAGTTGAAGAAGTAGTTCCAACTTGGAATGTATTACCCTAGGTGGAAGAATTGAATAAAGAAGACCTCCTTGCCATTGCGAATAAGACAGCTGGAGAGGAGGCCTGAAGATGTAGAGCTTGCTAAAGCTCGTTTGAAAGATGCAAGGTTGAAAAATAAAGAAAGATTTGATAGAAGACACAGACTCCGGCCAAAACCTATTGAAGAAGGTGATTGGGTCCTAATGTATGATAGTAGTCTTGACAACCAGTTTACTGTGCAAAGGAAGTTTGCAAAAAGATGGTTTGGCCCATACATTGTCAAGCATGTGCATGGAAATACCACGTATACCCTGTGTGATTGATGGAACAGAGATAAAGAATCTTGTAGCAGGCAAAAGGATCAAGATGTTTAAAAGAAGGCATGACAGTGATCCTTTTGATTCACAGGAGACTCAGGATGAGAGGCTTGACAGTGATAGCATGGATATGGTTGAAGAGGAAGAAGATGATCTTCCTGGTAATGTAGAAGATGAAGACGACATCCAGATATATGTGGATCTTGATGATGATTTGGCACATACCAGAGGATGTATAGGTTTAGAGGGGGTGGATGTCGTGCCATGGCACGTCTATGGTGTGAAACCATGCATATGAGGCCATTAAATGCAAATCCAGATGCATGGGATTAAGTGCCATGACTTGAGTCATTATATGATGCCTAAGTACATATGTTCATATTGTAAATGAGGTTCAATAAGACGCGCTGAGGCTAAGCCAGGTCTCGAAGCCTCTGTACATAAGTGTGGTGTGAATCATGGAGTTTTTTATGCTTATGGTAGACCTTGTAGTAGGGAACACCCCTCTCAACATGTATGGGAAATGTGAGAGCATGTATGATGCAAGGATTGGTTTTGAAAGAATGCCTTTTCGAGATATCGTGTCTTGGAATGCCATGATTTTTGTTCTTACTCGGAATAAGCAGAACAAGGAGGCTCTGGGTTTGTATGATGAGATGCAAGTTGAAGGCATCAGACCTAACAACATTACATTTGTATGTGCACTTAATGCATGTGCAAGCTTAGCAGCATTAGAAGAAGGGCAGGAGATTCATAACACTATCATTGAAAACATTTATGGTGCTGATACCATGGATGAAAATGCGCCCATAAACGTATACGGCAAGTGCAACAACATGCACAGTGCAAGGAAGGTGTTTTTTTTGAAAATGTTTCTCGGGATGTTATCTCATGGAATGCCATGATTTTTTTTGCGCTTGTTCAGAATGGATATAATGGATATAATGGATATACATGAAGAGAATGAATATGTGTTACATTCTATCTATTGCTTCTTTGTGAGATGATGGAAATTATAAGCAGGTCTTTTCGACAAGTTCAATTTTCATCTTGAAGTTGTGAAGATGGCAACATGCAAAATATGTGATGTGCAAGTTCACATGTATTGGGAACTTGTCAAAGTCTATGTGATGCCAATATGTGACATGTATATGGCATTTGGATAAAGGGTTAGGAGATCTATGCTTGGTTCTGGTCATGCTCTTGATACACAATTTATGTGCAATCATCAAGCTGAATTTGGGGATGTATTGAAGTGAATTGGCACATGTACATGTCATAGAAAAAAATGGAGATATCTTATGCTCCTTGAAGAGTTATGTGATTTTGTTTCCTTGTTGGATTTTGGAAGCTACTCTCACAGCCAGAAGTCTCGCACTTGCCCAGTGATACCGTCCACGTCACGACAACGTGTATCGAGATCTTGCCTTTTTAAGCTCAGTAGCCACAATTATCACTCTTTAGCCATCTTCAAGTCCATTTCCACTTCCTCAAATGTGAGGAAGAAGATTTGACCTATCTTGGCAGCATTTTCCTTGTCCCTCCTAATTCTAGGGGACATCCCACAAATCCACATGTTATCAGTGGAATTTCTAGATGTTTCTAAATCCTTGCAACAACGAGGTCAAAACATATTCATCGTTGTGCGGTGGGGATATGGACCTCATAGCTGGTATCAGAGCGAATTGGCTGAGGATCAACCGAGAAGCCAAAAAATGTCAAAAATTTATGAAGAAGCAGTAAAAGGTTGTAATTGTGTGATAAAATTCATACAATTTGATATTCAAACTGAAATTCGTAAATTAGTAATTGGGTCTTCACATGGAAGTATCGTAATTGTATGCAATCCTTGACTTGCTTGAGGCCTAGACGTGATGGTATTTACCTTATAGTTCCAAGGACCATGACTACCCGTATATACCAAGGGTATAACTGCAGCTCTTTATTGGCAGTATATATGAGTAAATCTAAGACTTGAAATTTTAAGCATTAATACTATCCTCCAGACGATGAATTCGAATGTGGTTGATATGATTTTAAATTCTGGTTGAGAACTGATGAGTTGATTTGAATTCTGATTGAAAAATGAAGATTCCTGAATTTTGGTTGAAATGTAATAAACTAAGCAAAACCACAATGAGGATGAATGGGATGAGTCCCTGTGATGATGTTCGTTAGCTGGAATGACATTAATGACTTCAACAAATCACTATGAGATTAGTGGATTATACTGGTAGATTGCTGCTGCTAACACTTGACCCAATGGATCAAGTTAAGGGATGTCAAATCAAAAATCTATATAATTGAAAATCCATGAAGGAATGTTCAGATAGAAATTTCAGTCTAATGGACCATTATTGTGATAAGGATTGAATGTTATGATCTGAGTGAATTATTATCTGATGATGAGTTTTATATAAGGGATCTTTATCCTAGGATTCTGTTGGGTTCACCAGACTATAAGGAACCCCAGAATCAGTTGGATGTTAAGGAAAAGAGTTCTCCTCTAATTTTGCGAGATGGGGACATCTCACGTTTTTTAAGTGGGGTAGGATGTAATATTCCTCCCTCTAGCTTTTGAGGTGTGCAAGTGTAAGAACCTCCCCTTCTGATCTTATAATTATTCCCCTCTCTGAAATAAAAGAAAGTTCTTGTTTTACCCAGTTTTGGCCTAGAGAGAGAAAATGTCTAGAGGGAGGTAGTTCAAAATTGAGATATTTTTGGATATAAAAATCCTCCTAGTGTCTAAAATGGTTTCTCCTGAAACAGATATTCAAAAAGAAATTTTCAATGTGCAATTGGAATAAAATGAAATCAGGTAAAAAGGACCTTAGCCTAAGGGTCCAGATTTTCTAAAATTTTTGAATTAAGGTTCCTATGGACCAATTAGATTAATCCAATTGTAGGGAGGAGATAAATGGAAGAATAAAAGAAAATCCCCCAAAAATGAGTAAACGCTCACATAAGATGAAGAGGTGACTAAGGACAAGGTTAGTTGTTAAAAAAGAAGAGATATTTAGAAGAAATGATGCATTTTTGACACCTCAGTAGTGTGGGGAATTCCCCTCATGAAGGAGTCACCTATTTCACATGCGTGGTTGAGTTTTAAACTCACAAATAATGAGATATTTTCATCTCTCCTCTCTCCTGCTTCAACTAGATCCAAAAAGTAAGCTAAACTGACCTAAAAATGGTCAAAAACTGACCAAACTGATCTGGAAAATGCTAGAATTAGTTTGCTTGGTTAGAGGCTCACTTTTTCCTATAAATTAAGCCTCCCCCTTTGTAAATGGTTAATAGTGTTTTATGCACTTTTACTCTACTCCTCCCCCCAGAGCCAAAAACAGTGAATTCATTGATAATTCATTTGTTTTTGACCATTTTCTCTTCAAAAGAATTGGTGGCCACTCTTGTTGCAAACAAGAGTAGAGCCCTCAAACCATCAAGCCAAAGGAATGCTCACAAAACTCCTAGTAAGTTAGAAATTCTACTTTTTCTTATTCTATTTTATGGTTTTCTGATTTTTGCTTTCTTTAAAATGAAAATGGATGTTATGCCTTGCTGGAAAGGCTTTCCCCCTTCTCTTCATTCTTGAATTCAGCCTTTCTTTACCCTAGATGTGTAATCAAATTGATGGAATTAAACTTTTCATATTGTTTACTCTTAATAAAGTGGAAATTAATTATATTACAATGATTTAAATCATCTTGGATAATTTCTAGTAAATTTTAGAGTGAAAATTTTGAAAAATGGTCAGCCATACAAAGGAGGTTATGGTAAAATTTTCTTTAAATTGGTGAAGTAAGTTTTATCTTTTTATTATTAAAAAAGAGTAATCCCCACCCCTTGTGTATTCTAAAAGTGTTATTTTTATTCTATGCAAAGAAAAAAGCATATTAGAAATATTTTTATTATAAAAATGTTATTTTCATTAGAATTAATTTCTATGAATAGAAAGATGCATATTGGGAATATTTTGATTATAACAGTGTTACTTTCACCAAAATTTATTTTTATGCATAAATAGATGCATAAAAGGAATTTTTTATTATAAAAGTGTTACTTTCATTAAAATTAAATTTAAAAAGCGTTACTTTAATCAAATTTTGATTTTATGTATAGAAAGATGCATAAAGAAATTTATTTTTATTTCAAAAGAGTTATTCTCATTAATTTTGATTTTATGCATAAAAAGATGAATAAAGAATTTTTTTTTTCAAAAGAGTTACTCTCATCAATTTTGATTTCATGCATAGAAAGATGCATAAAGAAAATTATTTTTATTTCAAAAGAGTTACTCTCATCAATTTTGATTTTATGCATAGAAAGACGCATAAAGAAATTTATTTTTATTTCAAAAGAGTTACTCTCATCAATTTTGATTTTATGCATATAGAAAGATGCATTTTTTTTTCAAAAGAGTTACTCATCAATTTCGATCTTATGCATAGAAAGATGCATAAAGAAATTTATTTTTATTTTAAAAGAGTTACTCTCATCAATTATGATTTTATGCATAGAAAGATGCATAAAGAAATTTATTTTTATTTCAAAAGACTTATTCTCATCAATTTTGATTTTACGCATAGAAAGATGCATAAAGAAATTTATTTTTATTTCAAAAGAGTTATTCTCATCAATTTATTTTTATTTCAAAAGAGTTATTCTCATCAATTTTGATTTTATGCATAGAAAGATGCATAAAGAATTTTTTTTTTATTTCAAAAGAGTTATTCTCATTAAAATTGAATTTATGCATAGAAAGATGCATAAAAGATTTATTTTTATTTCGAAAGTGTTATTCTCCTTAAAATTAAATTTATGCATAGAAAGATGCATAAAAGATTTATTTTTATTTCGAAAGTGTTATTCTCCTTAAAATTGAATTTATACATAAATACATGCATAAATGGATTTTTATAAAAGTGTTATTTCCCACTGAAGTTGTTCTTATGCATAAATCGATGCGTAAAGTATCTTTATATCAAAAATAAGAATTCTCTTACATTCTATAAATAGATGTGATATGAATCAGATAGATGAAAATGAATACAGAATGGATGTGATGAGAATAGAAAGGATGAGAATGAGAGGTAAATAGATGTGATGAGATGTGATGTGAATGAGATAAGTGTTAGCATGTGAATGGGATGTGAATGAATGATATAGGATGTGAATGAATGTGTTAGTATGTGAATGAATGATATAGGATGTGAATGAATGTGTTAGTATGTGAATCGGGATGTGAATGAATGATAAGGGATGTGAATGGATGTGAATGGATGTGATGTCATGTGAAGCAAGATATAAATGAATGATATAGGATGCGAATGAATGTGTTAGCATGTGAATCGGATGTGAATGAATGATATAGGATGTGAATGAATGTGGGAGGTTGCAAGATGAGGGTACTCACTTTCGTTCACTCTCTCTAAAATTGGGACATCCACATCGCCATGAATTAAAACATGACACGTGCCTCCCAAGCCTAAACCGACATATCTCGATCGAGATACCAACTAATGCCATGCTAGTAGCAGGTCCGGGTTTCCAATCATCATCCATGTCACCATTACATGTCACCACCACCACATTATCTCGATCGAGATATCTATGCCACTCGGATCCACATCAGGGCCACGCTGTATCCCCTAGGCATATTTGACTAGCCCATCTCCACCATCCACGTATCTCGAACGAGAAATCAAAATCAAATCGCGACCATTCATTGTTCGAGGTAAAGGGATACAATCTCCACCGTCCACGTATCTCGAACAAGATATTGAGATCAAATCTCCATCGTCCAAATAGCTCGTTCGAGATAAAGAGATACAATCTCCACCGTCCAAATATCTCGTTCGAGATACGTAGATAAAATCTCCACCGTCCAAATATCTCGTTCGAGTTACAGAGACGCAATCTCCACCGTAGATGCGATCTCAGCCGTTTAAATATCTCGATCGAGGTATATAATTAATCTTGACCGTCGACATACCTTGGTCGTGGTAATGACTTAAAATCAAAGCCGTCCATGTACCTCAAACGAGATACTAATATCAAACCTCAGCCGCCGCTGTCGATCCTTCACCAACCCTAAAATTAAGTGTGTATCTTGGCCGTATGTTTAACTAACCCTAAAATCCAGAGCGTACATCTTGCAAACCCTACATTGCATGATGCTACCGAACCTCGATCGAGGTTATAAAACCGGAACACTTTTTTTTGCCTCATTGTTAGAAGTCGTTTTCACTCTCCTTGCTCTCTTGATTTGGATTAGCATTAGTGGGCCCATTAGCATTGTTTTATAGCTTCATTAGTGCTACTTAGCACTAAGCATTAGACCCTTTACATTGGACCCTTCACATTGGACCTTTGTGTTAGGCTTAGGTTTTAGCATGGAGGGCCACGAGGAGGGCCGCTCGTCTATTGTGGAACTCATCGCGGAGATAGACCGCGAGTTAGCGGCTATCTGTAGGAGTGCTAGAGACACACCGTCTACATTACATATCGTGGCAGACTTGGAGGCGATGCTTTCGTCCCTTCGTAGCCTTCACGATAATGTTTATGTAGATGAGTGGATAGCCCACCATCGCACTGCTCCTGTGTCACATGACCTGACATATCGTCAGGTTTGTGATCTTGGTCCCATTAGGGATGGAGCCTACTTAGATCTTTTCCTCGATAGTCGTGGGATGACGGCGGGCAAGCCCCTTACTATTTCGCGGTGTTCGCATCCTTGTATGGCGGCACATATCTATAGTCGATATGTTGCCGCATATGGGAGGATGCCGAACAACTGCCAGATTCCCATATACTTCGCAAAGCAATTATATGCGGAGTTTGTCTTAGGGGAGGAGGTGGATTACACTAGCCCATCGGCCGGGTGGTGGTGCTGGCCGAGGCCGTCTCCAGGACCAGGGTAGGCACCCTCCACTAGCCCTTCGTGTAGCTCCTACAGATCCTTCATTTGTGCCTATGTCGACAGTAGAAGCTCTTGGCACCCAGGTTGGCATCGACGTACGGAGTACCACGGAGAGCATCCAGCACATGGTGCGCCTGTTCTCACGATCAATACCGACGACAGATGTCGAGGTATTTACATATTTATTACTTCATAATTTTTTTTAGTCATTTATTTAAACACCATATTCGAGAAGTTGGGAATCTCCCAATAGTTTGGGAATTCCAAATCAAAATGAATCCCGTGAATTTGGGAATTTCATTAATTTGGAACCTTGAATATTGGTGAAGTATGTTTATTGTATATGTAGAAGATATTGATAAAATCTTAAATAGGTGGTGTTAATAAACACCTTATCTTTGGCAACCTCTCCAGCATGGAAGTCTTTAGCCCAATGATTCTTGTAGATTGGCTTTGGCCTTCAAGACAACCTTTGGAGGGATTTTAATTTTTTTGGGAACTTTGGTAGCTTTTGTTATCCAAGAGAAAACAATTATATCCACTCTTTCCCAATGTTGAGGGTCTTTCTTGTTGCACATCCAGTATTTATCCTAGCAATTCTGATGTACCTCCTCATCTGTAGCATTTTGTCGACCACAAACTGGTGCCCAATATTGTATACAGATCTTTTGATAGTTGCTTGATTTTTTATTTGTATCAACCTCACTTTGTGCAACACCAAGCCATACTGGATATATTGGATCTGAAGGTCGAACAAGTACAAAGTCGTCTTTCTTGACATCTATCATTGGTTGAAATGCGTCTTTTGGTCGCTTGCTGAGAGGACCACAGTAGTGGTCATTCAACTCCTCCAAGCCAAGAAAGTCATCCACATCATCTATGTCTTGAAATACTATATCACCTTGTGTCCTTGGCCAAAAGTCCATGAATACTCTTGCTTCTTGAACATTTGGAGCTTAAAGTGCATCAAGCATGGTTTTCCAATAATCAGTCACACTGGTGTTATGAACTTTGTGTACTCCGCTTCAGGACCTTGTACACTTGACCATCTTTCCACTTGAGATAGTCTTTGATTCCACTTACCACCTCTTGATGATCTTTAATATACTCAGACATGGGTAGCAAGGTTGGAAGACCCTTTGGAAGGGTAGGCTTTCCTGTTGTTGAGTCTCTTTTCCATAGTTCAATACCGCCTTCTCTTGGCAACCATTCTACTGACTTAGGATGGATCTTGTATTGCATTAGAGGTGTATCCCCTTGCATGTAGAAACGAAAGTGAAGTGGTTTTGAGTGACCAACAAGTGCATCCTTGGAGTCACATAAGTATCCTTCAATGTAACTCTTGAAGTCTGGTACATGTGTCAACAAAAAAGGAGAAGGCCTTGTTGACTGGCACAATTGAAAATGCCGCATAAAGTGAGGAAAAGTGAATGTCATGCTTGTTCTAAGCTTCTCTGAGAACTTGCTGAACGTTGCATCAATGTCTTCATGTGTGTGACACCCACCATGAGAAACCCAACTTGGATCATCTTGAAGGTCCCTCGTGCCACAAGCAATGATAAATATGCAAAGAGATAACGGTTTTTGTTTTCTGATCCACAATTATCTAGCTGTAGCAACAAGTTCTCTGGTAGTCGTTTAAAACCTTGTTGTCCATCCTGTAGTATTATGTCCTCCATTTGTATAGTAGTATGAGAACCTTGTTGATGGTAGTCTAGTGCTTTCCTTGAGTTTAATGCAATTAGCAACAAAGAGCTTGATCTTGGCATTCCATCTAGTTGTAGATCACCAGCTTCATGCCTGTCAAGTCGCTCCAAGTTCTTGAAACACAGAGACAATGAGGCAACTGTGAAGTTAGGATCATGGGGCCAAAGATCAATCGCAAAGTGCCCATATCTTCCTTCCCCATGCCCATGTGTGATCATGCCTGTGAAGGAAACTGGTAGTTGAGTGGATCTATCTGTCTCTTTTGATCAAACTCTCAACCTCGGGATAGCTGTCTTTTGTTGGTCCATCTTGTCATGTATGATGCACAAGTTCTTTTCAGGATTTAGTACTGATGCGAGATGCCATCCATAGTATATGTTTCGACAACTTTGTTGTTGTAGCATGTGACTTCGATGCTTCCTCAATAGTATGTTGCGTTCTTCAAGGCATTTGGTTGTTGCAAGTTGTTCTTTGATCTCTAAGTAGACACTACATTTGGAGAACTCGCTTGTCTTTGCTAAGGTGACATGCTTGAACTCTGTATTCCAAATTCGATTGAATGTGGACAAAGACATTTTCTTACATCCAATAGCATCTAATGTGGACAAAGACATTTTCTTACTCTGTATTCCAAATTCGATTGAATGTATCCAATAGCATCTAATGTATCCAATAGCATCTAATGTGGCATTCACTTCTTCCCATATGTCTATTTGCTTATAAACATCTGGGATGACCAATTGTGTCTCTCTGGAACCATCCTGCATGGTTCTACTTTTATGTGGCATTTGCTCTGCATTCTTCTCAATAAAGTCTCTCAAGATTGCCCTGCCCATTTGTGTGTGATCCCAAGCTGCTCTAATTGCTCCTTTATTGCCATGCATTTCTCTCCTTACACCATTCTCAAATTGCAACCTATACCTGTAGAAAGATGTTTTGGGGATGCCATGCATCCCATACCATGCCCTACCGCATACAACTTTCCCATTAAATATAAAACTGTATTTTCGTGTACCCATATTGTCAATGTGGCATGATGACTCCAAAACCAATATGATCTCTTTTGTAAGAAAATGGATTTTGAGCCTGCAATAAAGTCCTCAGTTTCCTCACACACATCTTTTATGCTCTCATTTGGAGATGTGAAAGCTTGTGTTTCCTGTTCATGTAGCAGTGGTGTACCATCATCAAAGGTGACCTGTTTGATAGGCCACCTAACCAAATTGACGCACTGAAGCATGTCACATGTGTCTGTCCCTGTAGTTGGATCAAGGATCTGATCTACCACCACACCCACATCTTCTTCTCGTAATAGATCAAAGCATGTCACATGTGTCTGTCCCTGTAGTTGTCTGTCCCTGTAGTTGGATCAAGGATCTGATCTACCACCACACCCACATCTTCTTCTCGTAATAGATCAAAGTTAATCACGTCATATGGAAATGTTAAGAGAATAATCCCTATTCCAACGTACTTCTCATTGCCTTCTGTCCAGAGCATCACTTTACGCTCTTTCCAACTTTCACGGATACTTGGAGTGTCCTCATCTCCAACAGCATTAAAATCATTAGAAGGTGGCACCGCATGATCATCATCAACAATCATGAAGGCACCTGTAACAACCACCACATCTTTCTTTTCTCACTTTACAAAACTACCCACAACCACTGCCTGAATGACCTTTGTTGCATTGTTGTTTGGAAATGGCAAGCAAGTTGCATCATTTAGGCAGTTGTTGCGATAGAAATTGACAAAAATCCATCTCCAAGGACTTGCCCATGGCATCTGTCAGTTGGACGTATTGCACATACTGTTCCAAGTGCAACAACATCTCGATCCATCATCAAATTGACACGATCCCCACAATGAAAGTCTTGGTCCATGTTGCCTGAGTAAGTGAAAAAATTTGAGATTTAATCATAAGCGATTGAGTGATCTTATATTCATCATAAGACATTTAACCATAAGAGATTGAGTGAACTTATATTCATCATAAGACATTTAACCATAAGAGATTGAGTGATCTTATATTCATCATAAGACATTTAATCATAAGAGATTGAGTGATCTTATATTCATCAAGTAATCACATAGCATTGATAATGAAAACATGCATTAATAGATGACAAGATGAAGTATACATTGCAAAATTAGTGCAGTATTCCATTTTCCAACATCACAAGATAGAGAATAAATTTGACCACATGGCAAAAACTTGTTTTCTCAATGAACATGGTAGTATATCCTTGATCTAGATTACTTGAGTTACTAGATAAAAAAGGTCTATGTAGTCATCATTGCTTAGTTGAAATGGATGCTTTGACCATATGGCCAAAACTTCATTAGCCTACAATATATGCACATCATATCTTACTTTAGTATATATGCACATCGTATCTTACTTTAATATTAAAAGTATTCATAGTGTGTGTGATGGTCTACATAATGTTTTAGCCACATGGACAAATTCTCGCACGGCTTATCATTCTTAAGACATGGGTAGATCATCTGTTACTTTTCCATGGGAAGACAATTTATTGTGTGCTAGTGTAGAGAATGTTTTAGCCACATGATCAAATCCTATCAAAGCTTATTGTTCTTATAATATGTACAAATCATATGTTACTTTTCCATGGAAGACAGTATATTGTGTGCTAGTGTAAAGAATGTTTTAGCCACATGGTTAAATCCTCTCAAGGATTATCATTCTTAAAACATATGTAGATCATATGTTACTTTTTTGCAGAGGACACTTTATTATGTGCTAGTGTAGAGAATGTTTTAGCTACATGGTCCGATCCTCTCAAGGCTTATCATTCTTATAATATTTATAGATCATATGTTACTTTTTCATAGAAGACAATTTATTGTATACTAGTGTAGAGAATGTTTTAGCCACATGGTTGAATCCTCTCAAGGATTATCATTCTTGAAATATACTTAGATCATATGTGACTTTTCCATGGGAAGACAATTTATGGTGTGCAAGTTTAGAGAATTTTTTAGCCACATGGTCGAATCCTCTCAAGGCTTATCGTTCTTAAAATATTTACAGGCCATATGTAACTTTTCCAAGGAAGACAATTTAATGTGTGCTAGTGTAGAGAATGTTTTAGCCGCATGGTCAAATCCTCTCAAGGTTTAATGTATTGCATGCATAGTATGAATAAGATTTGGTTGGTGCAAAGTTTATGTCCACGTGGTAAGTAGAATAGTTATTAATATATTGGGAAGCACAAATGTTAGTGCATGCACAAGCAATAATTTTGGATGCAAAATTGAATAATCATATACCAATAGTTGGTATTATGACCTAAATGTAGTGCACATTATCAGTAATATACATCAAGAAGTAACTAATATGAGTTGTGTCAAATTAAAAAGTAGATTTGAAAAGAGTAGATTTATCCATATAATGAAAAGTAAAGGTCGTGAAAATAGAATAGCAAGATTTGAATCTTATTTTATATGGCATTAATATTAGAATAGCCTCAACACCTTGAAATATCTATGTAGACATAGGAACTCTTTTAGCAAAGCAATAAATGATGCAAAATGAGTAATCCTATGTAACTAACTTATTGCTTTCTATGTTGTCTTATAAAAAAATATATCAATAAATTAATATTATATTTAATAACATAATATTTTAATATTTATTATTTAATATAATATTTAATAATATAACTTATTATCATAATATAACATAATATTATATTATAATAGTATATTTTGGAATATTATAATATTATAATATTGTTCACTATAGTGGTCGATTTCTTGGAAACTCTAAACGACATTTGAGGCACTAGTTGCTATGGGAAATGCTCCCTAATGGGGGTCGAGGAGGCAGCACCCTTGGTGGGGGTCTGCTGGTGGGGGGGCAACGCCCCCAGCCGGGGGTCCGCCGGGGGGCAGTGCCCCCGGACCCTACCGCTGGGGGCAGTGCCCCCGGACCCCCAGACCCCCCACTGGGGGGACCTTGAAAAAAAATCGATTGCTTAATTCTTACGAACTTTGATAAAAGTGATTTTTTAACATAATTCCATTTATTGTCAAACGTCCATTTTTTATAAACGTTCTTCATTAAATGTGATATATTCTTGAGAATATATGCTTCATTAAAGAAGATATCATTTAGTGATATGAACCTTTTCTAAGAATTTCAATTTGGCCCATGAAAAAAAATCGATTGCTTAATTCTTATTACGAACTTTGATAAAAGTGATTTTTTTAAGATAATTCCATTTATTGTCAAACCTCCATTTTTTATAAACATTCTTCATTAAATGTGATATATTCTTGAGAATATATGCTTCATTAAAGAAGATATCCTTTAGTGATGTGAACCTTTTCTAAGAATTTGAATTTGGCCCTCTCTTTCTATCTTCTCTCTCTCTCCGATTTCCCTCTTCTCCTAAAAACGTACTCTTCTTCTTGCTCGCACTTTCGACCCTGGTTTTTGTTCTTGCTCTCTCTGTGATGTTTTCTTTGCATTACGACTCACCTAAGCTCTCTAATCAAAAGATTTAGTTGTGCTTAAGCAAGATTTTGACCCTTCATGTATGCTTCATCTACATATCTACTTCTTTTCATCTTCTTGTTTCTGTCTTCACACATCATTGCTGTTTTTTGGTAGTTTTTGGCTATGAAAATTTGAAGTTCTTCTTAAATATTGACGCTAATCAAACGCTAATCAGAAGCGACTTTGCCAGCAAGCAACAACAACAGCCATTCACAATCTTGACGCTAACCAGCAAGCAACAACAACAGCCATTCACAATCTTGACGCTAACCAGCAAGCATCGTAACCATAGCCATTTAAAGGTAGGCTCTTTACCTCATGCATGTTCTTTGTTTTCTTGATTTTCTGGTTCATAATACTTAATTACATAATTAATCTTTCTTAATCATAACTAGCTAGTAAGATAAATAAGATCATATAGTACATTCATGACATAAAAATAAAAATATGGTTAACTTCACACCCAGTTTTCTTAAAATCGAGAATGTTTCTTGACTAAGAGCCTACTTGAAAAAACAAACAATGCAAAAATAAGAAAACAAGTATGAAACTAATCTTGATCAGTTTTTCAACACTCTTGTTATGGCAAAGATGCGACCTTGTCCCTTGAGAATGCTTCTGTCTTGCTGATTCTTCTTGTATGCTACGTTGACCTTGCTTGTATAAGCGTACTTGTATATACTACTTGCACATATGTGTAATCTGTCTTGCTGATTCTTCTTGTATGCTGCGTTGACCTTGCTTGTATAAGCATACTTGTATATACTACTTGCACATATGTGTAATCACTCGCTATGCAGAAAATAGTGATCTATCCATGTAGCACGATAGAGACTAATTGGACATTGTAGAATAATTCTCTGTATATGTATGCATTTCACATGAAATGACTTTTTCAAGACACACATATACTTGTGCTTACAAAAGAGGTAACAAAATTATACTTCTGGTTATATGATGCTTCAAACAAAAGTGACTGTGTGGCCAAAAGCCATGGTCAATATAAAAGCTTCTTTCTGAAATAGCCATAGGATATTGCCTTGTGGTCAAATCTTTGTACCTCAACTATTACACGTAACATGTTGTGTCTCTATTGCATATCAGACTAAAACCGGATGAAAGTAAGAAAATCATGCATACTTTCAATGTCACATAATAATATGGCTAAAATCCATGGGCACCTATGTTTGATTGTTACATGGAATTATGGTTAAAATCCATGGACACCTAGGTTATTAAGATGGTTCTTTTTGTGTTCTAATTTTTTTTAATCATCTTATATCCAAGATCACTCGTACATTGAAAGGATTTAAGGAAGTTGGCCAAGTAGAGCTGTCTTCTAAGAGTAAAACCAAACATAGCAAAGTTTTTACCATATGGTCAAATTCTATAGAAGACATCTCCTTCAAAAACCCATGCTACACATAGAATATAAATTATCAACTAGCCACTTTCATGACAATATGTCCACGATGAATCTATGATGATGTCTACATGAAATTTGGTATTACAAAAAAACCTTTCATTGTGGCATGAGAGTATGGATAAAATCCATGCTCACTTCTGTATATCCATTAGTGATCTCTAATATTAGTGCTCTCCATTGTCACAAGATTTGTTCATATGGTCAAATTCTACCTTCTAATTATTACATTCAACATTTTGGACACATAGGCTTTTGCCTTGTGGTCAAATCTTTGTATCTCAATTGTTACATGTAACACATTGTCTCTCTATTTCATGTCAAACTAAATTTGAAATTATGGGAAAAAAGTAAGAAAATCATGTATTCTTTCAATGTTGCATAATAGTATGGCTAAAATCCACGAGAACCTATGTTTGATTGTTGCATGGAATTATGGTTAAAATCCATGGACACCTAGGTTACTAATATGGTTCTTTTTATGTTCTAAAATTCTTTTTCAATCATCTTAATTACAAGATCACTTGTATATTGAAAGGCCTCAAGGAAGTTGGCCAATTAGAGGTGTCTTCTAAGAGTAAAACTAAACAAAGCAAAGTTTTTTCCACATGGTCAAATTCTATAGAAGACATCTCTTCAAAAGCCCATGAATATGAATTATTAATTGGCCACTTCCACTATAATAGGTCCATGATGAACCTATGACCATGTCTACATGAAAATTGGCATTACAAATAAACCTTTCATTGTGTCATGAGAGTATGGATAAAATCCATGCTCACCTGTGTTTGATTGTTGCATGAAATTATAGCTAAAATCTATGAGAACCTAGCTTACAAAGATGGTTCTTTTTGTGTTCTGAAATTGTATATGGATCAAGATCACTTGTATATGGAAAAGCCTCAAGGCTAGGTAGAGATTCCTTCTCAGAGTAAAACTAGATAGAGAAAAGTTTTTGCCATATGGTCAAATTAAATAGAACACATTTCATAGAAAAACCCATGATCCAAACTACAAGGTATTGTCCTTCTTGCAATTATATTTCATTCAATAAACCTTCATATAGCCATCTCATTTCTTGGAACGATATTTGACCATATGGTTAAAATCTAAGCCATACATAGAATATGAATGCTCAAGTGGCCAATTCCATTGTAATAGATCTATGGTGAACGTACATAAGATTTTTGACATTACAACAAAACCTTCATACTCTAGAAGACCATGTTGATATGGACACTAGACCCTAGTATGATTAAAATAAAAGGTACCCTTGTAATACCTTACAATATGGTCAAATTCTACCTTACAATATAGGCATATTACATTCAAATCTTTGTATCTCGTCGACGGTTACACAAAACACAATGAGTCTCTATCGTATGTCAAACTACATTTGAAGTTATGGACAAAATTCTTTGTGAATCATCTTGTATTCAAGCTTACTTGTATATGGAAATGCCTCAAGGAAGTTGACCATATAGACATGTTTGCTCAGATTAAGCAAATTAGAGCAGACATTTCCTTTACAATCCATGCTACAAACTACAAGGTAGTGTCTTTCTTGTAATGATGTTTTATCCAATAAATATTCATATGGCCACTTGTACAACAACACATTTATAGTCTAGAAGACCATGTTGGTATGACCAAATTGCCAACACTAGACCCTAGTGGCATGGAATGTGTTCAAATGGAAAGGACCTCTATTGATATCCATTACTGCTCTCTGCATTATGACAAGATTTTCAAACTCTACCTTACAATTGAGGACATATTAAGTTTAATTTTTTGGATAAAATTATTTTCTACCTTACTATATAAGAAAAAACTTTACACATGCCATGTTTGTGCCAAGGACATGTTACATTGTTTTCTTCTTGAAATCATACTTCACCTGTGGTACATTTTCGCTAGCCATATGAATCTAACACAGTCCCCTTTTACATAATTTTAAACCATATGGACAAAACAATTTCTATGGTGAACTTATCACCACTCATTGTCCATTGTATTGCCATTGCAACAAAAATAATATACTCTATAAGGCTATGTTGGTTTGGCCGATTTTCTAGATATAGACTATGGTGGCATGCATCTTCCTTATTTAGAAAGATCAAATGTAATATTTCTCAATTGTTATAAGTTTTGGCATTATTATCGCCCAATTATACCTTACAAATAGGGACATACTAACTTAACCCTTTGTAGGATGAGATTTGGACATATGGTCAAATTCTATATCTCATCAAAATGCATATTGTATTCAACACTTTCTATTTTGAGATGTGAAAATATTATCAACATGCATACTAAAACATGGCGTGATATATCAAGGTCCTCTAGTACTAAAAAAACTTTAGTAAAGACTTTGAAAATTCATGATACTAATAAACATGTATATACCCTCCTTCTTGTGATAAGTATTTCATCCAAACTACATTTTGTATAAGCCATAACACTCTAACTTGGTCCTTTTTTAGATAATATTTCACCAAATAGACAAATCTATAAGCCTATGTTTTTATGTCCAATTTTCTAGGAATAGAATATGGTGGCATGCATCTTCGTCTGATTGGAAAAGCCAAATTTGATGTTTCTCTCCATTGTGAAAATATCTTGCCGTATGGTCAAATTCTAACTTACAAGTTAAACCCTTCTATGATAATATTTGGAAATACATTGGTCAAATCCTATGCATGCATATTATAATCATAACACTATTGAATAAAGTTTTGGCCATGTGGTCAAAACCTAATATTTCTATGCAATATCTTGCCATATGGTTAAATTCTAACTTAAACCCTTCCTATGATGATATTTGGACATACATTGGTCAAATCCTATGCATGCATATGGTAATCATAACACTATTGAGTAAAGCTTTGGCCATGTGGTCAAAACTTGATATTTATTTCAAATATATCTGATTTTTTATACTTATGTAGGTTTATTCAATGGCAAATAAATCTACTTCGGCAAGGAAGGAGAATCAAATCATTGATGGAGTTAGTGGGGATTCTGTGTGGCCTTGGTTTATGGATGTTTATGACAAAGAAGGAAAAAGGGCAGACAATGTCCTTTTATATGCTTCAAAGCTTGAGGATTCAACATATGATCAAGTTGGGATCATTGAGGGGTTGATGGATGGATGTGCTGGGAAGGAAGGGATCCCATGTATTGTAGTAAAGATCAAGGGAAAGAACATTGAATACAAACTGGGTGGATCCCTTTTCTTTTCAATCTACACATATAAAAGAGGATGAAGTATACTCTTTGAGAGCAATGGGTTGGAGCCTCCCAGAGGAGATATCAGGCACACACGACATAATAGCTACATTTGAGTCTATCAAGCATAGTGAACTTCTTTTTCCTACAAAACATGGCGATCGACCAAAGAAGAGGATAAAGATTCAAGATGCACAAGCACAATCAATAGCTTCAAACTCACAGGCTCTTGTTGTGAGTGTACCTCCTAACACTCCTCTGGACAACACAAACCAATCTTCAAAGGCACAAGTAATCCAAGCAACACCTTTGGTGTCACTTGAAGTCAAGGGTGTTGAAAGAACCTTTGACTTTCCGGACATGGTTAAGAAGAAGGGTAAAAAGGATGGTTCAGGATTTCACATGTTTGAAAAATACTTTCCATTTGGCTCAACCACACAGTTTCCTATTGATGTTGGTAGATGCTATGAGGCACCACCTTTATATGCCTATAGAACACTTTGTTGTGCAAAAGTTAACATCATCTTTTGTAAAGAATCCCATGAATCCAGCAACAACAGCAGCATACCTCATGCCCTTTTTGGAGGAGAGTGATGTGAAGCGACCCATACATCGTGACGAGGTGGAAGTGGATAAGCTACATTCTTACTCCTATTGGATCATATCAGGTTTTCACTCAATCCATGCGGCAAAGATCTATATCCTAAGTAGCACTCATCGATGCCTAGCAACCAAACATCTATATGCCACAAGGAATGTAAGAATCTTGGTGGACTGTCCTGCTGAAATGTGCATTGAGCTTTCTAGGATGATAAATATGGAATCCCACAATGTTATGAAGAATGGTCCTCATCTTGAGCAACTTCAACAAGTAAGGGATCAATGGATAGCATTTGGGTCTCCACAAAAACCTCAACAAGGGCTTCCAAAGGGTAGTCCTAAAAGAGTACTATGGAAGGTAATGATGTACAACCTTAGCTTGTCTTATTCATTGGTGTTTTCTTTCTCATTTCATATTTTTATTTTTGATAGAGATTTATAGAATACATTGGAGAAAAGTGTGCATCACGTGATTGTCATATGATAGTGAGCACACAAGAGATATTTGATGGTTGGATTACCATCATGAAGAGATACTCAAAGGGGGAGCTTTCATCTCAAGAAGATACCACCACAAAGAAGGGAAGGCAGCCTTCTCCCGTAACTATTCATTGCCTTATGGGTCTAAAGGATGGGGACATCCTCACATACAAAAGGAAGTTAATGATGGACACATCGTCTTTCTTAGAAACAAATGGGACAAAGAGGATGTTGTTGACATGGAGACAAGGGCAAAGCAAATCAAGCAAGATAGGGTGCTCCATGATGAGGAGCTAGTTTCTCTCTTCAATGCCTCAACTCATGCTAGCAATAGTATGATGAAGAGTTGGGAAGATCTTGTTGCTGAATACGACATCACCAAACGATGTATACACAAAGATTTTAGGTGTTTGCAGTGATTGGGTGTCAAAAAAGCTCACACGTGGGGCTGATGCACGACCATTGCCAAATGGTGCAAAAGACATTGTGAACTTTCTTATTGTGAAGAAGCAAGATCCTCTTCATTCTTCTACTAGCTTACCTTGGCAAGTATATATTGTGGGGTGCAACCTTGAGGCATTCGATCTTATATACAATGTGTATAAAGATCCTATTACCATTGGTGTGGCCTAGAAGCGGCACATGGAGTTGGGGGCATGACATGGGATTCTATCATGTTTGGAAAGGTGGTCTTCACATTGTTAAAAATGACATGTGAGCCTAAACAATTCATTTTGTTGTCATTTCTCAACCGCAAACAAATGGCAGCTATGGAGGAGGCCCTTGAGAATCTTTCATGCAAGTACCATATGCAAGTTGGAAGTGTTGACTTCCTACCAATGGCCAAGAGTCTTGCTTTTGGGGCCATAATTTCATTTGTTGTGTTGACACTTGTGACCATGGAGAAAAGCTTCATCAATCTAGATCGATATGTTGGAAATTCCAACAAGCCATGCATTTTGGATAATGAATCCATTGAAGCCATTGACAAGGAAGGAAAGGATGGAGAGCTTGAAGAAGAACAAACTATTGCAAAGGCCATATTTAGAAAGAAAAAGAAGGTCATCAAGGCTACAATCAAGGCATTCAATGATGCACATGAGGTTGTATGTGATATATTCTCATGTGGTGTTGCATCAAAGCTCGCATTGGAACATCACATGAAGACTATTGCAGTGGTGTGCAATAGTCAAGAGAAAAGAGAGATTGAAGCGGCATGTTGGAGAGCCCATGAGAGCGCCAACCCACCTACAAGTGCTCAAGAGGTTCCTCCCATTGGTGCTCTAGCTCTTGACCTACCACCGGAGGGTGTGGATGAATCAAGCCAAGACATAGCAAATATTATTATGAAAGAGAGGTTGAAGGCTACTTCACGTGTTTGAACCTCTCTATCTCTAACTTTTGTCAATGAGAACACTATGGTGTAAGGTTGAACTTGTGTTTTGGAGGACGATTTCATGACATAACATTTCCTACATATTTTCTCATTTTGTGGTGCTATCTAAAGCAAGCCTTACAAGCCTATTTCTCTCAGTTTTGTGTTTATTGTTTAAGAGTCCTTATTTCTAGAAATATTTTCATCATATTGTACCTAAAATTGGTTGCAAAAAGTTTGTGCTTTTGTATTAAAATACAAGTATGAAGTACATGATAATGTTGGAAGAAATATTTTCTTGTATGGTATAGCTAGAATGCTTCAATCAATTGCTATTACATTACTTTGATCCAAATGTTGGTATTGGTTTTCTCTAAAGTTTTGTGTCCTTCAATATTTTGCCATGTGGTCAAATATATTAGAAGAAAATGTTTTGTGTCATGCAACTACATTGAGTTTTTCAATTTCAATTGCAGTGCTTTGATTGAAACATTGGTATGACTTGTATTATCAAAGGTGTCAATGTGGTGTCTATTGATATTAGGCCATATGATCAAATATTTTTTCTCTTGAAATATGTTTTTCTAAGTATGCTCAACATGCATGTCCTACATGCACATCAATGTGGAATATTGTAGCATGTGTGTATGGAAAAATATTCTAAAATGTTCATTGCAACTAATATGTTCATTGCAACTATATACATTGTTGTATCTTAATTCAATAGTCATATAATATTACTTTTTGCCACATGGTCAAAAATATATTTTGATGAAGTATACCATCCATGCATATTAAATTATTAAATTTAATGTCTTATACAATGTACATATGGAATAGTACAATAAACTTAGCCCTATTGAACTATATATAATGTTTTTATCTTAGCTTACTAGCTCTAAAATGAAAAAAAAATCTCATAAGAGACTAGATGTCTATTTTGTTCTTAACCTTTGTGTTGTATGATAGAATGATTCCAATTTGACTAAGAATAATCTATTTGCATATTTGGCAGATTTGAGCAGAGCAAACAAAGTAAGTGATGTGGCCTTGGCGAAAAGTGCTACCAAACTATGTGTGATACTTGATCTCAATGGTCTTCTTTTACAACGTTGTTTTTCCAAATCAAAGAGGTTCCAAAGTTTTCGAGTGGGCAAGCAATGGGTTGTTCTTCGACCAGGATGCATTGAGTTTCTTGAAGCTACATTTGCAAGATTCCAAGTGGGAGTTTGGTCTATAGCTTCACACAAAAATGTCATCGTCACAATAATCAATTGCTTGGAGAGATATGCAAAAAGGAGATATCCTTTTTTCATGATTTGGGGACAGGAGAAATGCCATACGCATCCACTCAAGATCATCTATCGGCCAGACAAGATGGGGGTGGAAGCAATGTTCAAGCCCCTTCAGTATGTGTGGAACGAATATAGCAATGTTTTTGAACATAGCAAGACTATTTTGATAGATGATAATCCCTACAAGGGGTGTCCTATTCCTCTTGAGAACTGCATCTATCCATAGACATTTGATGTTAACCAAGGAGACTCAATCTTGATTGAGGAACTTCTACCCTACTTGACTCGCTTAAGTGGATCCCATGATACACGTGAAGTCATAAAATTTGATCGATATGGACTTGAGCCAGTTCAATATGGACATGAGTTGTACACACAATTCAAGGTTGTGATTGACACATGGCTTAAAGGAGATGATAATGCTATGTCATCTTCATCATCAGTACAACCCAACAGCATCAATCGTGGAGATGGAATATATATGCAACAATCTTCAATCACTTCTTGCTTGAAGAGATCATCAATTGTACAAGGATCATCATCAAGAGTCTCAATTCATCCAACCCATCCATTGGGTGTCTCACAAGTATCGAGGTTAAAGCGGATTCCTTTGGTTTCTACTCTAAAGGATATGGAAGCAATGCAACTTGCTCATCAGCTAGGATATAAGGAAGACTACATAAATGGTCGTGTAGCTAGACACTTCATAAAAAACCTTCAAAAATTGTACTTTCCACGAAAATGATGTGACACAAAAATAATATACTCTTTTCTACAACTTGTACCTTGGTGTTTATAAATGCGTTCAACATCAGAGAGACTAGCTCAAGATTTTTGGATTGTGATTTCATGGAAGAATTCATTGTATTATATACAAGCTCCTCAATGAAGAATGATATTCTAAATGTAATTTGATGGAGAAAATGTGTTTTTATGAAAAGGTATACTAATTGTGCTTTGATATTAAATGAATGCGTGCATGAATGCAAAATATACTAGAAAAGTTTAAATCTCAAATTAGTCTCAGTATTGTTGTTTTGAATTTTATTTTCAAGTATATTGTTGAGAAGAAGCAATTTCTTGTATGGTAGCTAGAATGCTTGAATCAATTCCAATTGCATTACTTTGATCCAAATATTTGTCTAAAGTGTTGGATCTTTTGATGTTTTACCACATGGTCAAATATATAGGAAGAATTTTTTTTGTATCATATAGCTACAATGCTTTTGCTAATTGCAATTGCACTACTTTGATTGAAATATTGGTATGACTCATATTATCAAAGGTTTCAAGTTGGTGTCTATTGATATTTGGCCACATGGTCGAGTATTTTTCCTCTTAAAATAGGCATGTGTGTATGGAAATATATTCTAAAATCTTCATTGCAACTATATGCATTGTTGCTTCTTAATTCAATAGTCCTATAATATTGTCTTTTGTGATCTTTGGCCACATGGTCAAAAATATACTTTTATGAAGTATCTTGTGGTCATGTAGCTAGACACTTCATTAAAAAACTTTAGAATTTTACCTTCTGCAAAAATGATGTGACAAGGCAACAATACATTCATGTCTCTAACTTATACCTTGGTGTTTATAAATTCTTTCAACATTGGAGACTAGCTCAAGATTTTTGGGTTGTGATTTCATAGAAGACTTGATTGTTTTGTA
The DNA here is from genome assembly GCF_041138505.1 of Cibotium barometz. Taxonomy (NCBI): domain Eukaryota; kingdom Viridiplantae; phylum Streptophyta; class Polypodiopsida; order Cyatheales; family Cibotiaceae; genus Cibotium; species Cibotium barometz. The sequence goes on from NC_141087.1 coordinate 25,570,696, forward strand.
AACAAGATCATCGTGGAAGAGTGATATTCTAACTATATTTTGATGGAGAGAACGGGCTTTGATGAAAAAATATACCAACTGTGCTTTGATATTAAATGACTGCAATATGAATGCAAAGTATACTAGATATATTAAATCTCAAATTAGTCTCATTATTGTTGTTTTGATTTTTATTTTCAAGGGTAACGTAGATATCCTTTTTCCAACTTAGAAACATTCAGCACAAATATAGACAAAAAGAATATAGTGTGCTTTGATCTCAAATAATTCTAAGTAATATTTTTTAGGATTTTCTTTTTGAGACTATTAACCACACATACATATTCTTTCCAACTTACTAGAAAGAGCTAACCAGAATTATAACCATACTATTATATTGTATGGCAACTATGCATATGTAGTCAAAGGAGGTCAAGGGTTGGAGAGAGAGAGAGAGAGAGAGAGAGAATGCATTGATGTCCAAGCATCATGTATTAATATAAAGTGAAGTAAAGAAGAAATTCCTTAGGAAAACACACATACTCTATAGTTTTCTAGTTATTTTTTCAACATTTAATTTGCTTTATTCTCATAGATAAGGTAAACTTTTAGGTTTGACTATAAAAATACAAATATTTCTATACAAAATGCACAAAAAATAGGTCTATTTCTCAAAGTGGGACTTAGGAAATTCCCAAATTCCCCAATATGGTGTTTTTACATGTTTATATGTACTTTTCTATATTTTTACATGAGCGGCATGGTTGATTGTGTCACGTAGGGTCCCACACCTACCACCACTGAGAGACTCACTCAGGAGTTGGTAGAGGCGAGAGCGGAGATTGACCGCCTTAGAGCTGCATTACAGACGGCAGAGGCAGCTACTATAGAGGCACAGCATCTGAGAGAGTCCGACATCCAGCAGCAGAGGTAGGTTTCTCTTGCACGTAAAAGAGTTATAAAATTAAGGTCCTAAGTTATAAATTTCTTTAAGTAATACCTAATGAGAGAGACTAATCAATTGTTTTTATGCTTTACTTTTTTGCGTAGGCTCGGACCGAGGTAGAGAGCTCTAGAGCTGAGGCACAGCATCACCAGCACAGGGTAGAGCAGTTGATGCTGCATGTTCGAGAGTTTCGCAGATCCTCGAACGTGACAATGCCTTACCTACCTTTACAGAGGTTTTTCGATGACCTCTCCCTCTCAGGATGCACCACCCTTCCTACGTGATGCGTGCTGCGCTTTATGTATCGAGGACATTGGCACTATTGGTGGTTATGCCCTAGGATGTGGACATTTTTTCCATTTGTCTTGCATCACCCAGGAGCTAGTACGGCTCTCAGCATGTCCCTCTTGCCGTGCACGCGTCGACCTAGCGACATACAGAGTTTTGGGCATTCATGATCTTCACCTAGGCTAGATGCTAGGACTAGCAGTCCTATTGATTTTACATCAGCTATTGACTTGGGACTCGACGCCTTCGATGATAGAGATCAGGAGCCTGAGGTGCCTCCTGAGATTGAGTGGAGCTCACATGAGTTTGATGCATACCAGAGAGTCCTACATGAGAGCCAGATCACAGCATATGAGCGTGTGGCACCTCGGGTGATGGTGTTGGTCCTAGTGGCACCTCGGGTGATGGTGCTAGCAGCACTGCTGCTTCTCATGAGCAGCGTGTCCTTACAGCAGAGAAGCTTACACGAGCAGTGGCAGACACGTACCATTGCAGATTATAGATTTTGGGTTTACAGAGGACAGAGACGTCTTGCGTTAGCATGACGTAGAGAGAGAGAGAGGGCTATAGCAGCTTTTGGGACTCATGAGCTCCCGAGTACACCGGCACCAGCTCACGATCCTGCCTTTGAGGCAGACCTCCCCGCAGACATTCGAAGACCCCCGCAGCCGGCACAGCCTCCTCAATGTGCACAGCAGCCTCGACGCGCACGTCGACCGATAGTTAGAGATGATGATTTTGATTGGGTTGATTGGGTTACCGTTGAAATAGTGACTAAACTCAGACTAGCTGGGTTAGCTCACTTACATTGTACTTAGATTTATGGGCAGTGACTAACCTCAGACTAGCTGGGGTAGCTCATCTTCATTCTGATGTACTTATTTGATGTTTATATCATTATGAGTTTTTTCATTAGCTCACTTACATTGTACTTAGATTTATGGGCAGTGACTAATCTCAAACTAGCTGGGGTAGCTCATTTTCATTCTGATGTACTTATTTGATGTTTATATCATTATGAGTTTTTTCATTATTGAGTATCATTACATTTTAGTTGATGTTCTTGATTTTATTAAATTTTTTAACACTTTGGCTATCATATTGTTTGTTGAAAATCTCCATGCCATCGTACCCAAACATGCCCCGATAGGAACCAAACTTTGCAAGCATGTGGGGGGGCTCCACCCCCACATGCATGCAAGTGCCCAGTGCGGATTATTCAAGTCTCTTGGTGCTTAAGAGGCCATGGAAAATCCGGGCCTTTCCCATACCATCGTACCCAAACATGCTCCGATGGGAACCAAACTTTGCAAGCATGTTGGGGGGACCCACCCCCACAGGCTTACAAAGTTTGGTCACAATCGGGGCATGTTTGGATTGGTAATTAGCGCCCAGTGCGGATTTTTCAAGTCTCTTGGTGGTTAAGAGGCCATGGAAAATCCGGGCCTTCCCCATACCATCGCACCCAAACATGCTCTGATGGGAACCAAACTTTGCAAGCATGTGGGGGGGACCCACCCCCACATGCTTGCAAAGTTTGGTCACAATCAGAGCATGTTTGGATTGGTAATTAGCGGCCAGTGCGGATTTTTCAAATCTCTTGGTGCTTAAGAGGCCATGGAAAATTCAGGCCTTCCCCATACCATTGTACACAAACACGCCCCGATGGGGACCAAACTTTGCAAGCATGTGGGGGGGACCCACCCCCACAAGCTTGCAAAGTTTGGTCACAATCGGGGCATGTTTGGATTGGTAGTTAGCGCCCAGTGCAGATTTTTCAAGTCTCTTGGTGCTTAAGAGGCCCTGGAAAATCCGGGCCTTCCCCATACCATCGTACCCAAACATGCCCCGATGGGAACCAAACTTTGCAAGCATGTGGGGGGGACCCACCCCCACATGTTTGCAAATTTTGGTCACACAATCAGGGCATGTTTGGATTGGTAATTAGCACCCAGTGCGGATTTTTCAAGTCTCTTGGTGCTTAAGAGGCCATGGAAAATCTGGGCCTTCCCCATACCATCATACCCAAACATGCTCAGATGGGAACCAAATTTTGCAAGCATGTGAGGGGGACCCACCCCCACATGCTTGCAAAGTTTGGTCACAATCGGAGCATGTTTGGAGCATATTTGGATTGGTAATTAGCACCAAGTCAAGTCTCTTGGTGCTTAAGAGGCCATGGAAAATCCGGGCCTTCCCCATACCATCCTACCCAAACATGCTCCGATGGGAACCAAACTTTGCAAGCATGTGGGGGGGACCCACCCCCACGTGCTTGCAAAGTTTGGTCATAATCGGAGCATGTTTGGATTGGTAATTAGTGCCCAGAGCGGATTTTTCAAGTCTCTTGGTGCTTAAGAGGCCATGGAAAATCCGTGCCTTCCCCATACCATCGTACCCAAACATGCTCCGATGGGGACAAAACTTTGCAAGCATGTGGAAGGGACCCACCTCAGCATGCGCGCAAAGTTTGGTCACAATCAGAGCATGTTTGGATTGGTAATAAGCGCCCAGTGCGGATTTTTCAAGTCTCTTGGTGCTTAGGAGGCCATGGAAAATCCGGGCCTTCCCCAGACCATTGTACCCAAACATGCCCCGATGGGGACCAAACTTTGCAAGCATGTGGGGGGGACCAACGCCCACAAACTTGCAAAGTTTGGTCATAATCGGAGCATGTTTCGATTGGTAATTAGGCTTAGTGCGGATTTTTCAAGTCACTAGGTGTTTAAGAGGCCATGGAAAATCTGGGCCTTCCACATACCATCATACCCAAACATGCCCCGATGGGGACCAAACTTTGCAAGCATGTGGGGGGGACCCACCCCCACATGCTTGCAAAGTTTGGTCACAATCGGGGCATGTTTGGATTGGTAATTAGCACCCACCAGTGCGGATTTTTCAAGTCTCTTGGTGCTTAAGAGGCCATGGAAAATCCGGGCCTTCCCCATACCATCATACCCAAACATGCTCCGACGGGAACCAAAATTTGCAAGCATGTGGGGGGGGCCACCCCCACATTCTTGCAAAGTTTGGTCTCAATCGGAGCATGTTTGGATTGGTAATTAGCACCCACTGCGGATTTTTCAAGTCTCTTGGTGCTTAGGAGGCCATGGAAAATTCGGGCCTTCCCCATACCATCATACCCAAACATGCTCCGATGGTTAAAGATACATAGAACTAATGTTAAAGATACATAGAACTAATGTTTTGCATTAGTTGTAAGTGATTTGCTTTTAATATTTATTCACATTGCTTACACACATATTGCTTCTATTTTGGTCCAGTGCACTATGTTCAATGCTATATGGTGTGAAGGCAAGCATTTTCGAACACAAAGAATTGATGAAAAGATAAATACACAAGATTGCGGTGTCATTAGTAGCTTTGAGAGAGCTAATGGAAAAATGGATGATTATTGTGCCACAATCCAAGACATATTTAGGCTTGACTTTCGTCGCTTCTTTGTGTATGTTTTGGATGTCAAATGGCAAATGAACGTGGTGGAAAAAGGGCCTAATGCAATGATAAAACGCCATGCAAGTGGCTATGTAACTATTGACTCTACAAAGTTTTGGCAAACAAAGAAAGATAGGCTCGTATTGCCACAACAATGTGAGCAGGTATGCATTTTTTTACTAATGTGTTTCATGTACATATATATCTAAGCTCGCGTACCCCTTGACTTTTAATGTGCTAATTAATTACTGTAGTATGTGTATTTGAGTAGGTTATCTATCTACCAATGGTGCATGACATTAAATGGTGGTACGTCATCCCTATTGCACCACGTTCCAAAGTGATGTATAATACATTCACTGATATGGAACATATGGAGGATGTAACAAGCCGCAATGAAGATGATGTCGAACATGCCAATGAAGATGTTGTGATCGATGATCAAGAAATAAGAGATGATCATGATAATGAGGATGAGCGTGCCATTTCTCATGATCATGAGAATGATCCTACCATTGAGGATGATGGTGATGTTGATGAGGATGATCAGGACATCGATACCATTATCAATGGACAGAATATCGATAGTGGAATAAATTTAATCGTAGCCTTACAAATTGATCAACAAATGGATATTGATGTTGATCGTTTGGCAAGGATGGATCTTATTGAAGATGAGATCAAACCCTAACCAATCCGTTATCGTTCTAAATTGATGACATTTCTATTGTATATGTTGTCTTTTAATTATCATCTCATGATTTATTTTTGAATATATTTCATTGTTGTAAATGCATGTAGTGGGATTGTGTAATGATATATACTGTAATGTACTATGAGATGGTTTAAAGAAAATAGTTTTTAATTTTGTAAAGGAATTCAGTTTTTCTCTACCAAGCGTGTATTGATGCGTGTATTAATGCGTGTATTGATGCGTGTATTGATGCGTGTATTGATGCATGTATTATCGCGTATACACGCGCTAATAGATGCCAATATACACGCGAATTTAAATGCCAAAATACACGCGGCCGATTCTATTCAAATACATGCGCGACCATACACGCGCCCGTAATTTATCGCATGTATGAAACGCGTGTATGACAGCATTGTCTTGTAGTGTAACTTGTCTTATTTTGAAACAATACCAAATAAATCATTGGATGACTTGGTGGCCATATGTGACTGCTGTTGAATCTGGAAAAGAGCGATGCTAAAAATAGCTTGAAATGAAGTCACCAGATATACTGATGAGATGACCGATATGTTTGCTTATAAAAAATTAGCAGTTGAATCGATGAGACGAATGATCAAACTTTGCACTTAAATCAGATGATTATTGAAGTAGATGAAGTGATCAAACTATAGTAGAATCAAATGATTGAAGTCCAGGATCGGATGATTGGAATCCTTGATCGGGGACAATTATTAAAGTGGAAATCAAGTGGTCAAATTGGAGTAGAATCAGGCAATTAAAGAAGTTAAATGGTGGATTGTTAAGGAGAAGCTGTTGTTAATCTTCATCAGCTAGAAGTATGAGACATCTAAAGCATGAAAGCACATTGATCGCTCGTAGGAAATGCAAGCCTTAGCTCTATCAATTTTATTTCTCAAACTCTTTGCTGTCAAAGAGAGGGAATCTAGAATCTGTCTCTCCACTTACACACTCTCTCTCAATCTCTCCCTCACCTCAATTAGCAATCACAAGACTTGAACCATGCAAGATTAAATCTACATGTACTCTCACACACTCACTCAAGCATGCAAGCAAGCAAGCAAGATTCATAGCCATAGATAGACATACAAGAAAATGGAAGCAATAAGAGATGTCTGCGCATATCCTTTGGCTACCAATCTAGCCTTGTACCTGCTTATGCTTCCATCACTGTTATGTTTTACTTTGTACGCCCACTTGCATCCAATGGCTTTCTTGCCTTCAGGCAATTGCACTAAATCCCAAGTCTCATTTCCATATAGTGCATCCATCTCCTCATCCATAGCTTTCTCCCAACACACATTTCTGCTCACATTTCTATCACGTGGAAATACATGCTTTGTTTGCTTTCCAAATTGGCATGCTTCACATATTTTCTGCATATCTTCAACTTTAAACTTTGGTAGCCCTGTCACAATTCCTTTAGTCTGCATAGATCTCTGCACATTCACATGTCCAATTCTTTTATGCCAAATGTCTGTGTCTGTAATAATTCCTGAACCATGCAGCACACTTCAATGTAAACATGTTTACATTCAATGTAAACATTCTGCCCACTCTGTTGCCTTTTGCAACATAATCAGGGTTAAACCGAACCTGCAAACCCTACTCAATCATCTGGCCAACTGAAACTAGATTCTTTGTTATGTTTGGAACATGAAGTACATCTGCAAGATACTTCACTTTGCCATCCTACATAGACAATGGCATATCTCCAACATGGTGTAACATACCCATCTTCACTAATAAAGAAATGTCCATGTAATTATGAGTTTTTATGGTATAAATATCAATGATTTTATTATTTGAGTCATTTCTACTTAGAATCTTCAAATTCTAAGCCCAAATTTAGAATTTGCGTGCGATTTTATCCTAATATAGGATTTTACAGCATCCAAAACGGACATCGGATCAAGCCTATACGCTAATTTCAATCATTTTAGTTAAAAATCAGCGACCTTTAAACCTTAATAAATCCACGACCGGGCGTCCGATTGACAAACGGTCTGAACCCCTACGACCAAGAGAACCTCCCGAACAAAGAAAATTTTCACCCCCTGAGGCAGTTCGTCGGCACGCAAATCAAGGCGGGCGTCCCAAATTTGGGTACCTCGTCCCAAAATTTGGTCCATACACACTTACTAGGGTGCCCATACAATGGCCACCCAAGAACCAAAGGACGGCCGCCCACTGTATGGTCCATATATACCCTTACGTGGACACCCATGCTGCCCTAGCCAGATAAGGTACATGCGTTCCACTCCTTTCCCGGACAACCGACACCGTACCTTTCCGCTAGACCCATGCAGGCCACTGATCCATAGCCTTTTAAGGTACACCGTCCTTTCGTCCTTGCTTTGCGCAGTGCCCATACCCTCATCCCTCAGCTATATAAACCCCCGGGGTGCTCCACAGATGGCACGCATCTCTGTGCTGCGTATGCCCTGTTGTACCGTTGTCTGTACCGCTGTCCGTCCCTGTGTGGCGTACTTGCTGCAGTACAGCTGCCCCTTGCAGCCACCCCTCTCACACCCCCTCATTTGGCTCTTTTCAGATAAGCCAATTTTCCTCCATCCCCAGTGTCCTTAACTCTTCTCTCCCCCCCCGTGTGGAGAAACTTACAAAGAGCCTTGCAGCAGCCCCTCACAGCCCTCTCCACGTTTTTAGCCTTAAGGACATCTCACAATCCCCCCCCATTTGCATAGACTTTAATAAGGGTTTTTTGCCTTAAGAAAGGGTTCGTGCATCATACTCTTTTGCTCATACGGTGAGCAAACGAGCTCAGAATTCAGATCCGACTGAAGCGTTTCGATCGCAGCACCGAGCTCTACAAGGCGATGCCTAAGATGGCCTCATCTCCGAGGTGATAAAATATTGGCTCAAGAGGAACACGTAACAACGAGATGGGGGAAGATGCACCCAATGCGGCTCCACCAGTCCTCCCTTTTCAAGCCCCTCAAGGAAACGGTGGCCAGGTTAGCTTGGTTAATTTTTAAAAGAAGAGATTTTTCTTAAATTAGTGTTAATGAATGGTGTCTTTTCCTTTTTAAATGACGACATAAAAATTGTATGAAGTTACGAATTATGTGATATTGTATTCGATAAATTGCGTTGAAATTATTATCTTCATGAATTGTGAATGCTATATTTAGTAAATTGCATTGAAGTTGTTATCTTTAGAATTCAAGATTTTTTTTGGCTTCAACGCTAACTCCGTTCCGTGCTTGTGTAGCTGGGCGGCGTCATTAGCAAAGCCTGGGAATGGCCCAAGGTATCCCTCATACCTTTGGGAGAATAAGGATCGCCGATTGAGGTGAGAGATTATGAGGCTGCCTAGTTCTGAGGGCCGAGGCTAGTGCGGTAAATAAGCCCACCCTAGTGTGCAGACATCCCTCTGAGGGGCGGGAGGATCGAGCAATGGAGCCTGAGAGGGCGACAGGCCGGCTTGTTGAGTCCTCGCCACAGCGGCCGACGATGAGGTGTATGGTCCCGTAGGGTTTTGCCCAGCATGTAGAGGCTGGAAGGCCGAATTCTAGATCATCGACAGAATAAGAATAAGAGAGCCGGTTTGGCTTGTATGGAATTGGTTCATGTATAAACTTTTTCTATAATTACATCTTGTCTTTGGTATGATTGTATTGTGTAAGAAGGCTGTTTTAACGAACCTTGTGAAAAGGGCCTTAATTAAGGAATATGTTTATTTATGTCAAACAGTGTAGTAGGATTAATTAGAAAACAAATTGATGCGTGAGTAGGGTGGAAAGTGGGAGGATGGAATGCCCTGACGGCACCATCCTACGGACGGGTGGACCCGATTAGTCGGGTAGCTTTCCAACAGATTAAGTGAAAGCCCTACGCTAGATAGTTAGGTTCCTCGGCAACTCTATTCTAGAAGACTAGGCCTGTGCCTTGCATAAGATGAGGAAAAAAGCGTTGTCCCTAGAAATCAAGTCTAGTAGTTGCTCAATTTATGATCAATTGCCCTAAGGGTGATTTGATGTTTAGAAAATCACGCTCCCCCTCTACGGGATAGAGCTAGTTCATACCTATAAATCGTATCCTTGAATCTCTACAGGGTCAAGGTGTCGATGAATAGGAAATTTTTCCCAAGATAAGACTTAGTGGACTATCTTAAGTGTTTCTCCCATTTTAGAAGGGAGGAACCTTACACATGGGCAATTGGATGAGTAGTGTCATTCCCTGTTTTCACAAAACCTGGTCTTTCAAGATTTTTCATCTCCTTGAACCACTCCCCCATGACTTGTCATGTGGTTCGAAGCACTTGAATGAATGTACCATACATCATCTTTATGTGCTACTTCAACATTTTCAGACATGGCATTAACGACATGCTGCGTAACAAATAACCTTTCATTATCCTCATTGTTTCTGCTCGAGGATGCATAGTTGTTTTGTTGCAATTTTCCATTTTGCATGTCAGCCTACTTCTTATAAAACAATCTACCTGCACATGTTCAGGCTTACCACAATAAAAGCATCCACGTGTATCATTATACTGCCTTTGCCAATTTCCATGACCTATCTGACTCCCCCTGCCTCTGAATTGGTCTCTTCCACTCGCATGTTGTTGTTGTTGTGAATTCTGGGACTGTTTTTGTGTTGCTGCTCCATAATTCTGATTACTTGTTCGGCCACCTCCTTGGCCGCGTCCACGACCTCCTCTACCTCGTCCTCTTCCTGAACTTGTGTAGAAGGCTTGTTGCTTTGAACTGTTTTTGTTTTGTGAAGACTGTTGGTCTTCACCCAAGCTCTTCTCTTCTATAATCAACATAGACACCAAGTTTGTGAAATTGGAAATGTTTTCCCGAGTCTGAATAGACATCTTGAATGCCTTGTATTGTGGCCCGAGACCACGTAGACAGACTTCCACCTTATCATCATCATCTACTGAAACTCCAATAGATGCAAGGGATTCCACACTCATTCCACAATACCCTTGATCTTCAATGCATAGTCATTCATAGACATACTCTTTTTCTCCACAGTATGAAGTTCATTCTTCAATTGTATCTTTCAGGCCTTGGTATTTGTTTCATAGAGTTTTACCAAGGTGTCCCACGCCTCTTTTGGGGGACTTGGCATCCTGTATGTGCCCAATCATGGTGTCCTGTATACTGATAGAGAGCCAATACATAACTTTTGTGGCTCCTTGGTTCCAATCCTTGAACTCTTTCATATCTGCAACAGTCGGGTTGATCTCCGCCGGTATCTCCGATGCCTTTTCATGCTCACCTTCTATGTAGTCCCAGTAACCCTTTCCCATCAGGAAATTTGTCAACGCGATACCTCCAAGCATGGAATTTGTTCTTGTCAAGCTTCTCAGCAACAATCTGGTTTATGCCATCATTTGACATCTTTCTAGACACACAAATTTACCAGAAACAACACTCTGGTTTGTCTTGCACAAACTGCTGTATTTTCTGCAATGGTACTGTACTACACTCAAATGTCATAACCAGTGACCTCAATGTGCATACATACACCCAATAGCAACTGTTGATCTCCTTGCAGTACACACAATGTATGCACAACCAATCTATCTTCCTGCAGTTCTTAAAATAGAGTTCTGTGCATAGAATTGATGACTTACCCGGCAGTGCTCGAAATCACGTGCTTTTTGAAAAACGGAGGTCCTAACGTGCTCGAAACGTGTTTTTGGCCTAAAAATTACGTCTGATAGGATAGTATAGTTTCCCTATAGCTTTACTCCCGCAAAGAAAGCTCGTCAATGATGAGAGATCATTTGCCGGTGCCTCTCGTAGAGCTCCCGACAAGGGTGTAGTCGCCAACACAAATAGGGAAGAGTAGATGAAGCTCTTACCCTCGTACCGCTTCCTGTGCTTCTCTTGCTTGCAGCTCAGCTCTTAGCATGAACCAGGCTCTGATACCATGAAAAGATGCAGAGGAGAAGAGAGCTTGAGCTCTTGCAAGCACACACACACTCACAAAACCCTAAAAGAGAACACACAAGGTGAGAGGCTGAAAATCTTCTTCTTCTTCACACAAACAACACTCAACACACCATATACAAGGATAAGAGTACACACAATGAAAAGGTACTCAACCAAATACATACTAAGGTTCTCTATAATGTGAACCCAACTAAATGAGCTGGCGCTATAACTATGCCAGTCTCTAGAATGGCAGTCACACAACCTGTTATCCCACTGGCCGCATATCACCCATGATCTCACCAACCATGCCAGTGGTGTAAGTGTGGGGCCTATCTCCCAGGCGGGTCATCAGTATCCACCGCCTCACTAGATGAGCTTGATATCTCAACAAAATTATGGAAGGCTTCAAATCAGAGGAGTGGGAATCACTCCTCAAATGTCCAAGTGTGGTGGACAAGTAGACATTTGACTCACTCATAGTACCCATAGATCTGGCCATAAGTTGGTCCTCCTATGGCTAAAGTCAAAGGCAAGCTGCTAGTGAGGATTTTTGTAAATGTTCCAGCCTTAATTTATTTTTACATCTTCAAAATTTTCTAAGTAAATCAAAAGAGTCGTAAAGATCTTGTAGGTCATTTATACATGAAAATCTCGGTGCTCGTCCAAAAAGAATATCATTACTTATCTCATCCAATCTTCATTTATCTGTTCTCCTTATGGTAGTGAAGGCAGTTTTGGAAAATTGACTAGATATTCATTGTATGCTAGCTTATTACACTTTTAGAATAAAAGAATTTCTCTTATGCATCTAAGTTATGCATAAAATCCATTTATGATGAAAAATCACACTTTTAGTATAAAAAGAATATCTTTTATGCATACCTCTATGCATGAAATCCAATATGATAAAAGTAACACTTTTACAATAAAATAATTAACTTTTATGCATACCTCTATGCATGAAATTCAATTATGCTAAAAGTAACACTTTTGTAATAAAATAATCATCTTTTACGCATACCTCTATGCATGAAATTCAATTATGCTAAAAGTAACACTTTTATAATAAAATAATCATCTTTTATGCATACCTCTATGCATGAATTTCAATTATGCTAAAAGTAACACTTTTGATATAAAAATTTATCCTTTATGCATACTTCTATGCATGAAAATAAAAATTGATAAAAGTAACACTTTTGATATAAAAATTTATCCTTTATGCATAATATAAAAATTCAATTTCTCCATGATTACAATGAAATTCTTTCAATTAATCTAGGATGATAATTCCTAGAATATGGTAGGAAGTCTTCTTTTTTATGCTTTGAATGAAATTATTTTATGCGTAATTTTTATAAAAATTTTGCCATAGCTCCGCTCTGCTATGACTGATAAATCTCAATTTTTCTAAGGGATAAAGCTTATCATTAAGAAAATAATTAGAATGATCCCTAATTGGATCACTAATCCATAATGGATTGAATCATCAATATACATAAACTAAAAGCATAGAAAAAAGCCATTAAATTGGCCTCAAGAATAGATTAATCTTGGATTAAGGAAAAGCTTTATGAAAAGCTTCATTTGGATTGAGAATGGGTCATGAGTATGACCATTTCTTGAGTGAGAGAGAGAATTTACATAAAAACCATTTGAATTAAGCATAATTGGAAATTTATGTAATTCTTAACTATCATTAATCAATTAACTTCAATAGCATTCATCAAATTATGTAACTCTTCACTACCATTCATCAATTAACCTCAATAGCATTCAAAAACCATTCCAATTAAGCTTCTCAAGCTTGAGAGGGGTTGAGAAGAGAGAAGCATTGAGAATTTATAGAAAAGATCAAAATTCACCATTTACCTTATAATTTGCTTGATTCTTTGTTCACGGTAGAGGCCCCCAACCAATCAATTGGTTAAGTATGTTGATGGAGCCACCAATGGGGGTTGAAGAAAGAAGGAAGCTCCAATTTCTTCAATTTGGAGAGAATTTTAGAGAATAGTAGAAATTAGCATTATTTCAGCATAACTCTAGTATAGTAAAATTCTTCTATTTTTTTCAAAGGACTCATGTTCTATTTATAGGAGAGGGAAGCTCTAACCAAAGCTAACTGAATTCTAGAATTTTCCAAATTCAGTTTGGTTGAATTTGGACTAGATTTGGACCTAGTTTGGTTACTTTTTGATTCGGTTTGGTTCCATTTTGATTTGGTTTGTTTCAAGAGAGAGGAGAGATAAAAATATCACATTATTTTTGAGTTTAAAACTCATTCAAGCATGTGAAATATGCACCTCCTTTAAAGAACTCCCCTTCCTTACATATGTGTCAAAATGGAATCATTATACCCAAAATATCTCATATTTTTAATATTGCTCATAGTTTTTTACTAATAAACCTTGTACATTTTCAACTCTTCATCTTATGTGAGCATTTACTCCTTTTTGGGTACCCAAGATATCTCATATTTTTAATATTGCTCATAGTTTTTTTACTAATAAACCTTGTACATTTTCAACTCTTCATCTTATGTGAGCATTTACTCATTTTTGGATACCCAAAATATCTCATATTTTTAATATTGCTCATAGTTTTTTACTAATAAACCTTGTATATTTTCAACTCTTCATCTTATGTGAGCATTTACTCATTTTTGGGTATCTTCTTTTACAAAATGGATTTATCTCCTCCCTACACATGGATTGATGCTATTGGCCCATAGAAACCTTAATTGGACCATAATCCAAAAATTTCTGAAAATCTAGACCCTTAGGCTAAGGTCCTTTATACCCATTTCCAATAAATTCTAATTGCACATGGGAAAGTTCTTTTTGAATTTCTGTTTCAGGGGAATTCATTTTAATAATATGAGAAATTTTTCTATCTAAAAATATTCAAAATCTGAATATTCTCTCTCTAGAATATTTTCTCTCTCTAGGTTACAGTTAGAAACAAGGTCTTTATATTTCTGAAGAGGGATTGATTACAGGGGAAGATACTAGACATCAAAAAGGGACTGGGAGAGGAATCTTACATTCTACCCCACTTAAAGAATGCGAGATGTCCTCATCTCGCAGGTGGAGTATGATCTCTTATATCTTCTTCTTCTTCTTCAATCACTTTCAACGTTATGCCTTGGAAGTGGACAGCCGATTCTTTTTCCTGGTATTCTGCTGGAGTATGGATGACTTGAGAACTGTCGGTTAAGCCCTTGGTTTTCAATTTCAGTATAGATCTGTCCTTTTTTCCTCTTCTACTTCTTCTAAAATTGTGACTGCTCTAGCTGCTGCAGTCTGAGGTGGAATTCTTTCTCTTTGGTTGCCCGTATTCTGGAAAGGAGTTCTGAGGTTACTCTGGATAGAGGCAGATGGTTGAGTTGGAGTTCTTCTGGGGTTACCCTGGCTTGGGCGAGACGGACCCTGATTAGACTGGTATGAAGGGATTGGTCTCTGAATTCGGTGTCCTAGATTTCCCTGTCCCCTTGACATGGTAGGAGTTGGGCAGTCTTTTAACTGATGACCAAAACCTTGGCATCCAAAACACCGGTTCTCACTTCTGAGCTCATCGTTCTTAATCCTTAAAATAGGTGGTCCTCCTGAGAAAGTATTCTGGGGGAAGGGTCTTCCTTCACTTTGGAATCTTCCTGCATCTTGATTCTGAATAGGCCCTTGCTGCCTCTTTGGGGATGTAAAGTTTGAAACTTGTACTTTCCTGGGTTTGGAATCTTTTAAAGTTAGAGGGTGCAAGCTTTGGTGGGACCTTTACTACAAAGGCTTTGGCAAAATCCTTTGCCATTTTTACTACTTCAGCCATGGACACTGGTTTGGCATTTTTGACCAGTGTATCCAAGGGTTAGTTCATTGCCCGAATGAACCTGGCCATGAGCTGTTCTTCATCTAGAGGTGGTGAGTATTTGAGTAGAAGAGCAAAGGCCTGGTGATATTCTTCAATGGTTTTGTTCTGCTGCTTTAGCTCTAAAAATTCGTTCATTTTGGTTTCCAAAAATCCAGGGGGACAAAATCTCTTTCTCAAATAGGTTTTTAGGTCGTTCCAGGATTGAGTATTTCTGTTCAGACGGTTGGTGTCACAGTGGTTCCTCCATGCTACCCTGGCTATTTCCACTATTTTCAACCGGCCAAGAGCCATTTTGCTCAGTTCATTATAACCTGTGACGTCAAAATACTCTTCCATGGCTTCCACCCATTTCTCCACAGTCTCACCCAGGTTCTCCCCTTCTCCTTTGAAGGGTCCTGCCTGAGTCCTATGAAGAGCCTTGCGAACATCAGGGTCAAGTTCGTCATCTTCAGAGACAGGGTCTGGCTCTGCTGACGGCTACAGTTTCCTCGTCTCATGATTCTGTCAAAAATTTATATATTAGAGAGAGAATAGCTATAAGATCAGAAAGGAGGTTCTTATTTCTGAATACCTCAAAAACTGGGAAGAATTCTTACATTCTACCCCATTTGAAAAGTGCGAGATGTCCTCATCTCGCCAAGTAGAGGACAACTCTTTCTAATTTATTTTGGGGTTCCTTATATTCTGGTCAACCCAACAGAATACGGGGATAATTATCCCGTAAATAGAACTCATCATTCTGGGGTTCCTTATATTCTGGTCAACCCAACAGAATACGGGGATAATTATCCCGTAAATAGAACTCATCATTAAATAACAATTCATTCAGATCATATCATTCATATCTTTAACACGATAATGGTCCATTAGACCCAAAATTCCCTTCTGAACATTCCTCCACGGGAATTTCAGTTAAACAAGTTCTCAATTTGTCATCCCTTAGCTTGATCTACCGGTCAACTGTTAACAGTAGCAATCTGACAGCACAATCCACTAATCTCATAGTGATTTGCTGAATTCATTATCATCATTCCAGTTATGAATATCATCACAGGGACTCGTCCCATTCATCCTCATTATGGTTTTGTTCAGGTTATTATATTTCAACTAAATTTTAGAAATCGTCATTTTTCAATCAGAATCCAAATCAATTCATCAATTCATCAATTCTCAAACAGAATTAAAAATCATATCAACCACATTCGAAATCACCATCTGGATAGCATTAACGCTTATAATTTCAAGTCTTAGATTTACTCGTATATACTGCCGGTAAAGAGCTACAGTTATACCCTCGGTATATACGGGTAGTCATGATACTTGGAACTATAAGGTAAATACCATCATGTCTAAGCCTCAAGCAAGTCAGGGTTCCATACAATTGCGGTACTTCCATTTGAAGACCCAATTATTAATTTACGAATTTTCAGTTTGAATATCAATTTGTATGAATTATATCACATAATTACAACCTTTTTGTGATTCTAGATAAATTTTTGATATATTTGGCTTCTCGGTTGATCCTCATTAACCAAATGCTCTGATACCAACTCTGAGATCCTTGTCCCCACCGCACAACGGATTCGGGGTACTAGCAGCGGAAGTAGCACTTCTTGCGCGAGAGGCAGGGTCCCACACTCATCGTCGGGGCCTCGTCCACAGATATTTGGACAAAAGACTAATCCGTCGGTTTTTCCAAAACCGAACCCGAAAAAACTTCCCTTATCTGGAAAACACGGGTGATTCCTCCAGGATAACTTTTTACTCTAACGTAGTCAAGACCATTAGTGGTCAAACTGATCTGACTGCACCTATAAAGATACTCGGTCAGATCAACGAAGAAACTTGCATTTGGATCATTGGGATCAACGCTTTTTTTCCCCATCAAGAGGCACAGTGGTTGATTCCTATCCATAGAACAATTACTATCCGAGACTTACTTCATCTATCGTAATAACAGAAATTGAGTCTCGATTTATGGATCGATCAGTCCAGCCTAACCCCATCCTATCCCATGGGTTAGCCAACCGCCCAACCACTGTAGTGATGGGATCCAATTTGGAATTTGGTTAGGTTTTGTCCGAGGTACCAAGGAAAAGAGTTCCAAGGCCCCCTAGGCGGAAGTTCATGCAAATATAAAACTAGCCACACCACTTACACACCCAATATGAAATTGCCTTTTTCTTAGCATCAGCTAACTTTAAAACAATCCTTTAGCGAAACCATAGTACCACTGATCACAATCTTCCAATTTATCCGGTTGATTCATAATTTCCCATCATTCCTTCATCAGAGTATCTATGGCATCATTTGCAACTAGAACGCTCACCACCTGTCCACTCAGGGGCCTTTTCAATAGTTCCTAGCCCATATTACTCGGCAAAATAATCACTTATAAAAATCAAGATGGACTCTCGTTGAAGATTAGCAAGATCAACCAACAAATCCATAAAAAGAACCATGGACTCATCCATTGAAGACCAGCAAGGTCAATCAACCAGATCCATGCCCGGTTTCAGAAAACAACTCTTACTCTGTAAGATCCCTGTTCCCACCGAGCAACGGATTTGGGGTACTGGCAGAGCAGAAGTAGCACTTCTCGCGCGGGACAGGGGTCCCACACTCGGGCCTCGCCCACGGATATCCGGATAAGAGACTAATCCGTCGGTTGTTCCAAAACCGAACCCGAAAAGACTTCCTTTACCGGAAAGCATGGGCGATTCCACCAGGATAACTTTTTACTCTAACGTAGTCAAGATCATTTCTGATCGAGATGATCCGATTACATCTATAAGATACTTGGTCAGTTCAAGGAAGAAACTTGCACTTGGATCATTGGGATCAACGCTTTTTTCCCCATTCAAGAGGCACAGCCGTTGATTCCTTTCCATAGAACAGTTACTGTCCGGGATTTATTTTTTTTCTCTATCGTAAAAATAAAAGTTTGAGTCTCGATTTACGGATCCATCAGTCCAGCCTAACCCCATCCAGTCCCATGGGTTAGCCAACCGCCCAACCACTGTAGTGATGGGATCGAATTAAGAATTTGGTTAGGTTTTGTCCCGGGTAGTACCAAGGAAAAGAGTTCCAAGGCCCCCTAGCCGGATGTTCATGCAAAATAAAACTAGTCACACACCCAATATGAAATTTCCTTTTCACAGATTCAACCAGTTTAAAACAATCCTTTAATAAAACCATAGTATCACTGATCACTATCTTCCAATTTATCCAGTTGATTCTTAATTTTTCCATCATTCCTTCATCAGAGTATCTATGGCATCATTGGCAACTAGGACGCTCACCACCTGTCCACTCAGGGGCCGTTTCCTAATCCCTAGCCCATAATACTCGGCAATATAATCACTTATCAAGATGGACTCTCGTTGAAGATCAGGAAGATCAGGAAGATCAACCCCAACAGATCCATATAAAGGGTCATGGACTCATCCATGACCCTTTATATGGATCACTTATCAAGATGGACTCTCGTTGAAGATCAGGAAGATCAACCAACAGATCCATATAAAGGGTCATGGACTCATCCATTGAAGACCAGCAAGGTCAATCAACCAGATCCATGCCCGATTTCAGAAAACAACTCCAACTCTGTTCCAATATCTTCCTCGACGCACGCGTGGGTATCCTAGGCCGAGCACCGTATGGTCAGCACCCTCTAGGATCCTTCGCAGGTGACCTAGCGCTTTACTCATAGGCCGCTTCCTTGGCCCCTCATCCATCGTACCGGAAGCTTACCATTTTAATCGCACCGAGGCTGGTCAAGACCTCGGCCGACCTTGCTACGTGAGACGTCCTTCATTGACTCTCCGTGCAGTTGCAACTTTATCAGTTAGGTCTTCACGACCTTAATCACAAGATAGTCACAATGCTTTCCCAGCAATCTTGACATAAAACAGTCATTTACAAACAGCATTACAAACAGCATTTACAAAAACTCACAAAATATAGTTTCTATATTAACTCTCATTTTTCCACATTATCCCTCATCAATCCACATTGCTTATCCCACATTCCAGTTATATGTGTACTCATCCCATCACATCATTTTCCATCTCATCACTTCAGATTCCTTCACATCACATATCATATATTCACATCCATACATATATCCACATCCACATCCACATCCATACATCCACATCCATACATTCACATCCATACATCCACATCCACATCCACATTCATACATATATTAACATCCACATCCACATCCACATTCACATCCATACATCCACATCTACATCCATACATCTATTTTCACATCCACATCTACATGTACATTCATGCATCCACATCCATACATCCACATCTACATGCACATTCACATCCATACATCCACATCTATATGCGTACATTCACATCTACATGCATACATCCACATATCAATGTATACATCCACATCCACATTCACATTCTCCTCCATACATCTACATCTACATGCATACATCCACCTCCACATTCACATCTACATCTATACATCTACATCCACATCCATACATCCACATCTACATGCACATTCACATTCACATCCATACATCCACATCTATATGCGTACATTCACATCTACATGCATACATCCACATATCAATGTATACATCCACATCCACATTCACATTCTCCTCCATACATCTACATCTACATGCATACATCCACCTCCACACTCACATCTACATCTATACATCTACATCTACATGCATACATCCACCTCCACATCCACATCCACATCTATACATCTACATCTACATGCATACATCCACATCTATACATCTACAGCTACATGCATACCTCCACATCTACATCTACATCTACATGCATACATCCACATCCACATCTATACATCTACATCTACATGCATACCTCCACATCTCCATGCATACATCCACATCCACATCTATACATCTACATCTACATGCATACATCCACATCTCCATGCATACATCCACCTCCACATTCACATTCACACTCACATCTATACATCTACATCTACATGCATACATCCACATCTCCATGCATACATCCACCTCCACATTCACATTCACACTCACATCTATACATCTACATCTACATGCATACATCCACATCTCCATGCATAATAAAATTCTTTTAATTAATCTAGGATGATAGCTCCTAGAATATGGTAGGAAGTCCTCTTTTTATGCTTTGAATGAAATTATCTTATGCGTAATTTCTATAAAAATTTTGCCATAGCTCGGCTACTATGACTGATAAATCTCAATTTTTTCTAGGGGATAAAGCTTATCATTAAGGAAATAATTAGAATGGTCTCTAATTGGATCATCAATCCATAATGGATTGAATCATCAATATACATAAACTAAAAGCATAGGAAAAAAAACCATTAATTTGGCCTCAAGCATAGCTTAATCTTGGATTAAGGAAAAGCCTTATGAAAAGCTTCATTTGGATTGAAAAGGGTCATGAGTATGATCATTTCTTAAGTGAGAGAGAGAAAAACCATTAGAATTAAATATAAATGGAAATTAACTTCAATAGCATTTATTAAATTATGTAACTCTTTACTACTATTCACCAATTAACTTCAATAGCATTTAAAAAACCATACCAATTAAGCTTCTCAAGCTTGAGAGGGGTTGAGAAGAGAGAATCATTGAGAAATTATAGAAAAGATCAAAATTCAATATACTTACCTTATAATTTGCTTGATTCTTTATTCACGGTAGAGGCCCCCAACCAATCAATTGGTTTAGTATGTTGATGGAGCCATCAATGGGGATTGAAGAAAGAGAGAAGTATCAAAAACTAGTGAATTATTAAAGAATTCACAGTTCTTGGCTTAGGTAGAGTAGAGTAACAATGCATAAGACACTCTATATTTTGGCTTAGGTGGAGTAGAGTAACAAGGCATAAGACACTATATATTTTGGCTTAGGTGGAGTAGAGTAACAAAGCATAAGACACTATATATTTTGGCTTAGGTGGAGTAGAGTAACAAAGCATAAGACACTATGTTTTTTTCAACAAGGGGAGGCTTCTATTTATAGGAAAATTTAAGCTCCTAACCAAACAAACTGATTCCAGAATTTTCCAAGTCAGTTTGGTCACATTTTGACCATTTTTAGGAGAGATGAAATATCTCAATTTTTATGAGTTTAAAACTCATTCAAGCATGTGAAATATGCACCTCCTTTAAAGAACTCTCCTTCCTTACATATGTGTCATAATGGAATCATTTTAATATTGCTCATAGTTTTTTATTAATAAACCTTGTACATTTTCAACTCTTCATCTTATGTGAAATATGCACCTTCTTTAAAGAACTCCCCTTCCTTACATATGTGTCATAATGGAATCATTTTAATATTGCTCATAGTTTTTTACTAATAAACCTTGTACATTTTCAACTCTTCATCTTATGTGAGCATTTAAGGGACTCCCCTTCCTTACATATGTGTCATAATAAAATCATTATTCCCAAAATATCTCATATTTTTAATATTGCTCATAGTTTTTTACTAATAAACCTTGTACATTTTCAACTCTTCATCTTATGTGAGCATTTAAGGGACTCCCCTTCCTTACATATGTGTCATAATAAAATCATTATTCCCAAAATATCTCATATTTTTAATATTGCTCATAGTTTTTTTACTAATAAACCTTGTACATTTTCAACTCTTCATCTTATGTGAGCATTTACTCATTTTTGGGTAACTTCTTTTTACAATTTGGATTTATCTCCTCCTTACACATGGATTGATGCTATTGGCCCATAGGAACCTTAATTGGACCATAATCCAAAGATTTATGAAAATCTAGACCCTTAGACTAAGGTTCTTTACACCTATTTCTAATTAATTCCAATTGCACATTGGAAAATTCTTTTTGAATTTCTGTTTCAGGGGAATTCATCTTAATTATATGAGATATTTTTCAATCCAAAAATATTCAAAATCTGAATATTCTCTCTCTAGAATAATTTTCTCTCTCTAGGTTAAAACAGTTAGAAACATGGTCTTTATATTTCTGAAGAGGGGTTGATTACAGGGGAAGATACTAGACATCAAAAGGGATTGGGGGAGGAATCTTACATTCTACCCCACTTAAAAAAAGCGAGATGTCCTCATCTCGCAACTTGGGATAATTTCGCAAGATGCACGAATATGAGACTTAGAGAAAAATTTTAATCGATTAACCACCAAGAAAAGCCTTAAAGAGAGCAAGATTCAAAATAAGAACAAGATTTAAACTTTATTCATTCACGGAACTTATACAGTAAAGATAGAAGAACTCTTTACACTTCCATAAGCCCGTCCATCATATGGTCACAAAAGCAGTCCTCATCACAAGCTGCACAAGTATAGGGTAACTCATCTATGGGAATGATTCTGGTGGTTATTGCTGCACCTATCTCAGTGGTATGAGGTGATCTAACAAAAGGATCTCTGAGAGGCAAGCCAAAAACGGGATAAAGGCATATCTTCTCATGAGGAAGAAAACACGCCAGTAATAAGACCCGCTCAGAAAACCCAAGATGCCTTGATCTCATGATGCAGTAGTATCGGGGACCCAAACCCAAGGCTTCAATAACCATTGCCAAGCGGACATTGTTACGAAAGTGCTGCCCCCAGGGTGTTACCCTAGTTATGTCTTGATAGGTCCACCATTTGGTCTGCGCTACAGAAGTTCCCAATTGAGGGAAAAGTGAGCGCTCATACTGTTCTATAAATTCTTTCTTCACAGACTGGAATCATTATGGATAAAACTAATTCTTGTTGCCAGGCCATGAAGGAGATTAAGAAAGAAAGGAGATTGATGGGAGTAAGATTATTGTGAGCGACAAGTAAAAGTTACGACTTATATAAAGGAAGGAGCTAGCGTAACCTAGAAGCCAACGGTAACTTGCCACTGAAGTTTTATCGTCTTTCCATGATTTGTGTTTGACATATTTTTCTATAGAAGGCATTAAGAATTTTGAGATGAGGAGATAAAAGAAGCTTGTAGGCTAAGTCACCTACTTTCATTGAATTCAGATATAAGGGTCACAATATCTGAAGGATAACTTCTTATACTCCTCAAAAGATAAAGAACTTCTTTTGGGCCGTACTCGAATGAAAACCAAAACCTTGGTATCCAAAACACCGATTCTCACTTCTGAACTCATTGTTCTAAATCCTTAAAACAGGTGGCTCGTGAGAAGTATTCTAGGGAAAGGGTCTTCCTTTTTTTAAACAAAAACTTTCTTTTATTTTAGAGAGGCAATAATTATAAGATCAGAAAGGCAATAATTATAAGATCAGAAAGGGAGATTCTTACTCTTATATACCTCGAAGGTTGGGGAGGAATCTTACATTCTACCCCACTTAAAAAGTGCGAGATGTCCTCATCTCGCAAGGTAGAGGACAGCTCTTTTTCTTAAGATCCAATTTTATTCTGGGGTTCCTTATATTTTGGTCAACCCAACAGAACACTGGGATAAATATCCCTTATATAGAACTCATCATTAAATAGCAATTCATTCAGATCATATCATTCATATCTTTAACATGATAATGGTCCATTAGACCGAAAAGTTTCCTTCGAAACATTCCTCCACGGAAATTTCGATCAAGCAAGTTCTCAATTTGACATCCCTTAACTTGATCTACCGGTCAAGTATTAATAGCAGTAATCTGACAGCACAACCCACTAATCTCATAGTGATTTGCTGAATTCATTATCATCATTCTAGTTATGAATATCATCTCACAGGGACTCGTCCCACTCCCCCTCATTGTGGTTTTATTATATTTCAACTAAATTTTAAAAATCATAGGGACTCGTCCCATTCCCCCTCATTGTGGTTTCATTATATTTCAACTAAATTTTAAAAATCATCATTTTTCAATCAGAATTTTCAACAAGAATCCAAATCAATTCATCAATTCTCAATCAGAATTTTCAACAAGAATCCAAATCAATTCATCAATTCTCAAACAGAATTAAAAATCATATCAATCACATTCGAAATCATCATCTGGATAGCATTAACGCTTATAATTTCAAGTCTTAGATTTACTCGTATATACTGTCAGTAAAGAGCTGCAGTATACTCTCTGTATATACGGGTAGTCACGGCCCTTGGAATTACAAGGTAAATACCATCATGTCTAGGCCTCAAGCAAGTTAGGGATTTTATATAATTGCGGTACTTCCATTTGAAGAACCAATTACCAAATTACGAGTTTCAGTTTGAATATCAAATTGTATGAATTATATCACACAATTATAACCATTTTGTCTTTCTAGATAAATTTTTGACATATTTGTCTTCTCAGTTGATCTTTATTAACCAAATGCTCTGATACCAACTGTAGGATCCCTGTTTCCACCAAGCAACGGATTTGGGGTACTGGCAGCGGAAGTAGCACTTCTCGTGCGGGACAGGGGTCCCACACTCGGGCCTCGCCCACGGGTATCCGAATAAGAGACTAATCCGTCGGTTGTTCCAAAACCAAACCCGGAAAAACTTCCTTTACCGGAAAGCACGGGCGATTCCACCAGGATAACTTTTTACTCTAACGTAGTCAAGATCATTTCTGATCGAGATGATCCGCACGGGTGATTCCACCAGGATAACTTTTTACTCTAACGTAGTCAAGATCATTTCTGATCGAGATGATCCGATTACATCTATAAGATACTTGGTCAGTTCAAGGAAGAAACTTGCACTTGGATCATTGGGATCAACGCTTTTTTCCCCATTCAAGAGGCACAGCCGTTGATTCCTATCCATAGAACAGTTTTACTGTCCGGGATTTATTTTTTTTCTCTATCGTAAAAACAAAAGTTTGAGTCTCGATTTACGGATCCATCAGTCCAGCCTCAGTCCCATCCCATGGGTTAGCCAACCACCCAACCACTGTAGTGATGGGATCCAATTAAGAATTTGGTTAGGTTTTGTCTCGGGTACCAAGGAAAAGAGTTCCAAGGCCCCCCAGCCGGATGTTCATGCAAAATAAAACTAGTCACACCACTCCACACCCAATATGAAATTGCCTTTTCACAGATTCAACCAGTTTAAAACAATCCTTTAATAAAACCATAGTATCACTGATCGTGCTATCTTCCAATTTATCCAGTTGATTCTTAATTTTTCCATCATTCCTTCATCAGAGTATCTATGGCATCATTGGCAACTAGGACGCTCACCACCTGTTCACTCAGGGGCCGTTTCCTAATCCCTAGCCCATAATACTCGGCAATATAATCACTTATCAATATGGAATCTCGTTGAAGATCAGCAAGATCAACCAACAGATCCATATAGAGGGCCATGGACTCATCCATTGAAGACCAGCAAGGTCAATCAACCAGATCCATGCCCGATTTCAGAAAACTAGGACGCTCACCACCTGTCCACTCAGGGGCCGTTTCCTAATCCCTAGCCCATAATACTCGGCAATATAATCACTTATCAAGATGGAATCTCGTTGAAGATCAGCAAGATCAACCAACAGATCCATATAAAGGGCCATGGACTCATCCATTGAAGACCAGCAAGGTCAATCAACCAGATCCATGCCCGATTTCAGAAAACAACTCCAACTTTGTTCCAATATCTTCCTCGATGCACGCGTGGGTATCCTAGGCGACCCAGAGCCCGCCGAGCACCGTATGGTCAGTACCCTCTAGGATCCTTCGCAGGTGACCTAGCGCTTCACTCATAGGCCGCTTCCTTGGCCCCTCATCCACCGTACCGGAAGCTCACCATTTTAATCGCACCGAGGCTGGTCAAGACCTCGGCCGACCTTGCTAACGCGAGACGTCCTTCATTGACTCTCCGTCAGTAGTTGCAACTTTATCAGTTAGGTCTTCTCACGACCTTAATCACAAGATAGTCACAATGCTTTCCCAGCAATCTTGACATAAAACAGTCATTTACAAATAGCATTTACAAACAGTCACAAAATATAGTTTCTATATTAACTCTCATTTTTCCACATTATCCCTCATCAATCCACATTGCTTATCCCACATTCCAGTTATATGTGTACTCATCCCATCACATCATTTTCCATCTCATCACTTCAGATTCCTTCACATCACATATCATATATTCACATCCATACATATATCCACATCCACATCCATACATTCACATCCATACATCCACATCCACATCCACATCCACATCCACATCCACATCCACATCCACATTCATACATATATCCACATTCACATCCACATCCACATTCACATCCATACATCCACATCTACATCCATACATCTATTTTCACATCGACATCTACATGTACATTCATGCATCCACATCCATACATCACATATCATATATTCACATCCATACATATATCCACATCCACATCCATACATTCACATCCATACATCCACATCCACATCCACATCCACATCCACATCCACATCCACATTCATACATATATCCACATTCACATCCACATCCACATTCACATCCATACATCCACATCTACATCCATACATCTATTTTCACATCGACATCTACATGTACATTCATGCATCCACATCCATACATCCACATCTACATGCACATTCACATCCATACATCCACATCTATATGCGTACATTCACATCTACATGCATACATCCACATATCAATGTATACATCCACATCCACATTCACATTCTCCTCCATACATCTACATCTACATGCATACATCCACCTCCACATTCACATCTACATCTATACATCTACATCTACATGCATACATCCACCTCCACATCCACATCCACATCTATACATCTACATCTACATGCATACATCCACATCTATACATCTACATCTACATGCATACATCCACATCCACATCTATACATCTACATCTACATGCATACCTCCACATCTCCATGCATACATCCACATCCACATCTATACATTTACATCTACATGCATACATCCACATCTCCATGCATACATCCACCTCCACATTCACACTCACATCTATACATCTACATCTACATCCATACATCCACATCTCCATGCATAATAAAATTCTTTTAATTAATCTAGGATGATAGTTCCTAGAATATGGTAGGAAGTCCTCTTTTTATGCTTTGAATGAACTTATCTTATGCGTAATTTCTATAAAAATTTTGCCATAGCTTGGCTACTATGACTGATAAATCTCAATTTTTTCTAGGGGATAAAGCTTATCATTAAGGAAATAATTAGAATGGTCTCTAATTGGATCATCAATCCATAATGGATTGAATCATCAATATACATAAACTAAAAGCATAGGAAAAAAAACCATTAATTTGGCCTCAAGCATAGCTTAATCTTGGATTGAGGAAAAGCCTTATGAAAAGCTTCATTTGGATTGAAAAGGGTCATGAGTATGATCATTTCTTAAGTGAGAGAGAGAAAAACCATTAGAATTAAATATAAATGGAAATTAACTTCAATAGCATTTATTAAATTATGTAACTCCTCACTACTATTCACCAATTAACTTCAATAGCATTTAAAAAACCATACCAATTAAGCTTCTCAAGCTTGAGAGGGGTTGAGAAGAGAGAATCATTGAGAAATTATAGAAAAGATCAAAATTCAATATACTTACCTTATAATTTGCTTGATTCTTTATTCACGGTAGAGGCCCCCAACCAATCAATTGGTTTAGTATGTTGATGGAGCCATCAATGGGGATTGAAGAAAGAGAGAAGTATCAAAAACTAGTGAATTATTAAAGAATTCACAGTTCTTGGCTTAGGTAGAGTAGAGTAACAATGCATAAGACACTATATTTTGGCTTAGGTGGAGTAGAGTAACAAGGCATAAGACACTATATGTTTTGTCTTAGGTGGAGTAGAGTAACAAAGCATAAGACACTATATATTTTTGGCTTAGGTGGAGTAGAGTAACAAAGCATAAGACACTATATATTTTGGCTTAGGTGGAGTAGAGTAACAAAGTATAAGACACTATATATTTTGGCTTAGGTGGAGTAGAGTAACAAAGCATAAGACACTATGTTTTTTTCAACAAGGGGAGGCTTCTATTTATAGGAAAATTTGAGCTCCTAACCAAACAAACTGATTCTAGAATTTTCCAAGTCAGTTTGGTCACTTTTTGACCATTTTTAGGTCAGTTAAGCTAACTTTTTGGAACTAGACTTGAATTAGGAGAGAGGAGAGATGAAATATCTCAATTTTTATGAGTTTAAAACTCATTCAAGCATGTGAAATATGCACCTCCTTTAAAGAACTCTCCTTCCTTACATATGTGTCATAATGGAATCATTTTAATATTGCTCATAGTTTTTTATTAATAAACCTTGTACATTTTCAACTCTTCATCTTATGTGAAATATGCACCTTCTTTAAAGAACTCCCCTTCCTTACATATGTGTCATAATGGAATCATTTTAATATTGCTCATAGTTTTTTACTAATAAACCTTGTACATTTTCAACTCTTCATCTTATGTGAGCATTTAAGGGACTCCCCTTCCTTACATATGTGTCATAATAAAATCATTATTCCCAAAATATCTCATATTTTTAATATTGCTCATAGTTTTTTTACTAATAAACCTTGTACATTTTCAACTCTTCATCTTATGTGAGCATTTACTCATTTTTGGATAACTTCTTTTTACAATTTGGATTTATCTCCTCCCTACACATGGATTGATGCTATTGGCCCATAGGAACCTTAATTGGACCATAATCCAAAGATTTATGAAAATCTAGACCCTTAGACTAAGGTTCTTTATACCTATTTCTAATTAATTCCAATTGCGCATTGGAAAATTCTTTTTGAATTTCTGTTTCAGGGGAATTCATCTTAATTATATGAGATATTTTTCTATCCAAAAATATTCAAAATCTGTATATTCTCTCTCTAGAATAATTTTCTCTCTCTAGGTTAAAACAGTTAGAAACATGGTCTTTATATTTCTGAAGAGGGGTTGATTACAGGGGAAGATACTAGACATTAAAAGGGGTTGGGGGAGGAATCTTACATTCTACCCCACTTAAAAAAAGCGAGATGTCTTCATCTCGCAACTTGGGATAATTTCGCAAGATGCACGAATATGAGACTTAGAGAAAAATTTTAATCGATTAACCACCAAGAAAAGTCTTAAAGAGAGCAAGATTCGAAATAAGAACAAGATTTAAACTTTATTCATTCACGGAACTTATACAGTAAAGATAGAAGAACTCTTTACACTTCCATAAGCCCGTCCATCATATGGTCACAAAAGCAGTCCTCACAAGCTGCACTTGAGTATAGGGTAACTCATCTATGGGAATGATTCTGCTGGTTATTGCCGCACCTATCTCAGTGGTATGAGGTGATCTAATAAAAGGATCTCTGAGAGGCAAGCCAAAAACGGGATAAAGGCATATCTTCTCATGAGGAAGAAAACACGCCAGTAAGAAGACCCGCTCAGAAAACCCAAGATGCCTTGATCTCATGATGCAGTAGTATCGGGGACCCAAACCCAAGGCTTCAATAACCATGGCCAAGCGGACATTGTTACGAAAGTGTTGCTGACCCCAGGGTGTTACCCTAGTTATGTCTTGATAGGTCCACCATTTGGTCTGCGCTACAGAAGTTCCCAATTGAGGGAAAAGTGAGCGCTCATACTGTTCTATAAATTCCTTCTTCACAGACTCACTTGCATCTTGAAGGTGAGGAATCATTATGGATAAAACTAATTCTTGTTGCCAGGCCATGAAGGAGATTAAGAAAGAAAGGAGATTGATGGGAGTAAGATTATTGTGAGCGACAAGTAAAAGTTACGACTTATATAAAGGAAGGAGCTAGCGTAACCTAGAAGCCAACGGTAACTTGCCACTGAAGTTTTACCGTCTTTCCATGATTTGTGTTTGACATATTTTTCTATAGAAGGCATTAAGAATTTTGAGATGAGGAGATAAAAGAAGCTTGTAGGCTAAGTCACCTACTTTCATTGAATTCAGATATAAGGGTCACAATATCTGGGGGATAACTTCTTATACTTCTCAAGAGATAAAGAACTTCTTTTGGGCCGTACTCGAATGAAAACCAAAACCTTGGTATCCAAAACACCGATTCTCACTTCTGAACTCATTGTTCTAAATCCTTAAAACAGGTGGGACTCCTAAGAAGTATTCTAGGGAAAGGGTCTTCCTTTTTTTAAACAGAAACTTTCTTTTATTTTAGAGAGGCAATAATTATAAGATCAGAAAGGGAGATTCTTACTCTTATATACCTCGAAGGTTGGGGAGGAATCTTACATTATACCCCACTTAAAAAGTGCGAGATGTCCTCATCTCGCAAGGTAGAGGACAGCTCTTTTTCTTAAGATCCAATTTTATTCTGGGGTTCCTTATATTTTGGTCAACCCAATAGAACACTGGGATAAATATCCCTTATATAGAACTCATCATTAAATAGCAATTCATTCAGATCATATCATTCATATCTTTAACATGATAATGGTCCATTAGACCGAAAAGTTTCCTTCGGAACATTCCTCCACGGAAATTTCGGTCAAGCAAGTTCTCAATTTGACATCCCTTAACTTGATCTACCGGTCAAGTATTAATAGTAGCAATCTGACAGCACAACCCACTAATCTCATAGTGATTTGCTGAATTCATTATCATCATTCTAGTTATGAATATCATCTCACAGGGACTCGTCCCATTCCCCCTCATTGTGGTTTCATTATATTTCAACTAAATTTTAAAAATCATCATTTTTCAATCAGAATTTTCAACAAGAATCCAAATCAATTCATCAATTCTCAAATAGAATTAAAAATCATATCAATCACATTCGAAATCATCATCTGGATAGCATTAACGCTTATAATTTCAAGTCTTAGATTTACTCGTATATACTGTCAGTAAAGAGCTGCAGTATACTCTCTTTATATACGAGTAGTCACGGCCCTTGGAATTACAAGGTAAATACCATCATGTCTAGGCCTCAAGCAAGTCAGGGATTTTATATAATTGCGGTACT
The DNA here is from genome assembly GCF_041138505.1 of Cibotium barometz. Classification (NCBI taxonomy): domain Eukaryota; kingdom Viridiplantae; phylum Streptophyta; class Polypodiopsida; order Cyatheales; family Cibotiaceae; genus Cibotium; species Cibotium barometz. The sequence goes on from NC_141087.1 coordinate 25,601,852, forward strand.
TCCATTTGAAGACCCAATTACCAAATTACGAGTTTCAGTTTGAATATCAAATTGTATGAATTATATCACACAATTATAACCTTTTTATCTTTCTAGATAAATTTTTGACATATTTGTCTTCTCAGTTGATCTTTATTAACCAAATGCTCTGATACCAACTGTAAGATCCCTGTTCCCACCGAGCAACGGATTTGGGGTACTGGCAGCGGAAGTAGCACTTCTCGCGCAGGACAGGGGTCCCACACTCGAGCCTCGTCCACGGATATCCGGATAAGGGACTAATCCGTCGGTTGTTCCAAAACCGAACCCGGAAAAACTTCCTTTACCGGAAAGCACAGGCGATTCCACCAGGATAACTTTTTACTCTAACGTAGTCAAGATCATTTCTGATCGAGATGATCCGATTACTTGGTCAGTTCAAGGAAGAAACTTGCACTTGGATCATTGGGATCAACGCTTTTTTCCCCATTCAAGAGGCACAGCCGTTGATTCCTATCCATAGAACAGTTACTGTCCGGGATTTATTTTTTTTCTCTATCGTAAAAACAAAAGTTTGAGTCTCGATTTACAGATCCATCAGTCCAGCCTAACCCCATCCAGTCCCATGGGTTAGCCAACCACCCAACCACTGTAGTGATGGGATCCAATTAAGAATTTGGTTAGGTTTTGTCTCGGGTACCAAGGAAAAGAGTTCCAAGGCCCCCTAGCCGGATGTTCATGCAAAATAAAACTAGTCACACCACTCACACACCCAATATGAAATTGCCTTTTCATAGATTCAATCAGTTTAAAACAATCCTTTAATAAAACCATAGTATCACTGATCACTATCTTCCAATTTATCCAGTTGATTCTTAATTTTTCCATCATTCCTTCATCAGAGTATCTATGGCATCATTGGCAACTAGGACGCTCACCACCTGTCCACTCAGGGGCCGTTTCCTAATCCCTAGCCCATAATACTCGGCAATATAATCACTTATCAAGATGGACTATCGTTTCCTAATCCCTAGCCCATAATACTCGGCAATATAATCACTTATCAAGATGGACTATCGTTGAAGATCAGCAAGATCAACCAACAGATCCATGTAAAGGGCCATGGACTCATCCATTGAAGACCAGCAAGGTCAATCAACCAGATCCATGCCCGATTTCAGAAAACAACTCCAACTCTGTTCCAATATCTTCCTCGACGCACGCGTGGGTATCCTAGGCGACCCAGAGCCTGCCGAGCACCGTATGGTCAGCACCCTCTAGGATCCTTCGCAGGTGACCTAGCGCTTCACTCATAGGCCGCTTCCTTGGCCCCTCATCCACCGTACCGGAAGCTCACCATTTTAATCGCACCGAGGCTGGTCAAGACCTTGACCGACCTTGCTATGCGAGACGTCCTTCCTTGACTCTCCGTCCCAGCAGTTGCAACTTTATCAGTTAGGTCTTCACGACCTTAATCACAAGATAGTCACAATGCTTTCCCAGCAATCTTAACATAAAACAGTCATTTACAAACAGCATTTACAAACAGCATTTACAAACAGCAATCTTGACATAAAACAGTCATTTACAAACAGCATTTACAAACAGTCACAAAATATAGTTTCTATATTAACTCTCATTTTTCCACATTATCCCTCATCAATCCACATTGCTTATCCCACATTCGAGTTATATGTGTACTCATCCCATCACATCATTTTCCATCTCATCACTTCAGATTCCTTCACATCACATATCATATATTCACATCCATACATATATCCACATCCACATCCACATCCATACATTCACATCCATACATCCACATCCACATCCACATCCACATTCATACATATATCCACATCCACATCCACATCCACATTCACATCCATACATCCACATCTACATCCATACATCTATTTTCACATCCACATCTACATGTACATTCATGCATCCACATCCATACATCCACATCTACATGCACATTCACATCCATACATCCACATCTATATGCGTACATTCACATCTACATGCATACATCCACATATCAATGTATACATCCACATCCACATTCACATTCTCCTCCATACATCTACATCTACATGCATACATCCACCTCCACATTCACATCTACATCTATACATCTACATCTACATGCATACATCCACCTCCACATCCACATCCACATCCACATCTATACATCTACATCTACATGCATACATCCACATCTATACATCTACATCTACATGCATACATCCACATCCACATCTATACATCTACATCTACATGCAAACCTCCACATCTCCATGCATACATCCACATCCACATCTATACATCTACATCTACATGCATACATCCACATCTCCATGCATACATCCACCTCCACATTCACACTCACATCTATACATCTACATCTACATGCATACATCCACATCTCCATGCATAATAAAATTCTTTTAATTAATCTAGGATGATAGTTCCTAGAATATGGTAGGAAGTCCTCTTTTTATGCTTTGAATGAAATTATCTTATGCGTAATTTCTATAAAAATTTTGCCATAGCTCGGCTACTATGACTGATAAATCTCAATTTTTTCTAGGGGATAAAGCTTATCATTCAGGAAATAATTAGAATGGTCTCTAATTGGATCATTAATCCATAATGGATTGAATCATCAATATACATAAACTAAAAGCATAGGAAAAAAAACCCATTATTTTAGCCTCAAGCATAGCTTAATCTTGGATTAAGGAAAAGCCTTATGAAAAGCTTCATTTGGATTGAAAAGGGTCATGAGTATGATCATTTCTTAAGTGAGAGAGAGAAAAACCATTAGAATTAAATATAAATGGAAATTAACTTCAATAGCATTTATTAAATTATGTAACTCTTCACTACTATATTCACCAATTAACTTCAATAGCATTTAAAAAACCATACCAATTAAGCTTCTCAAGCTTGAGAGGGGTTGAGAAGAGAGAATCATTGAGAAATTATAGAAAAGATCAAAATTCAATATACTTACCTTATAATTTGCTTGATTCTTTATTCACGGTAGAGGCCCCCAACCAATCAATTGGTTTAGTATGTTGATGGAGCCATCAATGGGGATTGAAGAAAGAGAGAAGTATCAAAAACTAGTGAATTATTAAAGAATTCACAGTTCTTGGCTTAGGTAGAGTAGACTAACAATGCATAAGACACTCTATATTTTGGCTTAGGTGGAGTAGAGTAACAAGGCATAAGACACTATATATTTTGGCTTAGGTGGAGTAGAGTAACAAAGCATAAGACACTATATATTTTGGCTTAGGTGGAGTAGAGTAACAAAGCATAAGACACTATGTTTTTTTCAACAAGGGGAGGCTTATATTTATAGGAAAATCTGAGCTCCTAACCAAACAAACTGATTCTAGAATTTTCCAAGTCAGTTTGGTCACTTTTTGACTATTTTTAGGTCAGTTAAGCTAACTTTTTGGAACTAGACTTGAATTAGGAGAGAGGAGAGATGAAATATCTCAATTTTTATGAGTTTAAAACTCATTCAAGCATGTGAAATATGCACCTCCTTTAAAGAACTCTCCTTCCTTATATATGTGTCATAATGGAATCATTTTAATATTGCTCATAGTTGTTTATTAATAAACCTTGTACATTTTCAACTCTTCATCTTATGTGAAATATGCACCTTCTTTAAAGAACTCCCCTTCCTTACATATGTGTCATAATGGAATCATTTTAATATTTCTCATAGTTTTTTACTAATAAACCTTGTACATTTTCAACTCTTCATCTTATGTGAGCATTTAAGGGACTCCCCTTCCTTACATATGTGTCATAATAAAATAATTATTCCCAAAATATCTCATATTTTTAATATTGCTCATAGTTTTTTACTAATAAACCTTGTACATTTTCAACTCTTCATCTTATGTGAGCATTTAAGGGACTCCCCTTCCTTACATATGTGTCATAATAAAATCATTATTCCCAAAATATCTCATATTTTTAATATTGCTCATAGTTTTTTTACTAATAAACCTTGTACATTTTCAACTCTTCATCTTATGTGAGCATTTACTCATTTTTGGGTAACTTCTTTTTACAATTTGGATTTATCTCCTCCCTACACATGGATTGATGCTATTGGCCCATAGGAACCTTAATTGGACCATAATCCAAAGATTTATGAAAATCTAGACCCTTAGACTAAGGTTCTTTATACCTATTTCTAATTAATTCCAATTGCACATTGGAAAATTCTTTTTGAATTTTTGTTTCATGGGAATTCATCTTAATTATATGAGATATTTTTCTATCCAAAAATATTCAAAATCTGAATATTCTCTCTCTAGAATAATTTTCTCTCTCTAGGTTAAAACAGTTAGAAACATGGTCTTTATATTTCTGAAGAGGGGTTGATTACAGGGGAAGATACTAGACATCAAAAGGGGTTGGGGGAGGAATCTTACATACTCCTTGTTCCAATATCTTCCTCGACGCACGCATGGGTATCCTAGGCGACCGAGCACCATATGGTCAGCACCCTCTAGGATCCTTCGCAGGTGACCTAGCGCTTCACTCATAGGCCGCTTCCTTGGTCCCTCATCCACCGTACCGGAAACAACTCTTACTCCTTGTTCCAATATCCTAGGCGACCCAGAGCGCCCGAGCACCATATGGTCAGCACCCTCTAGGATCCTTCGCAGGTGACCTAGCGCTTCACTCATAGGCCGCTTCCTTGGTCCCTCATCCACCGTACCGGAAGCTCACCATTTTAATCGAATCGAGGCTAGTCAAGACCTCGGTCGAGGACCTTGCTACGCGAGACGTCCTCCATTGACTCTCCGTCAGCAGAAGCAGCAGTTGCAACTTTATCACAGTTAGGTCTCCACGACCTAATCACAAGACGGTCAAAATGCTTCCCTAGCATTCTTAACATAAAACAGCCATTTACAAACAGCATTTACAAACAGTTTACAAATACAATTTCTATATTAACTCTGATTTTTCCACATTATCCCTCATTAATCCACATTACTTATTCCACATTCCATTTATATGTGTACTCATCCAATCACATCATTTTCCATCTCTTCACTTCAGATTCCTTCACATCACATATCATATATTCACATCCACATCCACATCCATACATCCACATCTACATGCTTACCTCCATTTTCACATCAGATTCCTTCACATCACATATCATATATTCACATCCACATCCACATTCACATCCATACATCCACATCTACATGCTTACCTCCATTTTCACATCCTCATTTATACATCCACATCCCATATCCACATTCATACATACACATCCATATCCACATCCATACATCCACATCCACATGCATACATCCATTATCACATCCTCATTCATACATCCACATCCACATACATACATACATCCACATCCACATTCTCATTCACATCTATACATCCACATCTACATCCACATACATACATACATACATCCACATCCACATTCCACATTCACATCTATACATCCACATCTACATCCACATTCACATACATCCACATCCACATTCCCATTCACATCTATACATCCACATACATACATACATCTACATCCACATTCCCATTCACATCGATACATCCACATCTACATCCACATTCACATCTATGCATATACATCTTCATGCATACATTCATTTTCACATTCATACATCCACACTCCCATTTCCACATCCACACATCCACATACATACATCCATTTCCACATTCCCATTCATATAACCCCTTATGCCTTCACATCTAATCTTTTACATCACATCCATTCTCGCCTTACCTCATCATCCCATACACATCTTATCGCATCTTAATTCATCTTATCACCTTCTAACTTATTTCATAAGCATCTTATCACCTCTTATCACATCTTATACACCTCTTATCACATCCTATCACATCTCATATCTATTTATAGAATACAAGAGAATTCTTATATTTGATATAAGATTTCTTTACACATTTATTTATGCATAAATTCTATTTAAGGAGATTAATACTTTCGAAGTAAAAATCAATCTTTTATGCATCTTCCTATGCATAAATTCATTTTCAATGAAAATGACACTTTTGAATTAAATTTCAATCTTTTATGCATTTTCTTATGCATAAATTCAATTTAGATGAGAATGACATTTTTGAATTAAAAATCAATCTTTATGCATCTTCTTATGCATAAATTCAATTTGGTAGGAATTACACTTTTAGAATAAAAGAATTTCTCTTATGCATCTAAGTTATGCATAAAATCCATTTATGATGAAAAATCACACTTTTAGTATAAAAAGAATATCTTTTATGCAAACCTCTATGCATGAAATCCAATATGATAAAAGTAACACTTTTACAATAAAATAATTAACTTTTATGCATACCTCTATGCATGAAATTCAATTATGCTAAAAGTAAAACTTTTACAATAAAATAATCATCTTTTATACATACCTCTATGCATGAATTTCAATTATGCTAAAAGTAACACTTTTGTAATAAAATAATCATCTTTTATGCATACCTCTATGCATGAAATTCAATTATGCTAAAAGTAACACTTTTATAATAAAATAATCATCTTTTATGCATACCTCTATGCATGAATTTCAATTATGCTAAAAGTAACACTTTTGATATAAAAATTTATCCTTTATGCATACTTCTATGCATGAAAATAAAAATTGATAAAAGTAACACTTTTGATATAAAAATTTATCCTTTATGCATAATATAAAAATTCAATTTCTCCATGATTACAATTAAATTCTTTCAATTAATCTAGGATGATAATTCCTAGAATATGGTAGGAAGTCCTCTTTTTTATGCTTTGAATGAAATTATTTTATGCGTAATTTTTATAAAACTTTTGCCATAGCTCCGCTGCTATGACTGATAAATCTCAATTTTTCTAAGGGATAAAGCTTATCATTAAGGAAATAATTAGAATGATCCCTAATTGGATCATTAATCCATAATGGATTGAATCATCAATATACATAAACTAAAAGCATAGAAAAAAGCCATTAATTTGGCCTCAAGCATAGATTAATCTTGGATTAAGGAAAAGCTTTATGAAAAGCTTCATTTGGATTGAGAATGGATCATGAGTATGACCATTTCTTGAGTGAGAGAGAGAATTTACATAAAAACCATTTGAATTAAGCATAATTAGAAATTTATGTAATTCTTAACTATCATTAATCAATTAACTTCAATAGCATTCATCAAATTATGTAACTCTTCACTACCATTCATCAATTAACCTCAATAGCATTCAAAAACCATTCCAATTAAGCTTCTCAAGCTTGAGAGGGGTTGAGAAGAGAGAAGCATTGAGAATTTATAGAAAAGATCAAAATTCACCATTTACCTTACAATTTGCTTGATTCTTTGTTCACGGTAGAGGCCCCCAACCAATCAATTGGTTAAGTATGTTGATGGAGCCACCAATGGGGATTGAAGAAAGAAGGAAGCTCCAATTTCTTCAATTTGGAGAGAATTTTAGAGAATAATAGAAATTGGCATTATTTCAGCATAGCTCTAGTATAGTAAAATTCTTCTATTTTTTTCAAAGGACTCATGTTCTATTTATAGGAGAGGGAAGCTCTAACCAAAGCTAACTGAATTCTAGAATTTTCCAAATTCAGTTTGGTTGAATTTGGACTAGATTTGGACCTAGTTTGGTTACTTTTTGATTCGGTTTGGTTCTATTTTGATTTGGTTTGGTTCAAGAGAGAGGAGAGATAAAAATATCACATTATTTTTGAGTTTAAAACTCATTCAAGCATGTGAAATATGCACCTCCTTTAAAGAACTCCCCTTCCTTACATATGTGTCAAAATGGAGTCATTATACCCAAAATATCTCATATTTTTAATATTGCTCATAGTTTTTTACTAATAAACCTTGTACATTTTCAACTCTTCATCTTATGTGAGCATTTACTCCTTTTTGGATACCCAAGATATCTCATATTTTTAATATTGCTCATAGTTTTTTTACTAATAAACCTTGTACATTTTCAACTCTTCATCTTATGTGAGCATTTACTCATTTTTGGATACCCAAAATATCTCATATTTTTAATATTGCTCATAGTTTTTTACTAATAAACCTTGTACATTTTCAACTCTTCATCTTATGTGAGCATTTACTCATTTTTGGGTATCTTCTTTTACAAATTAGATTTATCTCCTCCCTACACATGGATTGATGCTATTGGCCCATAGGAACCTTAATTGGACCATAATCCAAAAATTTCTGAAAATCTAGACCCTTAGGCTAAGGTCCTTTATACCCATTTCCAATAAATTCTAATTGCACATTGAAAAGTTCTTTTTGAATTTCTGTTTCAGGGGAATTCATTTTAATAATATGAGAAATTTTTCTATCTAAAAATATTCAAAATCTGAATATTCTCTCTCTAGAATATTTTCTCTCTCTAAGTTAAAACAATTAGAAACAAGGTCTTTATATTTGTGAAGAGGGATTGATTACAAGGGGAAGATACTAGACATCAAAAAGGGACTAGGAGAGGAATCTTACATTCTACCCCACTTAAAAAACGCGAGATGTCCTCATCTCGCAGGTGGAGTATGATCTCTTATATCTTCTTCTTCTTCTTCAATCACTTTCAACGTTACGCCTTGGAAGTGGACGGCCGATTTTTTTTCCTGGTATTCTGCTGGAGTATGGATGACTTGAGAACTGTCGGTTAAGCCCTTGGTTTTCAATTGTAGTATAGATCTGCACTTTTTTCCTCTTCTACTTCTTCTGAAATTGTGACTGCTCTGGCTGCTCTGTAGTCTGAGGTGGAATTCTTTCTCTTTGGTTGCCCCTGTTCTGGAAAGGAGTTCTGAGGTTACTCTGGATAGAGGCACATGGTTGAGTTGGAGTTCTTCTGGGGTTACCCTAGCTTGGGCGAGACGGACCCTGATTAGAGACTGGTATGAAGGGATTGGTCTCTCAATTCGGTGTCCTAGATTTCCCTGTCCCCTTGACATGGTAGGAGTTGGGCAGTCTTTTAACTGATGACCAAAACCTTGGCATCCAAAACACCGGTTCTCACTTCTGAGCTCATCGTTCTGAATCCTTAAAATAGGTGGTCCTCCTGAGAAAGTATTCTGGGGGAAGGGTCTTCCTTCACTTTGGAATCTTCCTGCATCTTGATTCTGAATCGGCCCTTGCTGCCTCTTTGGGGATGGAAAGTTTGAAGTACTTTCCTGGGTTTGGAATCTTTTAAAGTTAGAGGGTGCAGGCTTTGGTGGGACCTTTACTACAAAGGCTTTGGCAAAATCCTTTGCCATTTTTATTGCTTCAGCCATGGACACTGGTTTGGCATTTTTGACCAGTGTATCCAAGGGTTCGTTCATTGCCCGAATGAACCTGGCCATGAGCTGTTCTTCATCTAGAGGTGGTGAGTATTTGAGTAGAAGAGCAAAGGCCTGGTGATATTCTTCAATGGTTTTGTTCTCCTACTTTAGCTCTAAAAATTCATTCATTTTGGTTTCCAAAAATCCAGGGGGACAAAATCTCTTTCTCAAATAGGTTTTTAGGTCGTTCCAGGATTGAGTATTTTTGTTCAGACGGTTGGTGTCACAGTGGTTCCTCCATGCTACCCTGGCTGTTTCCACTATTTTCAACCGGCCAAGAGCCATTTTGCTCAATTCATTATAACCTGTGACGTCAAAATACTCTTCCTTGGCTTCCACCCATTTCTCCACAGTCTCACCCAGGTTCTCCCCTTCTCCTTTGAAGGGTCCTGGCTGAGTCCTATGAAGAGCCTTGCAAACATCAGGTTCAAGTTCGTCTGATGAGCTCTTTGGCGTGCTCAATGTCTATGCGCCCAACCATGCTAGTGCCAGAGCAGAGTTTTGGACCCAGGTTACAGATGCATTGCCAGAGGCCGCACATTGGTGTGTTGGGGGAGACTTCAACATGCTTGAGAACCCAGCCGATAGGGTGGGAGGTAGTCATGTTACAGTGCACGACACGGAGCTTGCAGCGTGGGAGCGATTTGCATGACATTGAGGATCACTGATGCATGGCAGCATGGGGCCTTCTCCCGCTGTGAGGTCCCCCTGTTCCCACCGAGCAACGGATTCGGGTACTAGCAGCGGAAGTAGCACTTCTCGTGCGAGACAGGGGTCCCACATTCGGGGCCTCGTCCACGATATCCGGACAAGAGACTAATCCGTCGGTTTTTCCAAAACCGAACCCGGAAAAACTTCCCTTACCGGAAAGCACGGGCGATTCCACCAGGATAATTTTTTTTCTCTAACGAAGACAAGATCATTTCTGATCAAGCTGATCCAATTGTATCTTAAAGATACTAGATCAGATCAAGGAAGAAACTTGCACTTGGATCATTGGGATCAACGCTTTTTTCCCCATTCAAGAGGCACAGCCGTTGATTCCTATCCATAGAACAATTACTGTCCGGGATTTACTTTATCTATCGTATTAACAAAAGTTGAGTCTCGATTTACGGATCCATCAGTCCAGCCTAACCCCATCCGATCCCATGGGTTAGCCAACCGCCCAACCACTGTAGTGATGGGATCCAATTTGGAATTTGGTTAGGTTTTGTCCCGGGTACCAAGGAAAAGAGTTCCAAGGCCCCCTAGCCGGAAGTTCATGCAAACATAAAATTAGGCACACCACTTACACACCCAATATGAAATTACCTTATTCTTAGCATCAGCTAACTTTAAAACAATCCTTTAATGAAACCATAGTACCACTGATCACAGTCTTCCAAATTATCCGATTGATTCTCAAATTTCCCATCATTCCTTCATCATCAGAGTATCTATGGCATCATTGGCAACTAGAACGCTCACCACCTGTCCACCAGAGGCCGTTTCCATAGTTCCTAGCCCATAATACTCGGCAATATAATCATTTATCAAGATGGACTCTCGTTGAAGATCAGCAAGATCAACCAACAGATCCATATAAAAGAGCCATGGACTCATCCGTTGAGGACCAGCAAGGTCAGTCAACCAGATCCATGCCCGGTTTCACAAAACAACTCTTACTCCTTGTTCCAATATCTTCCTCGACGCACGCGTGGGTATCCTAGGCGACCCAGAGCCCGAGCACCGTATGGTCAGCACCCTCTAGGATCCTTCGCAGGTGACCTAGCGCTTCACTCATAGGCCGCTTCCTTGGTCCCTCATCCACCGTACCGGAAGCTCACCATTTTAATCGAACCGAGGCTGGTCAAGACCTCGGTCGACCTTGCTACGCGAGACGTCCTCCATTGACTCTCCGTCAGCAGTTGCAACTTTATCAGTTAGGTCTCCACGACCTTAATCACAAGACGGTCAAAATGCTTCCCCAGCATTCTTGACATAAAACAGCCATTTACAAACAGCATTTACAAACAGTTTACAAATACAGTTTCTATATTAACTCTCATTTTTCCACATTGTTCCTCATTAATCCACATTACTTATTCCACATTCCATTTATATGTGTACTCATCCAATCACCTCATTTTCCATCTCTTCACTTCAAATTCCTTCACATCACATATCATATATTCACATCCATATCCACATCCATACATCCACATCCATATCCACATTCACATCCATACATCCACATCTACATGCTTATCTCCATTTTCACATCTTCCTTTATACATCCACATCCCATATCCACATTCATACATACACATCCATATCCACATCCATACATCCACATCCACATCCACATTCACATCCATACATCCACATCTATATGCTTACCTCTATTTTCACATCCTCATTTATACATCCACATCCCATATCCACATTCATACATACACATCCATACATCCACATCTACATCCACATACATACATACATCCACATCCACATTCACATTCACATACATCCACATCCACATTCCCATACATCCACATCTATACATCCACATTCCACATTCACATCTATACATCCACATCTACATTCACATTCACATACATCCACATCCCCATTCCCATTCACATCTATACATCCACATCTACATCCACATACATACATACATCCACATCCACATTCCACATTCACATCTATACATCCACATCTACATCCACATTCACATACATCCACATCCACATTCCCATTCACATCTATACATCCACATCCATTCACATCTATACATCCACATCTACATCCACATTCACATCTATGCATATATATCTTCATGCATATATCCATTTTCACGTTCATACATCCACATCTACATGCTTACCTCCATTTTTACATCCTCATTTATACATCCACATCCCATATCCACATTCATACATACACATCCATACATCCACATCTACATCCACATACATACATACATCCACATCCACATTCACATTCACATACATCCACATCCACATTCCCATACATCCACATCTATACATCCACATTCCACATTCACATCTATACATCCACATCTACATCCACATACATACATACATCCACATCCACATTCACATTCACATACATCCACATCCACATTCCCATACATCCACATCTATACATCCACATTCCACATTCACATCTATACATCCACATCTACATTCACATTCACATACATCCACATCCCCATTCCCATTCACATCTATACATCCACATCTACATCCACATACATACATACATCCACATCCACATTCCACATTCACATCTATACATCCACATCTACATCCACATTCACATACATCCACATCCACATTCCCATTCACATCTATACATCCACATCCATTCACATCTATACATCCACATCTACATTCACATTCACATACATCCACATCCCCATTCCCATTCACATCTATACATCCACATCTACATCCACATACATACATACATCCACATCCACATTCCACAATACATCCACATCCACATTCCACATTCACATCTATACATCCACATCTACATCCACATTCACATACATCCACATCCACATTCCCATTCACATCCACATTCCCATTCACATCTATACATCCACATCCATTCACATCTATACATCCACATCTACATTCACATTCACATCTATGCATATATATCTTCATGCATATATCCATTTTCACGTTCATACATCCACACTCCCATCTCCACATCCACACATCCACATACATACATCCATTTCCACATTCCCATTTATATAACCCCATATACCTTCACATCTAATCTTTTACATCACATCCATTCTCGCCCTATCACAACCCATATACATCTTATCCTATCACATACACTTCTTACCTCATCCCCCCATACACATCTTAATTCATCTTATCATCTCCTAACTTATTTCATAAGCATCTTATCACCTCTTATCACACCTCTTATCACATCTCTTATCACCTCCTAACTTATTTCATAAGCATCTTATCACACCTCTTATCACATCCTATCACATCTCTTATCTATTTATAGAATACAAGAGAATTCTTACATTTGATATAAGATTTCTTTACACATTTATTTATGAATAAATTCTATTTAAGGAGATTAATACTTTCAAAGTAAAAATCAATCTTTTATGCATCTTCCTATGCATAAATTCATTTTTAATGAAAATGACACTTTTGAATTAAATTTTAATCTTTTATGCATTTTTCTATACATAAATTCAATTTAGATGAGAATGACACTTTTGAATTAAAAAATCAATCTTTTATGCATCTTCTTATGCATAAATTCAATTTGGTAGGAATTACACTTTTAGAATAAAAAAATTTCTCTTATGCATCTAAGTTAAGCATAAAATCCATTTATGAGGAAAATCACACTTTTAGTATAAAAAGAATATCTTTTATGCATACCTATATGCATGAAATTCAATTATGATAAAAGTCACACTTTTATAATAAAATAATCAACTTTTATGCATACCTCTATGCATGAAATCCAATATGATAAAAGTAACACTTTTGATATAAAAATTTTTCCATTATGCATACTTCTATGCATGAAATAAAAATGGTAAAAATAACACTTTTGATATAAAAATTTATCCATTATGCATACTTCTATGCATGAAATAAAAATGGTAAAAATAACACTTTTGATATAAAAATTTATCCATTATGCCTAACATTAAAATTCAATTTCTCCATGATTGTAATGAAATTCTTTCAATTAATCTAGGATGATAATTCCTAGAATATGGTAGGAAGTCCTCTTTTTATACTTTGAATGAGATTATTTTATGCATAATTTTTATAAAAATTTTGCCATAGCTCCGCTGCTATGACTGATAAATCTCAATTTTTCTAAGGGATAATGCTTATCATTAAGGAAATAATTAAAATGATCTCTAATTGGATTATTAATCCATAATGGATTGAATCATCAATATTCATAAACTAAAAGCATAGAAAAAAGCCATTAATTTGGCCTCAAGCATAGCTTAATCTTGGGTTAAGGAAAAGCTTTATGAAAAGCTTGATTTGGATTGAGAACGGGTCATGAGTATGACCATTTCTTGAGTGAGAGAGAGAATTTACATAAGAATCATTAGAATTTAAACATAAATGAAAATTAACTTCAATAGCATTTATTAAATTATGTAACTCTTCACTACTATTCAAACTTCAATAGCATTTAAAAAAAAACTATACCAATTAAACTTCTCAAGCTTGAGAGGGGTTGAGAAGAGAGAAACATTGAGAAATTATAGAAAGATCAATATTCACTAATTACCTTACAACTTGCTTGATTCTTTGTTCACGGTAGAGGCCCCCAACCAATCAATTGGTTAAGTATGTTGATGGAGCCACTAATGGGGATTGAAGAAAGAGGGAAGCTCCAAAAACTAGTGAATTATTAAATGAATTCACAGTTCTTGGCTTAGGTGGAGTAGAGTAACGATGCATAAACACTATATATTTTTCAACAAGGGGGAGGCTTCTATTTATAGGAAAAATTGAGCTCCTAACCAAACAAACTGATTCTAGAATTTTCTAAATCAGTTTGGTCAATATTTGACCATTTTTAGGTCAGTTAAGCTAACTTTTTGGAACTAGACTTAAATGAGGAGAGAGGAGAGATGAAATATCTCAATTTTTATGAGTTTAAAACTCATTCAAGCATGTGAAATATGCACCTCCTTTAAAGAACTCCCCTTCCTTACATATGTCATATTTTTAATATTGCTCATAGTTTTTTACTAATAAACCTTGTACATTTTCAACTCTTCATCTTATGTGAAATATGCACCTCCTTTAAAGAACTCCCCTTCCTTACATATGTCATACTTTTAATATTGCTCATAATTTTTTACTAATAAACCTTGTACATTTTCAACTCTTCATCTTATGTGAAATATGCACCTCCTTTAAAGAACTCCTCTTCCTTACATATGTCATACTTTTAATATTGCTCATAATTTTTTACTAATAAACCTTGTACATTTTCAACTCTTCATCTTATGTGAAATATGCACCTCCTTTAAAGAACTCCTCTTCCTTACATATGTCATACTTTTAATATTGCTCATAATTTTTTACTAATAAACCTTGTACATTTTCAACTCTTCATCTTATGTGAGCATTTACTCATTTTTGGGTATCTTCTTTTTTTTCAAATTGGATTTATCTCCTCCCTACACATGGATTGATGCTATTGGCCCATAGGAACCTTAATTGGACCATAATCCAAAAATTTCTGAAAATCTAGACCCTTAGACTAAGGTCCTTTATACACATTTCTAATTAATTCCAATTGCACATTGGAAAGTTCTTTTTTGAATTTCTGTTTCAGGGGAACTTATTTTAATAAGATGAGATAATTTTCTATCTAAGAATATTAAAAATCTGAATATTCTCTCTCTAGAATATTTTCTCTCTCTAGGTTAAAACAGTTAGAAACAAGTCTTTTATATTTCTGAAGAGGGATTGATTATAGAAGAAGATACTAGACATCAAAAAGGGGTTTGGGGGAGGAATCTTACATTCTACCCCACTTAAAAAGATACTAGACATCAAAAAGGGGTTTGGGGGAGGAATCTTACACCCGCTCTTAGGATAGTCTTAGTTTCGGACCGCCGACAGGGAGGGACTAATCTATCACGGATTGATCGCTTTTATGTGGGTGACTATTAGGGGAGCGAGGGGGCTCCGTTGACATTATCGCTTCTGGCACCTCTTTTTCAGACCATGCGCCAGTTATTTTGACACTTGAGGAGAGGTCACGGGAGACCAGCTTTGCAGTTGAGGATCCCAGAGAGGATACTTACAAATCCTAGTCTCGCTGGACATTGAGAGGATATGGCATGATAGTCAAAGCTCTGACCAGGATGTAGCAGGTGAGTGTGCCCAGGGACTCATCGAGCTCAGCTCTTTTTTGCACGCTGTAGCCTTGACACGGCTAGGAGAGACTCGCGAGCGGGAGCGTCGGCTGAGACGTAGCCTTGCTTCGCTTCAGCGCCTTCAGGAGCAGCAGCCTACATGTGAGTGGGTGGCGTCCCAGCTGAGCCAGGCACGCCAGGAGGTTAGAGAGGTAGAGGAGCAGAGACATGAGTTTTACTATCATCGCCAGGCCTCTCAGTGGACGCAGCTTGGAGATAGAGTGACTGTTGAAAGAACGGTAGAGGAGGAGGAGACACACACACAGGAGCAAACCCTAATGTATATTTCAAACCCTAACCATAGAGGGAAACCATGTCCACTCTCACACAAAGCATAATGCACTACTCCATAATCCACACAACACACAATGAGTTGTGTCCACACTAAACTAACCCTAGCTAATGTCCACACACTATGACCAGCTGGACACGCGGTCATTTATGTCTCACACATGTTCCTACCTAATCTGCCAGCACATAGCATAGCTGGCTCACACTAACATCGAGCTTGAATATCTCAACAGCCCCTCTCAAGCTCATGATGTACTGCCGATGAAGATGTAGATGAGCTTGGGATATCAAGACTCTCAACACTCCCCCTCAAGCTCATCCCATGTACTCCCAACATAGTCCGGAAGTACTCGAACTTCTCCCTGCTAAGTGGCTTCGTGAAGATATCAGCCACCTGCTCATCAGTCTTCACATAGTGAAGATCAACTGTACCATCCAGCACCTTTTCTCTGACAAAGTGATAATGGACCTCTATGTGTTTGGTCCTCGCATGAAACACTGGATTCTTTGCCAGCTGTATACTGCTCATGTTGTCACAATGTAGGACAACTTTCCCATCAAGAGGCTCACATAAATCTGCCAAGAGACTCTTTAACCAAACAGCCTCACAAGTAGCGATGGCTGCACCCCTGTACTCAGCCTCTGTACTGGATAAAGCAACTGTAGGTTGCTTTTTGCTACTCCAACTCACCACAGCACTTCCAAGTGTAAAAGCATATCCACTAGTAGACCTCCTGTCATATGCGCTACCTGCCCAATCAGCATCTGTGTAGCCATGTATGTCCAAGCTTTTACCACTCTCATAAAATAGACCATAATGTGCTGTGGTCTTCACATATCTCATGATGCGTCTCACTGCATCCAAATGTGGCTTCCTGGGGCTCTGCATAAACTGACTGACTAGCCCCACTGCATAACTCAAATCTGGGCGTGTGATAGTCATGTATATGAGACTACCAACCATCTTCCTGTACATGGAAGGATCATCCAATTCCTCGCCATAATCAGCCCTTAACTTCATATTTTGCTCCAATGGCGTACTCATAGGTTTACATCCTGTCATGCCATACTTTGCCAACATATCCAAGGCATATTGACGCTGTACTAACCAAGTACCTGCATGATCTTTCACCACTTCAATGCCAAGGAAGTATCTCAACTCACCAAGATCTTTCATGTCAAATTTCCCACTTAAAGCTTGCTTGACATGCATCACATCTGCACCATGATCACCTGTAATAATCAAGTCATCCACATAGATGACTAGTAACACAATCCCATGCTGTGTCTTCTTCACATACAGTGAAGAATCTGCTGTAGAAATCTGGAAACCAAGTGAGATAAGATATCTGCTCATCTTATCACTCCAGGCACGTGGTGCTTGCTTTAGACCATATAATGCCTTTTTCAACCTGCATACGTGAGTAGGATATCTAGGGTGTACATACCCTTCTGGCTGTGCCATGTATACTTCCTCTTGTAGATCTCCATTAAGAAATGCATTCTTTACATCCATCTGATGCATTTCCCAGCCATTAGCTGCAGCCATAGCAATGACTGCTCTCACTGTGCCCATCTTAGCCACTGGGCTAAACGTCTCATCATAATCCAATCCATGAGTCTGTGCATATCCCTTTGCTACCAATCTTGCCTTATGTCTTTCAATAGAACCATCAGATTTGCACTTCACTTTGTAGACCCATTTACATCCAATAACATTCTTGTCCTTTGGTAGGGCAACCAAATCCCATGTATCATTATGGACTAATGCGTCCATCTCTATGTCCATTGCTTTCTCCCATACATGCTCTCCAATAGCCTCTGTGTAGCATGTAGGTTCCACATGCTTTACCATAGATGTCATGTATGCATAGTGCATAGCAAAATCTCTGTATGTCAACCTGTCAACAGGATATCTGACCCTCTGGGATCTCCGCAATGCATGCGGGTCACTCTGTACACCTGTGACTCTAGCATGTGGTGGCACATATCTGTCCTGCCTCGCACCAGGTGTGCGTAAAACAGGTATGCCAAGCTCCTCATCCAAACTTTCAGAACTGGATGACTCATATCCTGTGATTCCAATCCCTTCAACTTTCTTTTTGCCTTTGTCCAAAGCACTACTCCCAGTGCTTACACTCTCATGCCTCAGACGTCCTGACCATGGACGAACACTGCTACTCTCAGCTTCTGCTGCTGGCCCAGACATAGTAGTAGAACTTGAACTTGCTTGTGATGGCAAGTTCACATGTACATCAGCCTCAAGTGTCTCAATAACACCCTCATCTTTTGCCTTATACCAACTAGCAAGCTCATCAAACACCACATCACGTGAGATGACCACTTGTCTAGTTTGTGGATTATAACACTTGTAGGCCTTTCGATCCTGTGCATATCCAACAAATACACATTTCTCTGCCTTAGGATCCAATTTCCGTCTTCTTTCATCAGGCACATGAACATATGCTACACATCCAAAAACTTTCAAATGTCCAA
This sequence comes from Cibotium barometz, assembly GCF_041138505.1. Lineage (NCBI taxonomy): Eukaryota > Viridiplantae > Streptophyta > Polypodiopsida > Cyatheales > Cibotiaceae > Cibotium > Cibotium barometz. The sequence goes on from NC_141087.1 coordinate 25,620,983, forward strand.
TATCTGGCTTGTAACCTGTGAGCCGCATCTCAGGCGTGCTTCCATGAATGGCTGCTGTAGGTGTTTTGTTCAATATGTATACTGCAGTAGCACATGCTTCTGCCCAATAGTAATCTGGCATGCTCTTTTCATTTAGCATTGCCCTTGCCACTTCACATATGACACGATTCTTTCTCTCAGCCACACCATTCTGCTGAGGTGTATACCTGCATGTCAACTGCCTTCTTATCCCATGCTTCCGCAAGAAGTGCTCAAATGCTTTTGAGGTATATTCACCACCTCCATCTATTCTCAAGCATTTGATCCAACAGCCATACTGCTTTTCTGCAAAAGCTTTGAAATCCATGAATTTTTCCAATACTTCACTCTTCTCCCTGAGAAAATATATCCATGTCATCCTGCTAAAGTCATCAATGAATGTAACATAGTATAAGCTCCCTTTGATCGATGGGTTTTGTGCAGGACCCCATACATCACTGTGTACAATCTCAAGTGGCCTGTTACTCATATTTCCTTCTCTAGGAAATCTCAATCTTGCCTGCTTCCCAAACTGACAGGCTTCACAAACATGCATATGTCCATCATATTTGAACCTAGGCAATCCATTCACAATGCCTCTTGTTTGCATGTTCTTTAATCTCTGTATATTTACATGGCCAATCCTCTTGTGCCACATATCAATATCCTGTACCACATTCCTGCTCTTTGAAAACATGGCTGATTTTAGCTCAGGAATTCCAGCATCCAGCTTAAACAGTCTTCCTTCTTTCTTGCCTTTAGCAATCACTCTACATCCATGTTTGAAGTCTTCAACAAAGCATCCATGCTCGTTGAATCTAACCTGTAATCCCTGTTCCACCATTTGACCAACTGAGGCCAAGCTTTTAGTGATTGAAGGCACATACAGCACATCTGACATAGACTTTGTCTGACCATTATGCATGACCAATGGTACACTTCCAACATGTGTAATGACATGCTGGGTATCATCACCTGTTTCCACATAACCTTTGACATCCATTGGCTTCATGTGCTCAAACCATTCACCATGGCATGTCATATGATTTGATGCTCCTGAGTCCATATACCATGTATCATCATTCTCAGCATTTGTTGTCATAGAACCCACGACATGCTTCATGGCAAACAAATGATTTGCAGCTCCATCATTGCTACTTGATGCATAGTTGCCACCATGTTGTGCATAGTTCCCACCATAATGACCACCACGCTGTGCTCTTCCCCCTCTCAAATCATTCTGTTTGCGAAAGCAATCTCTCGCCATATGACCATATTTGCCACAATAATGGCATTCCACATCTTGCATAGAATTTTGTTGGCCTTGCCAACGTCCTCGACCACGGGGGGTACCTCTGCCTCGCTGAGGTGCATAGCCACGACCACCTCGAGCACCATAAGAAGGCTGAAAATTCTGTTGTGGAGGTCTATCCTGCCATCCACGACCATTACCACCACGTCCACGTGATGCAAATCTCCCCCTGCCTCTAAAACCTCTCTGCGAGTAAAATGCCTGATTTCTGCCATCATCATGGCTAGTAGATGCATCCAGAAATGAATCACTGAGCTTGATTTCCTCAACCAACAAGAGGGAAACCAACTCATCGAAGTCGGGTAGACCTGTACTCCTCACTGAGATAGATGTATCAAAGGATTTGTATTCCTTGCCAAGACCACGCAAGGTAATATCCACCAAATCATTATCAGGCATGGGGGCATTTATTGTGGCCAATGCATCTGCAAACTTCTTGATTTCTTGCACATAATCATGTATGCTCCTTTTATTCCTTTTCACATTGTGTATCTGCTGTCGCAATTGAGACTTGCGAGCACTCGTATCTGTATCAAACATTTTGACCAAAGTATCCCATGCATCTTTGGGATTCTCAGCATCCTGAATGTGTATGAGCATAGCATCAGATATACATATAGACAAATAATGCAGCACTTTGAATGCTCTCTCTGACCACTGCTTATGAGCAATAAGCTGCTGCTGTGTAGGTTGCCGAGGTAGCTCAGGCTCTGGCTCAGCACCTGTAATGAGATTCCAGAATCCTTTCCCTTTCAAAAAACTCTTTATCCTGTACTTCCATGCCTGGAAGTTCTTCCTATCCAGCTTCTCACCAACAATCTGAACTGGATTGTCAGACATGTTCGCTCAATGCATACACCTTCCGTACACTTCAAATCTGTAAGTGAGCCTTCCTCAGCTCAACCACACTCCAATGAATGTTTCAGATACTCCAAGATAGCCAACAAACTCCAAATTTGAGGTAGGAAATCAACCTGTAATCATCCGAGATGAACTGACTCACGCAGTGCGGAATACCCTGAACTGACACGCCTTCCAAGGCTCCAAATCGCAATGTAATGGTGCAATCAAGTCTAGGCAACTTGCATTGACACCTAATGAACCTCAATGTTGAGTATCAACTCCATCTGACATGTGTAATTATCAATTTTTGAAAACCCCTTTTTCTGTTTTTGAAAAAACCAGAAAAACCAGAAAAACCAGTAATGATTTGGCTCTAATTCCTTCAATATTCCACCAAATTGAGCAACCAGGCATTCATTGGCTTAGCAATAGTGTCCTTCAACTCCATGTAAGAGGAATTTGTCCAATTGTAAAACACCAAAGATTAATTGCTCGATTAAAATGCTCTGTTTCTCTGCAACCAGTGGACAGCCTGTTTTAATCAGCTCATTCCCAGCTCAATTAAGCATCATTGGCCAAAAAAATCACATAGCCCTCTTCTCCAAGATGTAAAGCATCCAATTGCTAAAGAAATTGTGGAATATATCAAGCACCGAGTGAGTAATTGACCTCCTCGTGATGAAAAAACCAGAAAATTGTCCTGTTTTGTCTGTATGGGCTGCGCCGCCTGCATTCAGGGTCTTTGGGAGTGTTTATAATGTCCAATGATGAGGTAATTGAGTGCCCAACACACTTGGGTATGTGTGCAACCCACCAATGGTTGGATTTTTGCAAAAACCTCACTCCAAATGCTTCAAATTTGAGCTTCTTTTTCACTGTTTTGTGAGAGCTCAAAAAACCAGAGTTTTCCACTCAATTAAATGCATGTAAATTGCTCCAAATTCACAGTAGGGCTTGCATAAGAGTTGTCAATACATCCCTCATTGTCAGATACATGTTTGCTTTGCCAGAATCACACATATTTCCACCATACATCAATGTTCCCCAAGCTTTAATGGAAAGCTTCAAAAACCAGAATTTTGCCTTGCTTTGATTTGCTCTAAAATGCTTTGCTTTTGCCTGTTTCACCTGCAATCCGCTCAAGGATGTTTAGAGGACCTTACCCGGTAGGCCAAGCTCTCAGATCTGATAGTATTTGGTGTGCTCCAAGCTTCACAGCTCCAATGGCAGCTTCACAGCTTCTTTTCACAGCTTCTTCTTCTCCCTCTTCACTCACTCACTCATAAACCCTAATAAACAGCACAAGGCTCTGATACCATGTTGAAAGAACGGTAGAGGAGGAGGAGACACACACACAGGAGCAAACCCTAATGTATATTTCAAACCCTAACCATAGAGGGAAACCATGTCCACTCTCACACAAAGCATAATGCACTACTCCATAATCCACACAACACACAATGAGTTGTGTCCACACTAAACTAACCCTAGCTAATGTCCACACACTATGACCAGCTGGACACGCGGTCATTTATGTCTCACACATGTTCCTACCTAATCTGCCAGCACATAGCATAGCTGGCTCACACTAACATCGAGCTTGAATATCTCAACAGTGACTGGGGAGTTTTTTGAGATTATTGGACCCCGCCATGCTCGCGCAAGAGTCCGCCAGCTTGGGAGGCCGGATGGATCAATAGCCACTGAGCCCGGGGAGATCAGAGCCATTGCCACTGAGTTCTATAGAGACCTACTTTCAGCGGAGCCAGACACTGAGGCTCGGGATGCTTGCAGAGACAGATTGTATGAGCCCATGTGCAGAGGAGGGTCACAAATCGTATGCGTACAGTTTTGGTGGGTGAGGCTCTTTCAGAGATTGAGCTTGCTGAGGCCTTAAGGGCCCTTCCATGCCATAGTTGCCCTGGGGAGGATGAATTGATGCTTGCCTTTTTTATGCGCTATTGGGACCTTTGGGGGCCAGGCCTCCAGAGGGGCTTTCAGTATGTTTTGGACACTGGCATGATGCCACAGAGCTTTTCAGAGGGCTTGATCTTTCTTATCCCCAAGGGGGAGGGAGTGTCAGATGATATTCAGCATTGGAGACCTATTACGATCCTCAATTAATACTGTCTACAAGGTCTTAGCAAAGGCCTTGAGTTTGAGGATCCAACCGTTTCTAGGGGAGTTGATTCATGCTACCCAGACAGGATTCGTCAAGGAGCGTAGTATCCTTGACAACATCTTCACCTTCTGGGATAGGCGCCAACCCGAGCTAGATTTCTCGATGAGTACTTGGTCATGATGCTTCTCGATTTTGAGAAGGCATACGATAGAGTCGATTGGGGTTTTTTAGAGGGCACTATGCTTCGCCTGGGCTTTGAGCCAGTTTGGATCCGAGGAGTGGTGGCTCTATATTCCACAGCTCGAAGCCAGGGCTCGAAGCCAGGTGCTGATTGCAGGAGGATGGGGGCCGAGTTTTGAGTTGACCAGATCAGTCCGTCCAGGGGTGTCCTCTTGCCCCGTTTCTTTTTCTCTTCTTTGCTGAGGCTATGAGCATGTATCTTCTTCGCTGAGGCTATGAGCATGTATCTGCTGATGGCAGAGGAGGTTGGTTTGAGAGGACTCCAGCTCCCAGTCTGGGGGGAGGACCTGCTCGATGGCAAAGGAGGTTGGTTTGAGAGGACTCTCCCAGTCCGGGGGGAGCATGTATCTTCTTTGCTGAGGCTATGAGCATGTATCTGCTGATGGGCAGAGGAGGTTGGTTTGAGAGGACTCCAGCTCCCAGTCCGGGGGGAGGACCTGCTCGATGCTGAGTTTACTGATGACACGTGTTTATTTTTGCATGGCTTGGAGGCCAATCTTCAGGCAGAGCAGTCGCTTCAGGTTTTTAGTGCAGCTTCGGGAGCATTGATCAATTGGCGCAAGACAGTGGCCTTTTGGATCAGTAGCGCTCCCACTCCGACATGGAGCCCAAACTCGGGTTTTAGATGGATTCCTCCTGGCACAGTAGTACGGTATTTGGGATGCCAGATTGGACTTGATTTGTCACCTGAGCAGCAGATTGCCCCGCTTCTTTTGAGCATTCGGAAGAAGCTTTTGTATTGGAGTACAGCTCGGCTATCCTTGGCTGGGAGGGTGGTGGGGGTAGCGACCATGTGGTACATCACGTCTTGCTGGATCTTTTCGAGCTCTTGCATTAGCCAGGTACAGAGGCTGATCAGGAACTTTCTTTGGTCTGGGCGGGATGGTCAACCAGCCCGGGCTAAGGTCGCTTGAGCAATTATTACACTTTCGTTGGCCCAAGGAGGCTTGGGCGCATTACCGATCCAGTTGATTAGAGCAAAGCCCTATTGGGGAAGCTTATTGTTTGGGGGCTCCTTCCAGGCGATGCTGAGCCTTGGAAAGAGCTTCTTTTTCAGCGGCTACAGGCCAAGGATTTCACTGACGTAAACGAGAACATGTGAACATGTTAATAACATATGTTAATAACATAAAAAATCTTGTGATCACATGTTATATTCACAAAGCTTTCACAAGGGCCTAAAAAAATTATCTTTGTCGGGCATAAAAAATCTTCTTAGGTGGCCACTGACCTGCTATTATGTGAAGATGGTAACATGAGAACATGTGAATAGCTTATTCCCATGTGTAGCTAAGCTTTTAAGGGGTTCCCAAATGGCAAGTGACCGGTTATTTTGTGAACGGTAACATGAGAACATGTGAATAACTTGTTCACATGTGTTATTATCACAAAAAATCTTGTGATCACGTGAATATTAAATCCCTGTCGGGCTCCCAGCAGGGGGTACTTGGGCGCCAGAGATACGATGGATCTTCATAGAGATGAGGAGGACACGCCTCAGTCGAGGATGGGAGGACAAATTTGCCTTGAGCATCCTGAGAGCTTGGGAGTTGCTGAGACCGGGACTCTCTCAGAGACCTCCTTCTTGTGATGAGGAGCGGGCCAGACAGCCCCTCATCTGGAGCCCAGCAGTTCGCACAGAGCAGGGTTATATGCTGGGTTCTCGGCCTCGTCTAGCCTGGGGACCATTGGCGGTAGGCCCAGCACGTAGTTTTGGAGACTGGCAGGCCTTCTGCACTCTTCCAGAGGAGATCTAGGTGGAGAGGCTGAGTCACTTCAGAGGGGGGCTGATTATGAGGGATGACATTCAGGAGACACTCACAGAGGAGTGGTTCACGCCTCTCGAGGCATGGGAGCCTTTATACAGTTGGAGATCCTGATTGCTGTTAGAGCTTACATTGAAGATGGCAGATGCCTTTACTATGAGATCCAGGATGAGGGCAGACTTTAGAGAGTGGAGGTGGAGTGGCCTGTGGTTGCAGAGTGCATCTTTCAGAGGATACGGGTAGTGGCTACCGCTTCTCGGAAGTGGCATATTGACCCACACCCTGTAGATGTGGACTCTGATTGGTGCATATGGGCATATGCATCGCGCGCCTTGGCCCAGGCTCCAGTGGGACCCTAGCAAGTACGAGTCGCATGATCCTTATGCATCCCTTGAGGCCATAGAGATCACCTTTTTCCAGTATACTGTTCGGTTGGGGCGACATATTTTGATGGTGGCGAGGAGGATGGTCTCTTTATCTGCATCGGGGCACTGGCTACAGGGACTCTCACAGGAGTTCCTACAGGATTTTTGGACCAGCAGGCTCTGGGCTAGTCGACAGGCATGCAGGATCTCGACTTTCCAGTGGCTGGTCGCCCACAGGGGCTCTGCAGTTGGCACTTGCTGGCTTGCCTACAGCGGTCTTCCGGCGGCCTGTGCCCGATGCGGCCACCCTAGGGAGACACAGAGACATTGCCTATGGGACTGCCCTCAAGCGCAGCAGATGCGCATTCTGGCCCCCTCTCTCCAGAGGGTATGTATACGTGGGGAGCCGCTACTTGGTCGACTTCGTCAGGGCCTTCTATGGGCTATGAGATGGAGCAAGACAGCCAGGCCATCACATTCATTAGGGGCCAGCCTCGCCTTGTTCCTTCACCGGATTTCTCATCCGTGTGGCTGGACACAGGAGAGGGATCTTCGGTGTGGGAGCTCCTGAGCCTCACCATCTGGTTCACCTGGAGGGCCCGGTGTTTCAGGGCCTTTGAGGGGAGACTAGAGCCACCAGCAGAGACTGTTCGGGGGATTTGGTAGGAGTTGATCCACACCCTGCGAGGACAGTATGACCGCATCCGCCAGGGCGCATCTCGGGGCGCATCCTCGGGCGCATCTGCGACGATCTTGCGGCACCAGGCCTTTCACACCACTTGGCGCAGCGGCCCCTTCTATACCCTGCATGCCAGGTCCCCCCGCTCGCACTACAGGCCACCTGTTTGGCTTTTCCCCCCTCCTATTGTATGATATAGCCCTTCAGTTCTTTATACTGATATTTGTATTTCTTAGCACCTAGGGAGAGTCTCCCTGGCTGCTTTTCTTTGATCTCTACTTTGTTTCTTATGAGCAGGAGAGGATCTTTTGTAGCCCTACGGGCATTTTTTATATAACTAATGAAAGGATATTTTCTCAGAAAAAAAAAATCTTCCTCGAGATCATCTACGTGATTTAAATCTATAGGCTCAGTTGGTCATATTTGCAACTATACATTGTTGGAAATCCAAGCATGGTGACCTCATGGTAGATCAAAGAAAATGTTAACCATGATTAAGCATAGTAATTAGGATAATAAAAAATACGATTAAGTAAGATAATGATAGTAATTAAGCACAAATCAAGATAATGTCATTGCATTAGAGTTGATCCAAGTAGATGCTTATATAGCTCTCATCCACATTCCCCATGCACCCTTGTGCCATCCATGTGTCCATAAATGCTCACACTACATGTGCCTCCTTGCACTTTTCATGTGCTACCTTTTTGATCTTTGACTTCACCTTTTACAAATGACCATATAAATCAACCTTTGCCAATGTACCCTTAGTCTATTCCTCTTTCTTATGTGCATGCTCCTCTCCTTTCTCTATTCATGTTGCACCCTCACACATTACGTTTCTCAACACCTCCCCTCAATGTGATGAGGGTCTAACACCTCGCAAGTGTTAACCTGACCTACACTCCATAGTCATATGGTTGGAGCGGTCCGTTTAAGTTGCTCTATGAGCTACAATGTTGGCTTTTTATTGACACTTTACACACTGGGAGAGTGGGGCTACAACTATCATCTAGAAGATATGCTCGATGTTGCCTCCATCCTGAGAGGCCACATCATTGTCTTCCTTCTTTGACATTACATTGGCTTATTTGGCTCTCTTTTTATGCCAATAATTCTTTGCTATGTGACCAATTTCGCCACAATGATGATAAGTTATCTTTGTCCTTGGCCCTTATCTAGTCTTCGATCCTGGTTCTCTTGAGAAGAGTTCTTTCTCCTCACTCACTGTAGCTTGAACTATCTCCCCTCGAATCCACTTCTCTTCTTCTATGAGTGCTGCTTCCACTCCTACAGTGGTTGGATCTGGGAGGTTTTTTAAGGTAGCCACTAAGGGCCCATACTCCTCAAGTGTCATACTTTTTAATAGTATGGCTATGGCATCCTCTTCTACTACTAGTGCCCCCCAATGCCAGATAAGTTATACTCTTCATTTTGTTAAGGTGTGATGAAAGTGATTCACTATCCTTCATATCCAAGCCAAAGAATTGTATTTTCAAGCTTATTTTTTAATTCTTTTGCTTTTCTCCAAACAATTTCTCTAGGTCATCGCAACCACCCTTAGATGTATCTTGTGATCCAATGTGATGGATAAATCTAGCTCCCAATCCTAACGCAATGATAGCTAATCCTTTTCATTCCGGCTCAACCATTTGTTCTTTTCATCCCCTTCATCCTTCGGACATTTTTCCCTTCCATTTACAATCCCACATAAATTTAATTTTAACTTGCCATGTGTGGAAGGACTCCTCTTTAAACTTCTCAAACACAAATGAAGTAGTCATTAAGGGTTTTGAGACAGTCTTAACACTTGAGTACTATATTTTAACTTGCCATGTGTGGAAGGACTCCTCTTTAAACTTCTCAAACACAAACGAAGTAGTCATTAAGGGTTTTGAGACAGTCTTAACACTTGAGTACTACTCAAGGTCAGTGTCTACTCTCAATACAAGAATTTGATGGATAAAGTTAGTGCAAATGCAAATAATTAATCACCAACCTTCGAGAAATAGCTCACTGTTTTGGCGCAAAAAATTGGTGCTTTTTGAAGAGTGAAATTGAGTGATTAAGACAAGAGTCAAATGAAAGATGATGACATGTTAGTGTTTAGTAGTAACCCAATGTGATTGTTTTAGCAGTTCCCCAATATGAGTGTTTAGCAGTTCCCCAATGTGAGGCTTGATCCCTCAATTTGAAGAAAATAACAAATTAAATGTCCCTAATTGCTCAATGAGTCAAAAGGGGTAGAAACTGATGATAAACTTGATTCTCTTCACACACTTTACCATTCACCTTGAAATTCAAACTAGGAGGTAGATCTTGTATAAAGGATTAGTCACCTCAAACCACTTTCCCAATTTGCTCAAGCCCAAGAGAATTCATCAATTTGCTCTAGTGACTACAAATCTGCTTGGTGTGTATACATTGAGCAATGGATTATGCTCAAACCTTGTAGTTAGGGTCTTCAAGGCATAGGCAAGCTACCCATTTGAGAAATTATAGCAATTTCATCTATAGACATCAAATGAGTCAAAAAACCAATCTAGGGGGGGGCAGCATCAGATTCACGCAGTAGGGTTCAAATCCATTAGAGATATTTAAGATGTAGGAGTGCCTAGTAGAGAGCAATGTGTAGCTGAAAATTCTTGTTGGCTAATGGCAGCATGTGCAAGGAGAATGGAGCTTCGCAAATTTTGGCCACAATAAAGAGAGGAGATAAGGTTGGATTAGGGGGTTGTTAATAAGTGATTAATGCTTGATAATACCAAGTTAGCTCTGATACCATGTTGGAAACCAAGCATGGTGATCTCATGGTGGATCATCAAAGTAAATGTTAACCATGATTATGCATAGAAATTAGGATATTAAAAATATGGTTAAGGTAATGATAATAATTAAGCACAAATAAAGACAATCTCATTGCATTAGAGTTGATCCAAGTACATGCTTATATAGCTCTCATCCACATGCTCCATGCACCCTTGTGCCATCCATGTGTGCTCATACTACATGTGCCTCCTTGCACTTTCCATGTGTTCTTACACTACATGTGCCTCCTTGCACTTTCCATGTGTTCTTACACTACATGTGTGCTCACACTACATGTGCCTCCTTGCACTTTCCATGTTCTACTTTTTGACCTTTGACTTCACGTTTTACAAATGACCATACAAATAAACCTTTGCCAGTGTACCCTTAGTCTATTCCTCTTTCTAATGTGCATGCTCCTTCCCTTGCTCTATTCATGTTTCACCCTCACACATTGCTTTCCTCAACATACACTACTTCTTCAATGGGTAATCATGCCTTTGATGCTTGCCCATATAAGCATACCATAAGCCTTCACTCTTTGCTTTCTCAAAGTGCTCAGGAGTGAGAGAAGATCTCTGGTCATTCTTCATTGACACCTTTCTCTTAACTCTAGCAAGTGTCTTTGTAGAGGAATGTACATTAGACATACATGTATTTCCCTTTTGTAGAGGAATGTACATTAGACATACATGTCTTTCCCTTTTGCCCACTAGTGTACTTGGAAGCTTCATAAACAAGTTGCATAAAATGAGACTTAGAACCTTGACCCAATGCTTGACTTTGACCTTTTCGACCATCTTCATAAACTAAAGCCATTTCTATAGCTCAAAATAAGGTTTGAAACTTCCCTCGGCATACTAATGGTTGAAGTTTATCATTGATTATATGCAGCGTGCTAGATTCTAATGTGCTCATCCGTGATATCATATAAATTAAAGCATTGTTCAAACTTATAAAGCCACTGGTCTATTGCATTAGCCATGCACGAAGGTAAAGTGCCAGTGTACTTTGGTGGTTTCAAATCCTTTAATGCAAGTTTTGTCTTTAATCCCTTTTTCGGAGTACCCTCACTCACGCTTACCCAAGGGATGGTTATCCGAAGTCGGAGGGTGTAAGATTCCTCCCCAGCCTCTCAAAATGTCCAGCATCTTCCCCTGTAATCAATCCCTCTTCAGAAATATAAAAGACTTGTTTCTAACTGTTTTAACCTAGAGAGAGACAATATTTTAGAGAGAGAATATTCAGATTTTTAATATTTTTGGATAGAAAATTATCTCATCTTATTAAAATAAGTTCCCCTGAAACAGAAACTCAAAAAGAACTTTCCAATGTGCAATTGGAATTAATTGGAAATGGGTATAAAGGACCTTAGCCTAAGGGTCTAGATTTTCAGAAATTTTTGGATTATGGTCCAATTAAGGTTCCTATGGGCCAATAGCATCAATCCATGTGTAGGGAGGAGATAAATCCAATTTGTAAAAGAAGATACCCAAAAATGAGTAAATGCTCACATAAGATGAAGAGTTGAAAATGTACAAGGTTTATTAGTTAAAAACTATGAGCAATATTAAAAATATGAGATATTTTGGGTATCCAAAAATGAGTAAATGCTCACATAAGATGAAGAGTTGAAAATGTACAAGGTTTATTAGTAAAAAACTATGAGCAATATAAAAAATATGAGATATTTTGGGTATAATGATTCCATTTTGACACATATGTAAGGAAGGGGAGTTCTTTAAAGCAGGTGCATATTTCACATAAGATGAAGAGTTGAAAATGTACAAGGTTTATTAGTAAAAAACTATGAGCAATATTAAAAATATGAGATATTTTAGGTATAATGATTCCATTTTGATACATATGTAAGGAAGGGGAGTTCTTTAAAGGAGGTGCATATTTCACATGCTTGAATGAGTTTTAAACTCATAAAAAATGAGATATTTCATCTCTCCTCTCTCCTTATTCAAGTCTAGTTCCAAAAAGTTAGCTTAACTGACCTAAAAATGGTCAAATATTGACCAAACTGATTTAGAAAAGTTTAGAATCAGTTTGTTTGGTTAGGAGCTCAATTTTTCCTATAAATAGAAGCCTCCCCCTTGTTGAAAAATATATAGTGTTTATGCATCGTTACTCTACTCCACCTAAGCCAAGAACTGTGAATTCATTAATAATTCACTAGTTTTTGGAGCTTCCCTCTTTCTTCAATCCCCATTGGTGTCTCCATCAACATACTTAACCAATTGATTGATTGGTATGGGGGCCTCTACCGTGAACAAAGAATCAAGAAATTTGTAAGGTAATTAGTGAATTTTGATCATTTTCTATAATTTCTCAATGTTTCTCTCTTCTCAACTTCTCTCAAGCTTGAGAAGCTTAATTGGAATGATTTTTGAATGCTATTGAAGTTAATTGATGAATGGTAGTGAAGAGTTACTTAATTTGATGAATGCTATTGAAGTTAATTGATTAATGATAGTTAAGAATTACATAAATTTCCATTTATGCTTAACTCTAATGGTTTTTTTGTAATTTCTCTCTCTCACTCAAGAAATGGTCATACTCATGATCCATTCTCAATCCAAATGAAGCTTTTCATAAAGCTTTTCCTTAATCCAAGATTAAGCTATGCTTGAGGCCAAATTAATGGCTTTTTTCTATGCTTTTAGTTTATGTATATTGATGATTCAATCCATTATGGATTGATGATCCAATTAGAGACTATTCTAATTATTTCCTTAATGATAAGTTTTATCCCTTAGAAAAAATTGAGATTTATCAGTCATAGTAGCGGAGCTATTGGCAAAATTTTTTATAAAAATTATGCATAAAATAATTTCATTCAAAGCATAAAAAGAGGACTTCCTACCATATTCTAGGAATTATCATCCTAGATTAATTGAAGATATTCATTGTAATCATAGAGAAATTGATTTTTATATTATGCATAATTGATTTTCATGCATAGAGGTATGCATAATAGATTATCATTTTAACATAAAAGTGTTACTTTTATCATAATTAGATTTCATGCATAGAGGTATGCATAAAAGATTATTATTTTAATGTAAAAGTGTTACTTTTAGCATAATTGAATTTCATGCATAGATGTATGCATAAAAGATGATTATTTTATTATGAAAGTATTACTTTTATCATATTTGGATTTCATGCATAGAGGTATGCATAAAAGTTGATTATTTTATTATAAAAATGTTACTTTTATCACAATTGAATTTCATGCATAGAAGTATGCATAAGAGTTTATTATTTTATTATAAAAGTGTTACTTTTATCATAATTGGATTTCATGCATAGAAGTATGCCCAAAAAAAAAGATATTCTTTTTATACTAAAAGTGTGATTTTCATCATAAATAGATTTTATGCATAACTTAGATGCATAAGAGAAATTCTTTTATTCTAAAAGTGTAATTCCTACCAAATTGAATTTATGCATAAAAGATTGATTTTAAATTTAAAAGTGTCATTCTCATCTAAATTGAATTTATGCATAGGAAAATGCATAAAAGATTGAAATTTAATTCAAAAGTGTCATTTTCATTTAAAATGAATTTATACATAGAAAGATGCATAAAAGATTGATTTTTACTTCGAAAGTATTAATCTCCTTAAATAGAATTTATTCATAAATAAATGTGTAAAGAAATCTTATATCAAATATAAGAATTCTCTTGTATTCTATAAATAGATATGAGATGTAATAGGATGTGATAAGAGGTGTATAAGATGTGATAAGAGGTGATAAGATGCTTATGAAATAAGTTAGGAGGTGATAAGATGAATTAAGATGTGTATGGGATGAGGTAAGAAGTGTATGTGATAGGATAAGATGTATATGGGTTGTGATAGGGCGAGATTGGATGTGTGGATGTGGAGATGGGAGTGTGGATGTATGAATGTGAAAATAGATGTATGCATGAAGATGTATATGCATAGATGTGAATGTGGATGTAGATGTGGATGTATAAATGTGAATGGGAACGTGGATGTGGATGTATGTGAATCTGGATGTAGATGTGGATGTATAGATGTGAATGTGGAATGTAGATGGAGATGTATGTATGTATGTGGATGTAGATGTGGATGTATAGATGTGAATGGAAATGTGGATATGGATGTATGTATGTATGTGGATGTGGATGTATGAATGAGGACGTGATAGTGGATGTATGCATGTGGATGTGGATGTATGGATGTGGATATGGATGTGTATGTATGAATGTGGATATGGGATGTGGATGTATAAATGAGGATGTGAAAATGGATGTATGCATGTAGATCTGGATGTATGGAGGTGAATGTGAATGTGTATATGAATTAATGTGTCATCGATATGAGGAAATGGATGAGAATGAGTACACATTGAATGGAATGTGGAATAAGTAAGGTGGACTAAGGAGGGATAATGTGGAAAGACGAGAGTTCGATTTAGAAACTGTATTTTGTGACTGTTTGTAAATGACTGTTTTATGTCAAGAATGCTGGGGAAGCATTTTGACCGTCTTGTGGATTAAGGTCATGAAGACCTAACTGTTAAAGTTGCAACTACTGACGGAGAGTCAATGGAGGACGTCTCGCATAGCAAGGTCGACCGAGGTCTTGACCAGCCTCAGTTCGATTTAAATGGTGAGCTTCCGGTATGGTGGATGAGGGACCAAGGAAGCGGCCTATGAGTGAAGCGCTAGGTCACCTGCGAAAGGAGGGTGTTGACCATACGGTGCTCGGGCTCTGGGTCGCCGAAGATACCCACACGTGCGTCGTGGAAGATATTGGAATAAAGAATAAGAATTGTTTTCTGAAACCGGGCATGGATCTGGTTGATTGACCTTGCTGGTTCTCAACGGATGAGTCCATGGCTCTTTTATATGGATCTGTGGGATGATCTTGCTGATCTTCCACGGAGATTCCATTCTATTATATGAATATATTGCTGGTTACTATGAGCTAGGAACTATGGAAAAGGCCCCTGAGTGAACAGGTGGTGAGCGTTCTAGTTGCCGATGATGCCATAAGTATACCGATGAATGAATGACTGGAAATAAGGATTCAACCAGAGACTATGAGGATTGTCTTCATTGACATAATGGTTTCATTAAAGGATTGTTTTAAAGTTAGCTGATGCTAAGAAAAAGGCAATTTCATATTGGTGGGTGCGTAAGTGGTGTGACTAGTTTTATGTTTGCATGAACTTTCGGCTAGGGGGCCTTGGAACTCTTTTCCTTGGTACCCGGGACAAAACCTAACCAAATTCTTAATTGGATCCCATCACTACAGTGGTTGGGCGGTTGGCTAACCCATGGGACTAGATGGGGTTAGGCTGGACTGATGGATCCGTAAATTGAGATTTAATTTCTATTATTACGATAGATGAAGTAAATACCGGATAGTAATTGTTCTATGGATAGGAATCAACGGCTGTGCCTCTTGATGGGGAAAAAAGCGTTGATCCCAATGATCCAAGTGCAAGTTTCTTCCTTGATCTGACCAAGTACTGTTAGAGGTGCAGTCGGATCAATTTGATCATCAGTAATGATCTTGACTACGTTAGAGTAAAGAGTTATCCTGGTGGAATCGCCCGTGCTTTCCGGATAAAGAAAGTTTTTTCGGTTTCGGTTTTGGACAAACCGACGGATTAGTCTCTTGTCCGGATATCCATGGGCGAGGCCCCGAGTGTGAGACCCCTAATTGTGCACAATGTGCTACTTCCGCTGCTATCCCGAATCCGTTGCGCGGTGGAGATCGGGATCTCACAGTTGGTATCAGAGCGGTTTAAAACTAATACGGATAAGCAAATTCTTATCATAAATTGATAATAAAGATTCAGAAAAAGCATTTTTCATAATGTATTTTCATTCCGTAAGCCTCTTTAATGAATAATTTTTAATCAAAGAATTTTTTTTATATAGATGGAAGTTCCCTACTTATCTGGTATTCCCGACCTCACCCAGTCTTAAGATATGACTGCGTTCGCCTTCGAACATCTCATCTCTTCCGCTTCAACTCAGACAAGCCGAGCAAGACTCGCACGCCATTTCCGGATTTATATTTTCCTACCCCAAGAATACAGCATAAGTGGTTTGCAGGGCAATATGTCCATTGCCCTTGTGACCGTCGTACAATGCTGTGGCAGAATCTCTCATTGACTATGATCCTGTTAAAGCTGAAAATGGTGCGTGGTGTCATTCTATATCATTCGACGCCTCGAAATTTTAGACTTTCATGTCGAATCTATAGAGTCCTTAGTCGATTTATCCCTAAGGAGAAAATAATAGCCCCCTTCGCAGTTAGAGAACTTATGTAACAGGACATGACTATGGCCCAGTACGGTCCTCTTATATGTCTTCCGAGGAGATTTTGAACTCAGAGCCGAGTTGCTCTATGTACATATTGTAACTTTTATATAAATAAAGAAACGTTTTCCGGTGAAAAATTTCCTGTTGGATAAATGATTGTTTATGGTGGCGGACGATCTGCTGCTGATAAAAAATAAAATAAAATCTGTTATCGGACATATATCATAGATCTCCATTAAGATCTTGTCTTGTATAAGAAATTATTTTTCGAACTCTTAAGTCTTAGGAACTCGTGAATAATATCAAAATAAAAATTTAATAATATATAAATTTTGGCAGAATCATGAGACGAGGAAACCGTGGTCGTTAGCCAGACCCTATCTCCGAAGATGATGAGCTTGACCTTGATGTTCGCAAGGCTCTTCATAGGACTCAGCCAGGACCCTTCAAAGGAGAAGGGAAGAACCTGGGCGAGGCTGTGGAGAAATGGGTGGAAGCCTTGGAAGAGTATTTTGACGTCACAGGATACAATCATTAGAGCAATTGGCTAATAAAGATCAATTGAGAAGCCAAATATGTCAAAAATTTATCAAGAAACACAAAAAGGTTGTAATTGTGTGATATAATTCATACATCTAGATATTCAAACTGAAAAATTTGTAAATTAGTAATTGGGTCTTCAATTGGAAGTACCGCAATTGTATGGAACCCTGACTTGTTTGAGGCCTAGACATGATGGTATTTACCCTGACTTGTTTGAGGCCTAGACATGATGGTATTTACCTTATAGTTTCGAGTTTCATGACTATCCGTATATACCGAGGGTATAACTGTAGCTCTTTATCGGCAGTATATACGAGTAAATCTAAGACTTGAAATTATAAGCGTTAATGCTATCCAGATGATGATTTTGAATATGGTTGATATGATTTTTAATTCTGTTTGAGAATTGATGAATTGATTTGGATTCTGATTGAAAAATGATGATTTCTGAAATTTAGTTGAAATATAATGAAACCACAATGAGGAGGAATGGGACGAGTCCCTGTGATTGATGATATTGATAACTAGAATGATGATAATGAATTCAGCAAATCACTATGAGATTAGTGGGTTGTGCTGTCAAATTGTTACTGTTAACACACTTGACCAGTAGATCAAGTTAAGGGATGACAAATTGAGAACTTGACCGGTAGATCAAGTTAAGGGATGACAAATTGAGAACTTGCTTGACTGAAATTCCCATGGAGGAATGTTCAGAAGGAAATTTTTCGGTCTAATGGATCATTATCATGTTAAAGATATGAATGATAAGATCTGAATGAATTGTTATTTAATTATGAGTTCTATATAAGGGATATTTATTCCAGTATTCTATTGGGTTGACCAGAATATAAGGAACCCCAGAATAAAATTGGATCTTAAGAAAAAGAGTTGTCCTCTACCTTGCGAGATGAGGACATCTCGCACTTTTTAAATGGGGTAGAATGTAAGATTTCTCCCCCAGCCTTCGAGGTATACAGGAGTAAGAATCTTATAATTATTCTCTCTCTAAATAAAAGAAAGATTTTGTTTAAAAAAGGAAGACCCTTTCCCTAGAATACTTCTCAGGAGTTCCACCTGTTTTAAGGATTCAAAACAATGAGTTCAGAAGTAAAAATCGGTGTTTTGGATACCAAGGTTTTGGTCTTCATTCGAGTACAGCCCAAAAGAAGTTCTTTATATATTGGGGAGTTTAAGAAGTTATCTCCCAGATATTGTGAGCCTTATCTGAATTCAAAGAAAGTAAGTGACTCAGCTTATGAGCTTCTTTTATCTCCTCATCTCAAAGTTCTTAATGCCTTCTATAGAAAATTGTGCCAAACCCAAATCATGGAAAGACGGTAAAACTTCAGTGGCAAGTTACCGTTGGCTTCTAAGTTACGCTAGCTCCTTCCTTTACATAAGTCGTAACTTTTACTTGTCGCTCATAGTAATCTTACTCCCATCGATCTCCTTCTTTCTTAATCTCCTTCATGGCTTGGCAAAAGGAATTCGTTTTATCCATGATGATTTCTCACCTTCAAGACGCAAGCGAGTCTGTGAAGAAGGATTTTATAGAACAGTATGAGCGCTCACTTTCCCCTCACTTGGGAACTTCTGTAGCTCAGACCAAATGGCGGATCTATCAAAACATAACTAGGGTAACACCCTGGGGTCAGTAGCACTTTCGTAACAATGTCCGCTTGGCCATGGTTATTGAAGATTTGGGTTTGGGTCCCCGATACTACTGCGTCATGAGATCAAGACATCTTGTTTTTCTGAGCGGGTCTTCTTACTGGCGTGTTTTCTTCCTCATCAGAAGATATGCCTTTACCCCGTTTTTGGCTTGCCTCTCAGAGGTCCTTTTGTTAGATCACCTCATACCACTGAGATAGGTGCGGCAATAACCAAGAGAATTATTTCCATAGATGAGTTACCTTATACGTGCGCAGCTTGTGAGTGCTACTTTTGTGATCATATGATGGACGGGCTTATGGAAGTGTAAAGAGTTCTTCTATCTTTACTGTATATGTTCCAAGAATGAATAAAGTTTAAATCTTATTCTTGTCTTGACCCTTACTCTCTTTGAGACTTTTTTAATTGGTGATTAATCTTAATTAAAAATTTTCTCTCAGTCTCATACTTGTGCAACTTGCGAAATTATCCCCAGTTTGCGAGATGAGGGCATCTCGCGTTTTTCAAGTGGGAGAGAATGTAAGATTCCTCCCCAGCCTCTCAAAATGTCCAGCATCTTCCCCTGTAATCAATCCCTCTTCAGAAATATAAAAGACTTGTTTCTAACTGTTTTAACTTAGAGAGAGAAAATATTCTAGAGAGAGAATATTCAGATTTTTAATATTTTTTGATAGAAAATTATCTCATTTTATTAAAATAAGTTCCCCTGAAACAGAAATTCAAAAAGAACTTTCCAATGTGCAATTGGAATTAATTGGAAATGGGTATAAAGGACCTTAGCCTAAGGGTCTAGATTTTCAGAAATTTTTGGATTATGGTCCAATTAAGGTTCCTATGGACCAATAGCATCAATCCATGTGTAGGGAGGAGATAAATCTAATTTGTAAAAGAAGATACCCAAAAATGAGTAAAATCTCACATAAGATGAAGAGTTGAAAATGTACAAGGTTTATTAGTAAAAAACTATGAGCAATATTAAAAATATGAGATATTTTGGGTATCAAAAAATGAGTAAATGCTCACATAAGATGAAGAGTTGAAAATGTACAAGGTTTATTAGTAAAAAACTATGAGCAATATAAAAAATATGAGATATTTTGGGTATAATGATTCCATTTTGACACATATGTAAGGAAGGGGAGTTCTTTAAAGGAGGTGCATATTTCGCATAAGATGAAGAGTTGAAAATGTACAAGGTTTATTAGTAAAAAACTATGAGCAATATTAAAAATATGAGATATTTTGGGTATAATGATTCCATTTTGATACATATGTAAGGAAGGGGTTCACATGCTTGAATGAGTTTTAAACTCATAAAAATTGAGATATTTCATCTCTCCTCTCTCCTCATTCAAGTCTAGTTCCAAAAAATTAGCTTAACTGACCTAAAAATGGTCAAATATTGACCAAACTGATTTAGAAAATTTTAGAATCAGTTTGTTTGGTTAGGAGCTCAATTGTTCCTATAAATAGAAGCCTCCCCCTTGTTGAAAAATATATAGTGTTTATGCATCGTTACTCTACTCCACCTAAGCCAAGAACTGTGAATTCATTAATAATTCACTAGTTTTTGGAGCTTCCCTCTTTCTTCAATCCCCATTGGTGGCTCCATCAACATACTTAACCAATTGATTGGTTGGGGGCCTCTACCGTGAACAAAGAATCAATAAATTTGTAAGGTAATTAGTGAATTTTGATCATTTTCTATAATTTCTCAATGTTTCTCTCTTCTCAACTTCTCTCAAGCTTGAGAAGCTTAATTGGAATGGTTTTTGAATGCTATTGAAGTTAATTGATGAATGGTAGTGAAGAGTTACATAATTTGATGAATGCTATTGAAGTTAATTGATTAATGATAGTTAAGAATTACATAAATTTTCATTTTATGCTTAATTCTAATGGTTTTTATGTAATTTCTCTCTCTCACTCAAGAAATGGTCATACTCATGATCCATTCTCAATCCAAATGAAGCTTTTCATAAAGCTTTTCCTTAATCCAAGATTAAGCTATGCTTGAGGCCAAATTAATGGCTTTTTTCTATGCTTTTAGTTTATGTATATTGATGATTCAATCCATTTTATGGATTGATGATCCAATTAGAGACTATTCTAATTATTTCCTTAATGATAAGTTTTATCCCTTAGAAAAAATTGAGATTTATCAGTCATAGTAGCGGAGCTATGGCAAATTTTTTTTTAAAATTATGCATAAAATAATTTCATTCAAAGCATAAAAAGAGGACTTCCTACCATATTCTAGGAATTATCATCCTAGATTAATTGAAGATATTCATTGTAATCATAGAGAAATTAATTTTTATATTATGCATAATTGATTTTCATGCATAGAGGTATGCATAATAGATTATCATTTTAACATAAAAGTGTTACTTTTATCATAATTAGATTTCATGCATAGAGGTATGCATAAAAGATTATTATTTTAATGTAAAAGTGTTACTTTTAGCATAATTGAATTTCATGCATAGATGTATGCATAAAAGATGATTTTTTTATTATAAAAGTATTACTTTTATCATATTTGGATTTCATGCATAGAGGTATGCATAAAAGTTGATTATTTTTTTATAAAAATGTTACTTTTATCACAATTGAATTTCATGCATAGAAGTATGCATAAGAGTTTATTATTTTATTATAAAAGTGTTACTTTTATCATAATTGGATTTCATGCATAGAAGTATGCCCAAAAAAAAAGATATTCTTTTTATACTAAAAGTGTGATATTCATCATAAATGGATTTTATGCATAACTTAGATGCATAAGAGAAATTCTTTTATTCTAAAAGTGTAATTCCTACCAAATTGAATTTATGCATAAGAAGATGGATAAAAGATTGATTTTAAATTTAAAAATGTCATTCTCATCTAAATTGAATTTATGCATAGGAAAATACATAAAAGATTGAAATTTAATTCAAAAGTGTCATTTTCATTTAAAATGAACTTATGCATAGAAAGATGCATAAAAGATTGATTTTTACTTCGAAAGTATTAATCTCCTTAAATAGAATTTATGCATAAATAAATGTGTAAAGAAATCTTATATCAAATATAAGAATTCTCTTGTATTCTATAAATAGATATGAGATATGAGAATATAAGAATTCTCTTGTATTCTATAAATAGATATGAGATGTAATAGGATGTGATAAGAGGTGTATAAGATGTGATAAGAGGTGATAAGATGCTTATGAAATAAGTTAGGAGGTGATAGGATGAATTAAGATGTGATAAGATGTGTATGGGATGAGGTAAGAAGTGTATGTGATAGGATAAGATGTATATGGGTTGTGATAGGGCGAGATTGGATGTGTGGATGTGGAGATGGGAGTGTGGATGTATGAATGTGAAAATAGATGTATGCATGAAGATGTATATGCATAGATGTGAATGTGGATGTAGATGTGGATGTATAAATGTGAATGGGAATGTGGATGTGGATGTATGTGAATGTGGATGTAGATGTGGATGCATAGATGTGAATGTGGAATGTGGATGGAGATGTATGTATGTATGTTGGATGTAGATGTGGATGCATAGATGTGAATGCATAGATGTGAATGTGGAATGTGGATGGAGATGTATGTATGTATGTGGATGTAGATGTGGATGCATAGATGTGAATGCATAGATGTGAATGTGGAATGTGGATGGAGATGTATGTATGTATGTGGATGTAGATGTGGATGTATAGATGTGAATGGAAATGTGGATATGGATGTATGTATGTATGTGGATGTGGATGTATGAATGAGGACATGATAGTGGATGTATGCATGTGGATGTGGATATGGATGTGGATATGGATATGTATGTATGAATGTGGATATGGGATGTGGATGTATAAATGAGGATGTGAAAATGGATGTATGCATGTGGATATGGGATGTGGATGTATAAATGAGGATGTGAAAATGGATGTATGCATGTAGATGTGGATGTATGGAGGTGAATTTGAATGTGTATATGAATTAATGTGTCGTCGATATGAGGAAATGGATGAGAATGAGTACACATTGAATGGAATGTGGAATAAGTAATGTGGACTAAGGAGGGATAATGTGGAAAGACGAGAGTTCGATTTAGAAACTGTATTTTGTGACTGTTTGTAAATGACTGTTTTATGTCAAGAATGCTGGGGAAGCATTTTGACCGTCTTGTGGATTAAGGTCATGAAGACCTAACTGTTAAAGTTGCAACTGCTGACGGAGAGTCAATGGAGGACGTCTCGCTTAGCAAGGTCGACCGAGGTCTTGACCAGCCTCAGTTCGATTTAAATGGTGAGCTTCCGGTATGGTGGATGAGCGACCAAGGAAGCGGCCTATGAGTGAAGCGCTAGGTCACCTGCGAAAGGATCCTAGAGGGTGCTGACCATACGGTGCTCGGGCTCTGGGTCGCCGAAGATACCCACACGTGCGTCGTGGAAGATATTGGAATAAAGAATAAGAATTGTTTTCTGAAACCGGGCATGGATCTGGTTGATTGACCTTGCTGGTTCTCAACGGATGAGTCCATGGCTCTTTTATATGGATCTGTGGGATGATCTTGCTGATCTTCCACGGAGATTCCATTCTATTATATGAATATATTGCCGGTTACTATGAGCTAGGAACTATGGAAAAGGCCCCTGAGTGAACAGGTGGTGAGCGTTCTGGTTGCCAATGATGCCAT
Organism: Cibotium barometz; assembly: GCF_041138505.1. Taxonomy (NCBI): domain Eukaryota; kingdom Viridiplantae; phylum Streptophyta; class Polypodiopsida; order Cyatheales; family Cibotiaceae; genus Cibotium; species Cibotium barometz. Next base: position 25,644,367 of record NC_141087.1, read on the forward strand.
AAGTATACCGATGAATGAATGACTGGAAATAAGGATTCAACCAGAGATTATGAGAATTGTCTTCATTGACATAATGGTTTCATTAAAGGATTGTTTTAAAGTTAGCTGATGCTAAGAAAAAGGCAATTTCATATTGGGTGTGTAAGTGGTGTGACTAGTTCTATGTTTGCATGAACTTCCGGCTAGGGGGCCTTGGAACTCTTTTCCTTGGTACCCGGGACAAAACCTAACCAAATTCTTAATTGGATCCCATCACTACAGTGGTTGGGCGGTTGGCTAACCCATGGGACTGGATGGGGTTAGGCTGGACTGATGGATCCGTAAATCGAGATTTAATTTCTATTATTACGATAGATGAAGTAAATCCCAGATAGTAATTATTCTATGGATAGGAATCAACGGCTGTGCCTCTTGATGGGGAAAAAAGCGTTGATCCCAATGATCCAAGTGCAAGTTTCTTCCTTGATCTGACCAAGTACCGTTAGAGGTGCAGTCGAATCAATTTGATCAGTAATGATCTTGACTACGTTAGGGTAAAGAGTTATCCTGGTGGAATTGCCCGTGCTTTCTGGGTAAAGGAAGTTTTTCCAGTTTTGGTTTTGGACAAACCGACGGATTAGTCTCTTGTCCGGATATCCGTGGGCGAGGCCCCGAGTGTGAGACCCCTAACTGCGCACAATGTGCTACTTCCGCTGCTAGCATCCCGAATCCGTTGCGCGGTGGAGATCGGGATCTCACAGAGGGGTTGACGTACTATAGGTGATATCATAGTGTGGATATCATTCATAAATAAATTCATTTGCTACCATAAATCATGCATATCTTGGTGAAGAGGGACAGACTCGGGTGATTGTGGGGAAAAGTGATCGAAATCCGTTTTTTACCAATAATATGCAAGAAGCACCAAACGACGAAAAATAAAAAAGAAGAGATAAGTGAGTCCCCTAGTCATAAGGTTGTTGAAGCCAATGAAGTTTGAAGCTGTGTAGAACTATAGCTTCAAAAATCATGCTAATTGCTCTGCAAGCAATGGAACACATCGAGGGGCACCACGCAGGAACCTCCTCCAAGAAACCTTTGAGTGAAGAACTTTAGGCCTTTGAACACGACTTCAAAAATTGTGCCAATTGCGAGCAAGAGACCACGAGAATAGAATTCTTTCGCCGAGGTACACCGCACAAGAAGCTCCTCCAAGAAACCTTTGAGTGAAGAACTTTAGGCCTTTAAATTTTTTCCCTTTTTTTCGTTTGGTAAGAAGCTTTGTGGTTTTTTTTTCTCTCTCTCTGCGCTGTGCTATTGTGACGGGTGACAACTGCGATGGCTTTGCAAGGTCGCAAGACAAACACTAGCAAAGGTGCTTAAACACCACAGCTTAGAGGCAATGGCCAAAAGAAAAACATTAAGGCCAACGTTGGCAGAAACAAATGAGAATGGCCAACAAATGGACAGTAACGTCGACTAACGCACATCGACGAAACAACAGCAACAGATGGATGTCAACGGCCACAAAATTTTGGAAGTAATAGAAGGAAACAACAACCGATGGTTGCAGCCTTGCTGCAAAAATTCTCCACACTTCTCCTTGCTCAAAGCAGCTGCAAACATTTCCCCATAGCTAAGAACAAAAGCCCAAGATTTCATACCAAATGTCAGGCCTCCATGCAAGGCAACCATTAAAAAAAATGTGAGAAAGAAGAAGAAGCTGAACTCAAGAATAACAAACCAATCCTAGCTCGGCATACCATGTTTAACCACCCAACCATTTTATATATAAGTGACCTTGGGTGTCGAGCCGAGCGTATACCTTGTTGTCGCCACACACCATACTCATGTGCCCCATTTGACCCTACTCATACCCCCATGCTACATGTACATCACTAGGTGTTTGGCCTACAATCGTCACTGGGCCACGAACATTACATGTTCACACTTATTATTATAAGTGATAATGTGCAATAGTATTGTGCAATTAGTTTTTCCATGCAACGTCCACCTGTCCCATGCATTACTGGTGTGCAAATCCCACGTAACAATGTGTACGTGTCCCACGTGTTGCCCCATGTAAGTCCCACTTGTAAGGGTTGTAACATGAGTCATTATTGTGGTGTAGTGCAAGTGGTAGAACTTTGATCTCAATATCTCGACCTACGTTCAAATCCCAATGCTCTCATGTCATATGCATGTCATGTAAAATCTTGTTTTCCTACATATATTATGATTTAACCTTTGATTTATAGGAAAATGATATGCCAACTTTTGAAGGTCACAACATGGTGGGATTTTCTCCAAATACAATATAAGAGTTTATTAAGGGGCCAATGCATTTTAGACTTGGGTCGTTTATTAAGGATCATTTATTCATCAATGCTTCCCTAAGATTTTTAAAAAAAAACCTTGGATTTTAGCTAAAGGGAAAATCTCCTTTATGCCTAAGCCCTGGTTTTATTACTTGTGTAAACCTCACATGTTGGGTTTTCAAATCTTTAAGAGAGAAAGAATGCTTCCTTGATGTAATCGTTGATACATATGCCCAAACTGCAGTACTTATAAGAAAGCTTTCAATGAAAAACTTACTCTTATGCATAGATAGTGCTAACTGAGTGAAATAATGAAACATGTGAATCATCATGTTTTTTTGCAATTTTAAAAAATTTAAACCCTCTACATTGTTATAACTTGAATATTCCTTTATGATTCATAAGCATGTACGAGATATATGCACGTGGGTGTGTACTTGTATGCACACTTGTGCATGTACGTGTGCATGTGTGTGCGTGTGTGCACGCCTGCGTTAAGAGAGAGAGAGAGAGAGAAGGAGAGAGAGAGAGAGAGAGAGAGAGAGAGAGATTGCAACCACTTGCAATAGCTCCTAGCCCATTTAGGTACTCTCACCTGTCACTAACTTTTTGATTTATGTAACTATCCTTTCCCAAGTTTCCATTTGAAGAAACAATGACCGCCGTGAGTATCCTAATCAAGTATCCATAGAAAGTATCTAGAGCAACAAACAATAACACAACTTCAAAATACTATCTCCACACAATTTTCCACTTGATCACATGCTTAACATTAGGAAGGGGGAAGTGTTAACCTCTTTATGTAATAGTGGCCAACATCAACAGGTAAAGTCAGAGCAAGCACACGTACATAAACACCAACAAGCAAAGTCAAAGTAAGTAGAGGTACGTAAACACGGCTAAGAAACATGATATGAAGCAAAAGTGTCCATTTCACCTACTTGGATGAGCACCCATAATCTTATCACATAAGGTCTATATATGACTTTCAATGATCCAAGGTATGGTTGTTGAACGTAATATTGGCCACTCATTCCCAACTAGCCCCTTGTCATTATGTATGCTACATATATCTTCCTTAGAGTGTCGTGAGTAATAAATTGTCATCCGTAATCTATAAAGGAGTATCACTTGCATTCTTGGGCAATTGCACACATACACATACACAAAAAGGATTATGTTTCTCACGTGTATGTCAATCATGTATGTTTTTAAGCTATAAGTTTCATGTTTATGATTACAAACAACGTTACTTTTGGTCTCAATTCTCATGGCTTAAACCTTACGTTATGCCCAGCATTTACTTGCTAAGGTCTTTTTTATGACAACAAGCTATGTTTAAGTAGTAGTATGTCTAGGATCATTTACTTGCTAACTTCTTTGTTATGACAGTAAGCTATGTTTAAGTAATAGTATGACTAGGATCATATGTTCTACACCAAATGAACTAACTCAAGCTAGACACAACCTGAACATATTTGGGGATAAGTATATGTAGCATTTGAAAATGTAAGAAGATTCCTCTTTAAATGGTAGAAATGGCCATAAGTGTTTGCACTCCCCCTAGCCATCGATGGAAGTAAGATTTATTTGGGTATTAGCCGATGTCACCCCAAGAGTGAACTCTACATCATAACCAATATAAAGATAATGCTTTTAGAGTGATATCTTCTTTTTTGGGTAGTTCAAGTTGGCATTCCAACACAGATGTATTTGTCTAGTAATCCCAGTCTTACAAGTTGGGTAGTTCAAGTTGGCACATATGTATTTATCTAGTAAAAGCCTCACAAGTTTTCCTAGCTATGATCATAAAATTAGTAATTAACCTAATTTTTTGTGGTAGTGTTAAAGTCAGAATCCTTTAAAATATAAGGAGTCTATGCCTACATAAATGATGATACTAATAAAAACCTTCATGGTCTCCAATTACATTCTAAAGGTGGGGCATAAATGTCATCTTTCTTTTGTTAAAGTTTTGCAAATTTCATCTTGTTTTTTGTCATCTAATTGGTATGATTTTTATTTCAATATCATGCATGATTCAAAGGCTTTAAGGTTTCAAGAGGTTTGGTGAATTATTTAGGGTGCACAAAGTTGATTAGAGTTTTTCTCTACATGCTTTGTAATATTTTTGACATTTGTAATCTCATTTTGTCTTTTCTTTAGTAGATTATGTAGTTGAACCAATAGTCATGCACCTCTAAAAAAACACAAAAGCTGAAGCAAGACCTTCATAATATAAAGTATTGAATTGCAAAAAGAAACGGAGAGTAAACAATATAACTTCTTGAAAATTTTGATTACAAAAATCGGTGGTTGTCCACCCAAGTTGTGCAACCATTCGTGCACTACAGGAAATTTGAGGGTGATCTAGACAAACTCTAGATGGAGGATGATTGGCTTACAAGAATGTTTGAACACAATGAATTTGATGATAAATGAAGATAGCCACTCGCCTGTGTGGTCCAAGTAATTTGATATCGATCTAGACAGATTGTGGATGAAGGATAACTTGCTTATAGGAGTGCTTGAACACAATGAACTCGATGACAAAATAAAGATAGCCAAACTAATCTATATAGTGTTAGCGTGGATGTCGGTCAGCTATGTCGGCCAACCCATGACTTGGTCCAAATGACCAACGAACCATATCATTCGAGTGGAACCATATTAGACTACAACACTATCCTACAAAAACTATGCACATCTCCCGTGTCCATTTGGGATTACATGGACCCTCAAATGGGCCACATCATCCGAGTGGAACCATATTAGACTACAACACTATCCTACAAAAACTATGCACATCTCCCGTGTCCATTTGGGATTACATGGACCCTCAAATGGGCCACATCATTGTGATTCGAGAATAGTGTCCTCGGTTTGTTGTCCATCACTCACTACTGTAATCACATTGCATGCATCCTACTTGGTATATTGCTTAGTTTGCATAAGAGTCTTCTAACCATATGGCCACATTTAGCCACCATCCAATGTCGAAAGTGGGAATTGCTAGGTGGTTAGGTGCTAAACACGTCAAGTACTTCTCATATAGGGGGGCACATTTAGCCATAGTCCCCAATGTCAAACTCTTAAACTGCTAGGTGAGGTGCTCAACACAACAAAAGCTACTCCTCATATAGGGGACCTTACAAAATAGAGAAAATCTTGCAACAATAACAACGGTAATAACAACACAAAGGTGAAGCATTCAACAAATGCCTTCCTAATAGTACCACCCCTAGATACCATTATTACAAATGATGAGGATTGTTATGTAATTTTATCATAGGATGAATAAATTTAATGGTTTCAATGTTCTTGGTAAGATTTGAAACTTTCAATTCTTAAAATATGGTATAAATTGCATGCTTGGCACCAAAATATCTATACATATGGTGCATTCTTTCTTCCAAAAATATCACATATTATCATAAAAGTATGAATGCTACTTTTACATCATAAGTCATCATTACCATGAAGTTTTAGTTGTAGTTTACGTTGTAGAACATTGATCTCAATATCTCCACCTAGGTTCGAATCCCAATGCTCTCATGTTTGAGACCAAGAATGCGCATCTATGTAATGAATTATTCCCTAGGTGTGTCCTTAGAAATAGTCTCCCATAATATCTCATGCTAATCAAATTAATGGACATGCATTTTATTTACGTCATGTAAAATCTTGTTTTGCCTACATAGATATTACACTTTAACCCTTGGTTAAATTGCAAACTATATGTAGACTTTTGAAGTTTATAACATGGTGGGATTCTCTCCAATTACAATATAAGAGTTCATCAAAGGCTAATGCATTTTAGACTTGTGTTCTTTATTCATCATTACTTCCCCTCCATCAAAGATGTTTAACCTTGGAATTTATCTATAGGGACTACCTCCTTTTTGCCTAAGCCCTAGTTAAACCTCACATGTTCATTTTTAAAATCTTTGAGAGAGCAAGAATGCATCTTTGTCGTAGTGTATGTGCATATGCCCCAACTGAACTACTCTTTCAATGAAGACTTACTTTTATACATAAACAATGTGAAGTCAATGAAGTAATGAAAAATGTGATTCATCATGTTTGTTTCAATCTTCAAAATGAAAACCTCTTATATTGTTATAATTTGGATATGCTTCTATGATTTATAAGCAAGTATGATGTAAATGCAAGTGTGTATGTGCATAAACACACATGTCTGTGTGCATGTACATGGTGTGCACATACACTGAGAGAGAGAGAGAGAGAGAGAGAGAGAGAGAGAGAGAGAGAGAGAGAGAGATTTTCATCTTTGGTCGGAATATATGTGTACAATAACTATGAATTGTTCCATTCATGCATCACTTTTTTTTGCAAGGGGCAAATGACTATAGCAAATGACATTGTATTCACTTTAGAAATTTTGACACCCACTTTTGAAACATCGTTGTGCATGGAAATTGCCAAAGACTAGCTTCTCCAAAGAAATTTTCAAAGAAATTGACACTTGAAAGCATAGTTGTGCATGGAAATTACCAAGACTAGCTTCTCCAAAGAATTTTTATCTGCACGTATAGGAAATATGTGAATTCACTTTGATTATTGTACGTATAACATTTAAGCAAACATTTAATGACCTTGTCATTGTTTTACCTTTTCTCTCATGTGTGACTATGTACAACCTCGCATCAAAAATGTGCATACTTATTGTTTTCCCTTTTCTCACATGGGCATTAAATGTGCCAACCTCCAAGTAGGCATTAAATGTGCTTTACTAATTATTGTACCATTCTCATGAGGAGGTACATTATTTTAACCATAATGAAATATACATACAACCTTCTTTTATTCTTTCATTAGGTGAGAATATGTACTACCTTCAAACATTTAATGTGCCTACTTGTCATTATTTTACCTCATGAAGGTACATTATCTTTATTGGAGCACGAACCACACTTGTTTACAATATTTGGCGTGCTTAGGAAAAATGTGTTATATGCCAATAAACAAAAAACTTTCCTATAGCAAGAGGAATTTGAGTATTTGGGACACATTATATCAGCTCTAGGCATAAAGATGGATCCAAAGAAAGTAGCAGTAATCTTGGCTTGGTTTGTTCCACATGACATTACTACGCTCAGGTATTTCTTAGGACTATTTGGTTTTTATAAAAAGTTTGTTATTTTCTATTCTGAAATAGCAGTGCCATTGACTGACTTGTTGCAAGTTACCGTTGTTTATGTCTGGACCAACATTTACCAGCAAAGTTTTGATAAATTGAAGAAGGCGGTTGCAATTGAACTTGTGTTGAAGATCGTGGATTCGTCATTACCTTTTGTCGTTGTCATTGAGATAAATGCTAGTAACATTCCCATAGGAGCTGTGTTGAGCCAAGAAGGACGATCAATGGCTTTTTAGAGTAAGAAACATAGTAGTTTGCAACGCAAGTGACCCGCACATGAGCTTGTATTATATGTAGTTATACATGCACTCAAGGTGTGGAGACATTACTTGTATGGAGTTGAGTTTACGGTATACATGAATCATGACACACAGAAGTATTTTTGTACAGCTAGATTTAAGAGGGCGTCAACAAGCAAGATGTGCCGAATTGATGCAAGAGTTTCACATGGAAATCTTGTATAGATCAGGAAAAGAGAATGTTGTTGGGTTGAAGCATTGTATCGTATAATGTAAATCTTGTATAGATCAGGAAAAGAGAATGTTGTTGGGTTGAAGCATTGTATCGTATAATGTATCAGATGAACAATATAGTCGAGAATGAGATCATTCCTAGAATACATGAAGCTCAAAAGACAAATCCATATATTCAATCGTTATGGAATAAGGCTAGCCAAGTAGATGACAAATCAGCTCCGTTTGATTTATTATTTGTGGTAAATGTAATTTACCATTGAGAATGGAATTCTCAAGAGGAATGGCAAGGTATGTGTTTCAGACTTAGATAATTTGAGGGTATTAGCAATACGAGAATTCACAGTAGTCAATGTGCTGGACACCCGGGAATTAAGAAAACAATTGAGCTCATTAAACGTTTCTACTGGTGGCCACAATTAAAGAAACATGTTAATCATTATGTGACACATTGTTTACAGTATCAAGTTACTAAATTCAAGCATGTGAAGTCACCTATATTGTTACATCCACTGCCTATTTGAGAGAGGTAATGGCAGAGTATTTCCATGGATTTCATTATGGGTTTATCCAGAACTAGGAAAGTTTATAATGCTATCTTTGTTATTTTGAATAGATTATCTAAGATGGCACATTTTGTTCCTACTACGAACAAAGTTGGATCTCCACAAGAAGTATAATTATTTATTATCAATGTGTTTAGATTAAAAAATCCATTGTGTCAGATAGAGATCTATGATTTAGAAATAATTTTTGGTAGCATGCTTTTGGTAAACTTGGCGCACAACTCTGCATGAGTAGTTGTGATGATCCATAGACTGATGGGGGCAGACCGAGAGAGTCAACCAAGTCTTGGAGAATATGTTGAGAGCTTATGCCGAAGAACGATAGAGCGACTAGGGAACGTATTTGCCTTTACTAGAGTTTGCGTATACTTTGCACAAGCATTCCTCTACAAACTTTTCTCCATTTGAATTAAATTATGAGTATAATCCATTGATGCCAGGTACAATTGGATTACCTCAGAAGACACCCAATGCATCTAAAATTTATCTCATATGCAGTTAAATTTAGTTAGATCTCGAGATTGTATTCATTAGGCTACAAATCAAGCGGTGAAGTAAGCTAATCCCAAGAGGATAGCTCGTTGTTTTATAAAGTAGGAGAAAGTGTTTGTACTTGTTTCTTGGAGAACTGAGATGCTTCATGCGGGTAAATCAAGTAAATTGTCGCCTAGATATTGTGGGCCATGGAAAATTCTGAAATGAGTCGAAGATGTGGCTTATAAGTTAGACTTACCATAAGACTATTGTGTCCACCTAGTATTTCATGTGAGTTGATTGAAGCGTCATCTTCATCACACGAACGGTGTTAATTTAGTTAATGGTGTAATTGCTTTTTGCAGGAACCTCATGTTCACATGCTGTTCTTTAAAAATTGGATGTTTAACAAATATTTATGGATATTCAGCATCCAAAGAAGATCTTCATGCCTTACTGATAATCTAAGGGTTGAGCATATCATCCATAAGTGCTTATCTTTGTTGTATTTCATGTTCATCATAAGCCTCTCTTGGCATGGTCCTTACAAGAGGCATTGGCAAGTCTACAAGCCATGTTCTCCTCCTGTATTGAGCTAAGAAGAGTGTAACTTGTTGGGTTGAGCTTCTTTCTCAGCCTATTAACCACCCTTTATAGGCTTGCACCTCAGCACCCTTAAGGGTATTTTTTAAACAACATGCATATAAACTCTCTTGGATGTTTTGGAGTAGACACTGCCCTTGACCAATGTATAAGGCAAGTGGTAAGACCCTCCCTTCCTCTATCCCATGGAAACCTATCTCATTTCCACTCAAAGAAATGGCCTCACTACCCATAGAGGAGGTGTTTGAGCCTCATTGCCAAAGGAGGAGGTGTTGTTATCTGTAGGAGATGGAGGTATGGTGAGAAGAGAAGCATGAGGCATGTTGATGGAAATCTCATATACAAGTCACTAAAGGGTGGCAGCCTTGTATTGATCATTGTGTGAGAATGGTCAAGGGGGAAAGCATGTGGAGAAGGTGGCATGTATGTCTTAAGCATGTCCACTATAAGAGGAACAATACGCAGAAAGAGTTGGGTGCACCATCTTAAAGTGTACATGTTCATCTCCACTGGGACATTGTTAAGTCCTAGGAACAACATCTCCAATCAGCACACATTGTAACTCACGAGCCAATTCTGTATAAGCCTATGTTATAAAGGATTCTCTCCTTGTTTTTGGTGTATGAGTATGTCCAATGCCTTCCCATGTTCCATGTGGCCATGTAACATGGTTAGCATTAAGGGGCGCCCAGGGGGGGTAGTGGGGGGTTCATTAGGAAAAATATGGACTCTCCATTTTGCCCCTTAATAAGGAGTGAATAAAAAAATGACCAATGAGAGCTGGGATTCCAGATCCATGTAACATGAATCGTTTTGTCATATCTTTGCCCAAATCTCTTAAGACAATAAAATAATAGATCCCATATCTTAAAAAAATAGAGAAATGTCAGATTTCATGTCAGATTCCATATCTTTCATGTCAGATTTACCTTGTGGTCAGCACATGGAACTTTGAAAATCGAATTTTGTTTTTTTTCCCTTTTTTTATGTGTAACTTTTTAGTTTCCCTCCTTTTGCATTTCACTACCTTTTCATTTCCCCCCCTTTTTTTTAGCATAATTTAATTTTGCCATATCTTCTGCAACTCTAGTTCTTTCTTCACAAAATTTTACAGGTATGTTGTCTCCACCATAGTTCTCTTCTCATAAAATTTCATCTCATTTGGACAAAACCTCTATGAGTTATGTACATTTTCTTACATGAACTTTCTCTTCTTTGCGCCACAAATAGCTATCGTGATTTGAAGTGGCATCAAATTCTTATTTTAGTAATGATCATATGTTAGGGTTTGTCTGTGTTTTATCTTAATGTAAGATAGGTTTGTTATGTTTTGTCTTGATGTGCTGTTGTTTATTTTCACAGGAGAAAGGTTGTGAGCAATAAGATTGTGCAAATCAAAGCAGTAAGTTGCTATTTATTTTGTGTTGTTTTAATCTTTATTTGTTGCTTATAATCTTCTCTACACCACATATAACTATCTTGATTTTAAGAGGCATAAAATACTTGTGAGTAATGATCATAGGTTTAGGGTTTGTTTATGTTTTGTACTAATGTGTTTATGTTAATTTTCATAGGTTGTAAGCAACAAGGTTGTGTGAATCAAAGCAATAAGTTGTTATTTATTTCTTGTTGTTATAATGTTTATTTGTTGCTTATAATCTTAACATAGATATTTATTAATCATGCAGTCCAACTTTGTTGTTATAATGTTTATTTGTTGCTTATAATCTTAACATAGATATTTATTAATCATGCAGTCCAACTTTGTTAATTTGGTGCTTTGTTTTTTATTGTAGATGTCTTCAAGGAGGAGGAATATCAGTAATATTCACATAGTGGAGGTGTTTAATAGGAGAGATGATGAAGCTGATTGGATCCCTGATCAATACAGTAAGGTAAATTGGATTTTAATGAGACCAAATACTCGTGGAAGTTTTGACAGGGTCTTTGCCACCACACAAGAGAATCAAAGTACCACAAGTGCTCACATAAATTAAGAATTAGTAATCAACTCCATACAAATAAAAGATTCAAACATATTAAGCATGGATATGAAAATAAACATGAGATAAAATCATATACTTGAATAAAACTTAAATGACATCACCATCAACAAAGGTTGGGTTAAATCTCCCCCTCATGCATGCTGGCTCCTTGCACAACATGAGTATTTTAATCATGTATTACCAAAATAGCCCTTAAGCCAACATGAAGCTTTTGCCAAAAATAGGACTCTACATTTTACAAAAATGATCAATCTTTCTAGAGGATGTTCACACATATCTAGTGTGTACCAAAAATAATAGTGAAGCTCTAGTTCACACGCAATACACCCGTGCACGTCGGTGTACATAAATATTTGAGTATAAATAAATGGCACGTGGCCAACCAAAAATAATGAAGTATAACTCATAAATACCGAGGCGATGTAAATGCCCATGCACATGACAAAATCTCCGAGAGACACCTCGTTCGGTGACCCTTGCACGTGCAACACCATCTTTGGTGTGATGCTCGTGCTTGCGACACCTCATTTGGTCACCCTCGCACAAGTACGATGCCTCATTTGGCATCCTCGTACTCATCACCTATACTCAACAAGTCAACATGTTAGGTGACGTAATCAAACACCAATATCAACAACACTAGCATGCGTACACATGGCATCACCCAATCACAGCATACATAGCATAGACCCGCAAAGCATATGCCAATTGCACTTACACGATACTAATTGAAAACATGGCACAATGGTCGGACGGGCGTCCCCAATAGACCATAGAGGGCCAATAATGTAACAAGTTTCAAGGTCAAGCTCAAAGATGTAACATACCCCAACAAACAATGGAAAGGTGGAATCATAGAGTTTAGGAGATGCACCAATGTTACAATAACAAAGGCTTTCATTCAGCATGTTTATATGCACAAAGAGATTCGAGTGCATCATGACAAGTTCAGTGCGAGACATAAGCCTAGCAGAAAGTTTATATCTCTCTGCTTTGTGTTCTTGTGCTTTGAGTCCAAGCATCTTTTAATATAAGCATGTTTGTTGCTTGCAGCTTTATATCCATCAACTCTGCATGAATGGCAAAATGTAGAGTGCTTAAGTGGAAAGCTAAATGTTTTACATGCAAAGATAGATGCCTTGATCTATGACAACAAGAGTGCAAACAAATTGGCATCTCAGAATGTTTACTTTTATGATTCCACATATGTTGTGGAGAGACATAGTTTGGAGTACATTCCACTACCACCGTTGTCTAGCCAGGAATGGTATATTCCACATATGTTGTGGAGAGACATAGTTTGGAGTAGATTCCACAACATATTCCACATATGTTGTGGAGAGACATAGTTTGGAGTAGATTCCACTACCACCGTTGTCTAGCCAGGAATGGTATAATCCTAGCTTAGACATATCAGAAGCATGTAGGGTAAAGATTAAAAGCTGATGTTCATGCTACCATGAAACCCTCCACATGCTCTAAAGATGTGCATCTAAGTTGGTTTGTTCCAGTTAGTTTGTTTGCACATTTGTTTGGATCTTGTGAAGTAGTAAAGAAAAATAAGATAACATATCAATACAAGTGCCCATATGAGGATTAGATGACTGAGTTACTAGGTGAGTCATGGCATCTCAAGAGAACTCACCATGATGATATCATTGAGTGCAGAATCAGTGTGTTAGATGTTACCTTTAGGTAAGAATACAATGTTGTTGATTGTTTATAGGTTTTATTCATTAGTACTTCATTCCAAGACAACGATCATTGATTGTTGTTGTTGTTTTTATGTTTTTATGTTTGTTCTTGTTGATTGTTGTTTTTATGTTTTTATGTTTTTATGTTTTTATGTTGGTTGTTTGTGTTTTATGACAGGTACTTCATTGCAAGACAAACTTTGTGCATTCGCTTCAAGTATAGGAGGTGGCACCTTCTAGGAGGGGAGTGGCTCAGCTTGGACCAAGACATGCAAAATGGCACACGTATTCAGCACTCATTGATGTGAATATTCTTTGGGAGGGTCATTACCCTTTTAGCGTTAATGTAGAAAGTCATTGAAAGACAAATTTAGGAATTTTGGGAATTATTCGAGTCCCATTTCTTATAGGATTGGTTGGAAACTCGATATTTTTGTGTAGTTTGAGCTAACATCTATTTGTTGGTGCACTCTTTGTGCCATTAGATTATATCTTGACACAACTATTTGGCGTATTTATTTGTAGTTGTATAGATACATACGTCAATGCAACAATATTGGAAGGACAAGGGAAACATGACACTAAACTTAATTGAGATTATACAACACCTTTCATATGAAGAAGATAATGTTAAATACTATCTCCACTTTGAGACATTGAAGTAAAAACATGGGCTTTATTTAATTTGCCAAAAGAATTCTAAATATTACTTAAAAAGGAACCTTAGAAATGAGAGATCTCTAAAGGGTGTGGTGTAAGAAACAACAAAACAAAAAGTAAATCTCAATGACAGTAACAATGTGCTAAGTTTACGATTGATCCACACATAAAAACCCATCTTAGACACTATATCAAGATGATAAATCATGATATATATGCTCAAATTTGAGGGACATTGAAGTAAAAACATGGGATAATAATGCCAAAGAACACTTGGAAAAGGAACCTTAGAATTGAGGGATCTCCAAAGAGTGTGGTGTTTAGAAACACGAGAAGCAATCAAATTTCAATGAGATTGTTACATTCAAGTTTACAATTCATCCAAAGACAAAAACCCTTCGTAGACACTTTGTCAAGATAATAATTGAGTACAAATTGTATCTCAAACATAGCGTTTTCTCATGTATTGCTCCAATACATACAAAGTTTCTCTATCATAAGCTGCTTCATTTACTAAAGTTTTGAAGTATACTCCCGTTTGTTCTTTGCATAAATCCAACCAAGTAACCATGCGCTGATTGTTGTCTCCAAAAAACTTTAATAACCCGCCATTGTGGCTCATAAGCTCCCAAATAAGCTTTCTTATGCATGCTCGTCTTGTGCATACCAGAAATACTACTCCATTGCCAAGTTTTGTAGATCTGTTATCATCCCAAAGGATGACACTTTTCTCTTTCCAGCTCTCCGTATCTATAAAGTGATCTTCTTGATCAACAAGAAGTTCCGCAAGATTATCCTCTTTGGTATTAGTAATGTCTTTGTCCATAACAAGGTTAACCAATGGCCATTTGATGATGCTTCCAACTGCTTGAGACATTGTTCTTGCATCCATTGTGGCAAATGGAATGAGAAATGTGTCATCAAAGCTTTGTTGAACATGTATTGCTGCACATGTCTCACCAATGAATTGAAAACCACATGTTTGCAATGGAATGAATAACCCCACGTGCCTTCCTTGTAGAACCATTAATGAGAAACACTGAAGCACCTTGTTTTAGACCCTGCAATCCCTAAGAAAATCAAGATCTCAATAAGAAAGATTGAAGAAATGTTTTTACAGTAGTACACAAAACTATAAATGTAATTCAATCTCAACATGAGTTCAGGCTCCAACCAAAGTTTAAATCTCACCTATCAATGCTAGTTTGCTAGGAGGCTAGGCTCCATCTAAAGCTTGAGCCTTGCCTGCATATGCTAGCTTGTTAGTAGGAGGCTCCATGAGCCTCACCATCATATGTTAGTTTGCTAGGAGGCTCCAGTTATAGTTATCATCCTCACTTGCATAATATATTAGTTTGCATATGTTAGCTAGAAGGGTAGGTTCCTCCAACAAAATTTTGAGCCTCACCCGTGGATGCTAGTTCGCTTCTAGGAAACTGAAAGTAAAGTTTGAACCTCACCCACAGATGCTAGTTTGCTTGGAGGCTCTAACCAAAGTTTGAGCCTCACCTTCATATGCTAGTTTGCTATTAAGAGGTCCCAATTGAAGTGATAATCCTCACCTCATGTATATGCTAGTTTCCCAAGAGGTAGGCTTCATCACCCTCTGCATCTGGCCACACCGTTTCATTGGGATATTGAGTCAAGGTATGGTTTCAATTAGCCATCAATGTTTCATAGCTACAAAAGGCAAAGGTGAGTGGTTACAACAGCAGCAAAGGCAAAGAGAAAGCAATAGAGAGAAACAATATGCTAGTGAAGAGAATGTGACATGGAAATGAGCAAATGGACATTGGATTTGAGACACTCTTCTCCTTCGTGAGTGCACAACTCAAGTTTGAGCCATTGTGCATTATATAGATTTTAGTTGAATTTTTAATTGCATAGTTTATAAGTATGTTCGGGTGTATGGGGAAAGAGGGAAGAAAAGAAGAAATCTCAAGCTCAAGGTCAAGCTCAAGGCTCAAACTTGAGTTTGAGCCTTGTCTATTACACAAGCAAGTAAGAATAGAGAGGGAAGCTAGGATAATCCCAGAGAACAAGTGCGGTGTGGGTGAAGAAGGGTATATAAACAAAAGTGAAACTAACTATAATCAAAAGACCTGGGACCTAGGCCTGAAGAGCCGTGATGTTGATCAAAACAACAACTCGATAAACTACCTACAAGTTCAGATACAATATTGGGCACCAATTTCAAAGAAGAAGAATGCAAGTGATGTGGAGGTTTATAAGGATTGCTGGAACAAGTATTGGCGAGAGAACAGAAATGATCCTCAGTGTTGGGAAGACACTAGCTGCATCATTTGGGCATGGAAGCCCAAGGGTGGATGACTTCCAAAGAAAATCAGGATTCCAAAGGCTATAATACTCAAGGCCAAACAAAATCAATTGAATCAACATGAAAGTGAGGCACCATCACACGTCAGTTGAGTTGAGCAAGAATGATTTGTTAGCACATGGGCAACTAGCTTCGTAATCTTTTAGCAATGTTGTATGAAGCTACCAAACTCATAGTTCAATCATTATTCAGATTGTAATGCTTTCTTAAGCTTTTAGATTTATGGTTCACCCATTGTTCTTAAGAATTTTGATTCAATACAGATGGTGATCTTTTTAATTCTATCACCTAGTCTTTCTTACAACCTAAAGTTACATTGAATATCCTTTCTTTGTTAAAGTTTATGTGTTTGATGGTCAACTGGAGGCTATGTGATATAAACAAACTTAATTCTTGGTGTGCGTGTGTGTGTGTGTGCAGGCAAATTTACATCCCACCAACATCATATATACTTGTTACAAATGTACACTAGTACATAAATCATATCGCATTATTCAAATGCTTGTTGTTTGAGAACATCTAATAATAGATCTTGCAAATCGCACAGTAAACATTGTATTGGATCTAACAAAGAATTGTCCCAAAATTGTGCATATTTTCCAAAATTCCTAAATTTGAGTTTTTACCCCTTAGTTTTCTGAGGCAAGAAATCCAACTCATGTCCAATGATCCCCCTTGTAATTTTTATTTCAAGTTGGATGGTAGGAAGGTTGGGAGTCGAAGTGAACATTGCAAAACATGCAAGTAGTGTGTTGTTCCACACATCCTTGAAATTGTAAAGTCCATGTAATTCTTATTCTTCCAAGTGAATATTAAAAACTGTTTCTCTAAAAGTGTTGTAAATTTAATTTTATTTCATTTTCATAAATTGTAGTGGTTTTTCTAAGTCTATTGTGTTTCGAACCTATTAATATGTAAGAAAATAAAGATAAGTATAAGTAAGTATAATTGTAAATATAAGTATAAATTTATATTTAAGTATAAATAATAATATATTAATTATTCTAAAAATATAAATATGATTTATGATTTCTTATATTTTAATGATGTGTCATTAATTTTAAGTCTATGGATATAAGTATTAAAATAAATATAACTTTAAGTATATATTTAAGTGTAAATAATAATATAAGTAAATTTGTAAATAATATTATTAATAATATTATGTAACAAGAAATATAAGTATGATTTATTATTTATTATATTTTATTGAAGTGTCCTTTATTTACTAAATTATAAACATAAGGTATTAAAATAAATATAAGTTTAGAGATATTTTAAGTACAATAATAAACATAAATATAAATTACATCCATCCAGCCCTCACGAAACCCAAAGTCATGACCCATCACTAGCTTCATTGAGTGCTATCACCATTAAAGGGGTGGAGTAGCTCCTCATGTAGGATGTGTTGGAGCTCTTGTAGTTTTAATAAAATAAATATTACTCTATTAAAATTTTAATAAAAAATATATTACTTTATTAAAGTTTTAATGAAATAATATATAACTTTATATTTATAAGTATAAGTTGGGGTTATTTTTCATTCACTTTTATTGCATTCTCTATCTCTCACTTTCTATCTATCTTGCTTGTTGCTCCCTTTACGCCTTCACCATGGCTTCTCATCACACAGTGGATGAGTGAAACCCTTACGGGATGTGATGATATCACATTTTTTTGCTCGGTGGATACCCCTAGAGTTCCTCTTCTCCATGAAGAGTGGTGACAACAATAGAAAGGTTGTGCAAAGAGCCCTTGCACATGTTCCCCCCCTTTCGATCTACCTCTGTGCCCCTCACTTTTGAGGAGGCAAACCCGATCGATCTCATCGACGACGGGATATTGCCTTTGCTATTTATATATTACGATGAGGAGCCAGTGGTGCCTCTTCTCACCTATAAAGAGAAAGATCCAGAGGAGACAGTCTTGGACAAGCAAGAAGAGGCAGCACGTAGCTTGTCTTTGGACTTGTCGACTATCCACCCTACTGAGAATGCAAAACTTGCATCATTGAGTGCCATCACTATAGATGGTGTTGAGTGCTTGCTCATGCAGGATGTCCTTGAGGTCTTGGATTTGAGGGAGGAAGAGCTCTACTGCCACCTTGTCCGGAATGTTGATGAAGACCTCATTGACTTTGACACTGTGGATATCCCTCCCCAAGTAACTGAGTTTGGCCGATATACGATGGCACGAGCATGGATGATGTCTCTGCAATCATCTAGATCCAAAGAAGTGCTGTAGAAGCTGCTTCTCAGTATGATATCTTAGATGCAGAATTTGAGAGGGTTTAGGAGGAGCTCTTTGGACCTCCACCACGCATTGACCTCTCGGACCGTGTACATGGTGATAGAGCGATTCTTGGGGGGTAGACCTAGATGCACCGGACATGAAAAAGAATGAAGAGGCTGAGAGGTACGTAATGTTTTTTAAAAAATCTTCCTGAAAATTTCAGTGCGGGGCCTTAAGGGTCTGGGGACCCCACACATGTAATCTGGGATGCATCGGGGCCCTCCAGTCATGCCAGCTGAAGGATGGCAAGGATTCAGGGTCATCCTCGCTAGCCTTTGGTGGTTGGCATGCGTGGAGGGCCCCAATGCATCCCAGATTACATGTGTGGGGTCCCCAGGCCCCTGAGGCCCCGCACAGACAATTTCAACTCATTTGAAAATATGTTTTTCATGTAATTGTATTTTGGAATAATTTTTGATATTCTATTTTTGCATGCAAATATTTTCTTCAAGAAATTGTTTATGTATGAGTTTGCATCAAGAGCTGGTGGAACAAGGGGTGGCGGAGGAAGAGTCCAAGATGCAGCTTTAAAGGAGTATATTGGCAAAATCTTCCAATACATCATTGTCTTTCAAAAATTATCCTCCCTTGATGGACAAGTCTCTCTCATGAAGATCAAGGCTTTAACAAAGGGTGCTTCATTAAAGTCCATGCCTGTGAAATCAAGCTTAGAGAAGGTGGTGCTCGTGAAGCGCTCCAAGCTCCTATATTTGTTTGAAGCTCAGCGTGGAGGGAAGATTCATTCACTAGTTGGCCTGGGCCTTGCTATTGGGAAGATTGATCTTCATGCTATCCAACTCGAGCTCGAAGGAAATTTTGTTGTAATTCCTTCGCTTAAACCTAATGACTTTGCTGAGCCTAGTACTAAGAGGTGTAGAGTTTAGGGTTTTTGTACTTGCTTCTATGTCATGATGTAACAGTTTCTATATTAATAAAAATATATTTTTAAATTTTTGTTGTATTCATGCGATCAACAAATAATATTTAATCATTAATTTAAAATTGAAATCACAATACAATTATGATTGCCAGATGCAACAAGGATCAAAAAAATATATTTTCATTAAGTAAAGCATTTACATCATGATCACATGTAATTACATTGTGAAATATAAATGAGATTATCCTAAACCCTATACTGCGGCTCATCACCATAATCTTCCCTCCACTTTCGCATATCTTTGTCTTAGTGATGGTGACTCTCTTGGCATGGACTGTTGTGTACACTTTGTCACCATATATGTCCACCAAAAAAGCTTCAGCAGCCTCTTGAAGATCTTCCAAAGCTACTACTAGCAGTTCATCGTGTGGGAGCCTCACTATTGCCGACTCGACGATGCCATCGAGATAGCTGGCTCACGTTCAAATCATCCATAATCTCCTTAACGAGGCGATGAAAAGGCCTCCTCAGGATCAGAAGGTCTGATGTCCTCTGATACTTTTTGATTTCTCAAAGAGTGACGGTGCTGGGTCTCCACCGACGTTTACGATGTGTGGGCAGTGGTGGGGGCCTGACCTTCACGGGATCGACCCTCTTGTTGTTGGCAGTCTGCTTGTGGTGTGTGAGCCATGTTCTTGAAGAAGATAAAATAAGAATAGAATGAAAATGAAAGATTCTAAACTTATATTTATAACTTCAAAAATTGAAAATATAACTTATATTTATATTTTTATAGAATGAAAATAAATAACTCTTAAATTTTTGTAGTATTTTTTATTATATTTACTAATTTCCTTATTTATAAGAGCCCCTCTGATGCAACATTGCACTAATTCCCTAGGGTTTCTAGAACTCCCTTCCATGTTTAAAGCAATCTAATTTTTAGAGTAATTTTTATTATATACATTTTTTTAGTAAAGATAAAATTCTTTAAAATTTCTAAATTCATTGAAATTTTATACACTTATAGTCTCATGCATACATGTTGTGTGAAAAATCCTAAATCCATATGAGGCCTGTGAACAAAAAAATAATGCTTTCGATAAACTTGAAAAACTATACAAGAGAAAAAGATAATAACATCCAAGATATTGAGAAAGAAACATCAAATTGTACTTGTATTAAAAACACTTCTCATAGATTACAAGTACAATGAAACACAGGTTTACAATGCATCATATATTTACTCAAATCATATTATCCATATTCGAATTGAACGCATCACCATTATTACGAATCCTTCGTACAAGTCTCAAATCCTTGTCCAATATAGGAGTGATGCGCTTCGCATGAATAGCTGCCAACAACAATTGACCATCATGCATGAGGTCCATCGAATATACCTCAGAGCTTCTTGAAGAGCTAGCAAGGCTTGGGCTGACCATCGTTGCACATTGTTGACTGTAGAACTAAGTCTTGCATAGAACCTATTATGAGACATTTGCTAGAGATCTTGCAATATTTTCTCTCACTAGTCTTGCAAATGGCGCCCTTGGTATGATTAAGTTTGTACTTTCCTGATACTTCCTTATTTCTCAAAGAGTAGTAGTGCCTGGTCTCCATATATGCTTCTTATGACATGGTGGATGTGGATGTGGATGTGTTGTACCTGTAGTAGTGCCTCCTAGATTGTCAGATTAAGTGCGCTCACTATCAGTCTCCGTTGGTATATTGAGCTAGGGCTATGTTGGGCGAGTCTTAGTAGGGTTCCTCTTAGCACTTTGCTTGGTGCATGCCATGCCTTGAAAGCTAGAAGACTATAAAATGTAGATGTCTCACCACTTATAAGCACTTATGAGTAATAGTTTAGTCAACTTAAAAAATAACACAACTGTTCACACACAATCCAATCATTTAATATTATAGTTATAGTTAGTGAGATTATGGGTGATATATCATTTAATATTATAGTTATAGTTAGTGAGATTATGGGTGATATATCACATTGGTTTACAAGCTCTATGTGAAAGCCATTTTGGTTTAGTAGAGTAATACTTGCATCAACAAAAAATTACTGAGTTTCAACTTGCATTTGCTTATTTGAAACACTTGACTCTTGGGTTTTCCACTTGCTTCCCTTTCTTTCTTGAGCTCTCAATCATTCAACATGTCTCTCTACTTGATGAATTCTCAAATCATGCTTTTCTAACCTCACATATGACTCTTTGTATTGCCTATGATCCATTGGACATAGGTTTCTTCTCCTCTAGCCTTATTACTATCTTTCTATACCACCATAGAAGTAATTGTTTCATTGGATTGACATCATAGATTCCATCTCCATGAGTAGTTATCTTTTGGAAAGCACATCGTGCTTGCCAATGAGATCGCTCCATGCCCTCTATAGATAATATCGCTAAACTTACTTGATTTGCAAAGTAAGGACCATGAGCATGCAATATATGCTACATCAATAAACAACGTAATCATAGTTAGTCCCTAAAACCATGTAAATTAATTGTAATGTCACACTTATTGTAATGTCACACTTACCATGTAATGTGTTATACTACTTGAAGTCCAGGATTCAACAACTCATGCATAGAATATACCAATCACCTTCTTAAACTCCTTGGAATCATTTGGTTCAAATGTCATCTTCTGCAAAAGCACTGCCAATTTGTCAAGAGTAATCCACACATTTGATTTTGCTACTCTAGTCTTTCCTCCATTGCTTCGATCACAAATGACCATATGTAACTTTTTCCATGCTTCATATTTCTCTGGTTGTTATACTAGTATATCTCCATTTTCATTTCGTGGTATGAAGAGAGGAATTTCCTTGCTTTTGAGCCGCCAAAGCAAGGCTTGCATGGTACATTGCTGCTTGCTCCAGACTTTTTTTTAACCTTATTTATTTCTACCTGGCCTTGATGTAAACCCATCCCAGATAATACTTCTTCCACCCTTTTACATGTTTCTTGGGCATCAAAAGTTGGCTGCATTTTATAAGCAAAACACACATATTCATAAACCAATTTGTGTGTGATCCTCACTAGTGCATGCAAAGTGCAAAAGTCCTCTTATTAAGGAGACTTCAAAGTTTTGAGATCTCCAGCAAGGTGCCATTCCACGTGATACTCACCATAACCTTCCACGTGCATACAATATATGCAAGGAAACTCTGCATTTGCTGCATTTGACACACCAAACATGCACTTCAAAGTTTTGAGAGCTCCAGCAAGGTGCCATTCCACTTGATACTCACCATAACCTTCCACGTGTAAATTTTCACCATGATTTTGATGTTGCATTATATTAGGTATCTCTGTAAAGTTAAAGAAAATCTTCAAAATCTCATGATCTTCCTTTGGTACTTCAAATGCAGCAAGCCTTCAAATTTCATTCTCAGATTGTACACTAAAGTAATCAGGATGACTAGGCAAGATGTTAGGATCCAGTGCTCTATTCATGAGAGTTAGACTAACACGTTCTAACTTCTAACCTTTGATAAGCTCACTTTCATCAAGCTTCAAAACAAATTTTAAATTGCCTTCACATTCTGCAACAATAGATATACTATAAAATTTTACCATTAGAGATTGTAACTTGCATACATCTAACACAAAATTGTTATTTGTGTGCAAGACAAATGGCACTTCCTTTGACCCATACTTGCATACATGTCTGTGACATAAGTGCATTGGCTCACCAATTAATTGTTCCACCTTACTGTTTAATGATTATCGTGCTTGCACCACATGAAATGGTTTAAGAAGAGGTAATACCCTTTTCTTTTGCAATAATTTTTTAAACCTTGTATCTAAATATTTGTATATCATGCCATAAGACTGAGAACTTATTCCTACCTTATCACATATTCCCTGCATATCATTGTGAAGGAATCACTTACCTCTTGTAAGCATTGTATGATAACTTCATCACCACCTGACTTAAAATTTGGGCATTGTATGATAACTTCATCACCACACCTGACTTAAAATTTGGGCATTGTATGATAACTTCATCACCACCTGACTTAAAATTTGGGCATTAACTTCATCACCACCTGACTTAAAATTTGGGCATTGTATGATAACTTCATCACCACCTGACTTAAAATTTGGGCATTGACGTACGGACTTCACCATATCTTTAGTGAGAGTATCTTTTCAATTCCTTGATTCAATTCATTTTCTAGATTGCTATAAACATCTTTTGCATGTTATCAAGTTGTGCATAGATCCTTCATCTATATTGTCAACCTCTCTTTGCCAACATGTGAATAGGTTTATATGACCTTTGGCATTCACGTACCTCTCGTGTCGTTGTGGGCCCATAAGTGACAGCCTTCTCTAGCATTGTCTTTATCTTCTTAATGCTAGCCTGTAAATCATTAACTTGGTTAATCAAACTAGCATTTTGCATTACCATGTCATGCATAGCATCTTGCAAAACATTGTTCTCTTCTTGTTTTACCAACAATGATCTATTAAGTTTCATGATCTGTTGTGCAGAAACATGGGCTTGGGTTGCAAGTCTCCAAGTATAACCGTGTAACCTTGTATTACCCTCGTAAACATACTTGACAAATGATGTTAGTCCTAAGAATTGGGGAGATTATTGTGTAATAGGATTAGGTGGATATATAGACCCATCAACCCATCAAACCAAATATCTATATTGTTGTGTATATAGGATTAGGTGGATATATAGACCCATCAACCCAAAGATCTATATGTTTTTTCCCTGCTATTTTGTGTAATTGCATCACTGATGGATTCATTGAAACCTCAATTCTCTTGTACAATGGGGCATACTCTTCATCTAGTTGGAAGTGTATACGTCTCTTCTTAGAGCTTCTTGCTTTCCTAAAACATCAAAAAACTAGAAACACTTAGATACATAACTATCTCCATTGAGTACAATCAATGCCTACAAGAAAACTCACATAAAATTTCATGATTATTAACATATATGTGTAACTTAACACCAACTTTAACACATATTATCATTATTAACCAACAGTAATGCACATATTATTTTTATTAACCAACAATAAAACATATCTTACTATTAACTTTATTATTTAGTAATGCACATAACCAACAAGAAAACATAACTTATAGAACTCAATTGAGCACAAGATTAATGAAGAGGGAAATGGTTTGTTGGCTCCAAGAAAATGGCACCAAAAAATAAAATCATTCTTCATTATCTAGCTTTGTAAACAAGTGCAATAGAACAGGAGGGAAATACAAACTGTTTGGAGATGGAGGGAAACACAAACTGTTTGGAGATGCAAATTTGAAAGTAGAAGAAGAAATGAGCTATGGAAAGAAGAAATGACCTAAAGAGAAGAAGAAGTTGTATCACAAAAAAAGCAAAATTCGTAATGCACTATTCTCTAAAATAATAAATCTAAACACATTCTTAAAATCTTAAAAAATGTCTATTCTCTTCAAATCTCTATAAAAAACATAAAAACATAGTAGAATGTAGATAAAGCACGGATCTACGTACTTGTAAAAAGAAATTATGAAATACAAAGTACAAATCAAGATATTCTATTTTTAAGATAAAATCCGTCTAGAATTACGAAATGATTGTTTCTTCAATCATAAATGAATCTGGGCATTTAAGAATGTCATATCTTTTGAGAAATTTGAAACCAGCTTAAATAAAAAAACAGTTTTTGAGATATTCGAGTTTTGAGCAGGTCTAGTATAGTCAATAAAATAATAAGTGAATCTGTTATAGAACTAATATTTTGAGATGTACAAGATTCAAGAAGAGAAGAGAGAGGAGCAATATTGTAACATTATTTTTGCACTTTTCCTTGATTCATGGAAGAGAGAGAAAGCCCTTAGAGGGTCAATTTGTGAGTCCAAAGTTTTCCTAATGGTTGAAATTATATGCTCATTTTATAGATAAGGTTGTTTGTGTGTGTGTGTGTGAAGCAAAACATCTCATGTTGAGATAAGGTTTGTGTGTACCAAACCCTAGCCTAGAGGCTATAAAGGGATCAACTCTATCTCATATTTTGTGAGAGGAAAAAGGTATTTTTAAACCATATTTTTAGCTAAAGTACCCATAAATGTTTTGCTATACTTTCTCTCACTCTCTCTCTCTCACTCTCTCTCTCTCTCTCTCTCTCTCCACGTTTAGCTTATCTCATCTTCCCACGTTTGCTCTCCTCCCAAGTTTTTGAACAAGTTTTAGACTCAAGTTCACTCAGCTTAGAAGATTGAGACTTATACTCATAGAAAGACCTAAGAGCTTGCTTGATTTGATTGTTTGAAAGTGACTCCTTTTATATGAGGTGGGTAGCCCCCTATATGAGGTGGGTAGCCCCCTATATGAGGAGTGGCCATTGTGTCAAGCACTCAGGCAACTGCCACCGATAGTTCCTAGTTTTGACACTGGACGGTGCCCAAATGTGTTCATATAGTTAGGAGATGGCTTAGTAGACTTGGCACCCTACCAAGTAGGATGCGTGCTTGTGCAAGCAAATGTGACCACAATAAGTGCAAGACAACAAACCGGAGACACATTGTTCTCGGATTGTCGGGCATATTTGAGGGTCCAAACAATCTCAAATGGTCGTGGGGGGACTATGCATAGTTTCTATATAGGACTTGTTGTAGTCTAATATGGTCCCACTTGGATGATACGGTTGGTTGGTCATTTTGGACCAAATCGACGATGTCAAGCCAACATGGTTGACCTACTTCCATGCTGATATAATAGTTTGGATGTCTTTGTTTATTATAGTTTAGTGTGTGTTCAGGCACTCCGATAAAGCAAGTCATCCTCCATCTAGAGTTTGTCTAGATTTCCATCAACTTACTCGCAACACATGGGTGGGTGGACAACCATTAGTTTGTAATCAAAGTTTGCAAGCAGTTATATTGTTTACTCTCCAGCTCTTTTTGTAATTATTTTTTGTTTTATTTTACACATAATCTTTGTATGCCCATAAATCATGCAAGAAAGGTGCTTTAAAATTCTTTTCATTAATTAATTTCACCATTACCATGTTTGAAGTGGTGATTTAAGGTTTCTGGTTGTGTCTTTCTCATGTTGCTTTTATATCAAGCTCCCTAATGTGGTGGACACCAGCATAGTTGAGGTAACAATAATAAGAGTCCTCTCCCTCAATTATATTCTAGATAAGTCCAATCTAGGAGCTTGGAGATGATAACCAAAGAAAAGAGAACCCCAAGAGCAAGCTCACATAATTAACAGATGGATACATCTCCACCCCATAAGAGCAAGCCCACAGAACTAACAGATCGGTACATATTCCACCCCATAAGAGTAAGCCCACATAATTAATAGATTGATACATATTCCACTCGTATTGGCACCAATTTTGGAAAGAGACCATGGCTATTCTCAAATATATTACTAACAAGATCATTGGGTGTCCTAAAAATAGGCTAAAAACAGGCCTTTCTATACCTTTAATGTCCAATCACACTTAGCTACAAAAAGGAATTTCATGATAAGATTTTCTAATGAAATATCACACATGAACTCAGGAATCTAAAGATGTAATGTGATCAAGAATTGGATATCTATAAGTACACATTTTCTTGTGCACTCTTAGCAAGTATCTCATGTCATATATTTGGACTATAGGATAACATGTCCTTAAAATGCTTATAACTTTTGCATATTAGCTCCAATCAACAAGCAACTTTGAACATGCCAAATTCACATAACATAGAGTTTAACTTGATTTATTGGTATTCTTTTGAGTTTTGTTTCTATTTTGTAAAATTATTTTATGAACTTACAATTGCTAAAAGTACACAAGATTGACAACTTACAATGCTCAAATTTTAATGATTAGAGTTTTTTAGATATCATTTAGAAAATTATGACAATCTATTAGAAGGCCTATGAAAGTTTTATAATTTATTAATAAGAAAAGAAATATTTATGTAAATTACTCTAAACTCCTATGGGTAAAGGTAGAAAATTATGACAATCTATTAGAAGGCTTGTGAAAGTTTTATAATTTATTAACAATAAGAAATTAAAGA
The DNA here is from genome assembly GCF_041138505.1 of Cibotium barometz. Classification (NCBI taxonomy): domain Eukaryota; kingdom Viridiplantae; phylum Streptophyta; class Polypodiopsida; order Cyatheales; family Cibotiaceae; genus Cibotium; species Cibotium barometz. The sequence continues at coordinate 25,671,865 of NC_141087.1, forward strand.
TTTATGAAAATTACTCTAAACTCTTGTGGGTAAAGGTAGTTGTAATGATAAATTTATATTTCAACAAATTGGGTTAATTTGAGTTTAGGAAGCCCATTTTCACCTCTAACAAGTGAAAATCCTCTTTTGGTGTCCATGCATAATCTAGGCTTGGCAATGAGGCAAGCCTAGAAGCCATGCCATGTGTAAGCCAAATTAGCTTTTATATACTAGACTTGATGGGGTACACCTCCTACATGTCTATCATCCCACCTTGTGTCCATCTCAGCTTGGAAAAACTCCACATTAGCATCAAGCCATATCACCTTGCCACCTCAACTATCCATGCTAACATGGTCAACCTAATTGAGTTACTAAGTCATTATTATAGTCATTAATAAAGCCACAACATCCCTGGCCACGTCTTTTGAATTTTACTTCCCATATGTTGACATGGCATTCCACCTCATGTGATGCCATATCATGCATGCATGTACACATGGATATGCCACATCACCATCACATCAGCACATGGCAATCACCATGCCACATCATCATCCATCCCACCCATGGCTTCATGCAAATGATTTAATTTTTAAGTATTTAACAAAAAATATTTTTAAAATAAAATATATCCAATAAAATCCAAACAAAGTTAGCCATAATATTTCATATTTAAAATAAGAAAAAATCTACATTCAAAAAATATTAAAGTCAAGGCTATATATATTATTAAGAAGATATAAACAAGTAATAAATATTAATTGTAAAAACTATAAAAAGTATAAAAAAAATTATGTATTCCCTAACTTTAATATATTTTAAGCCATCTTCAATATATATATATATGAACTAACTTTAATATATTTTAAGCCATCTTCATATATATATATATATGAACTAATAAAAATATATTATAAATTCAAAATATATAATTATATTAGGTATTATAACTATATGAAAATTATTATTATTTAGTTATTAAAATTTAATAATATATATAAGGATAAAAGAATGTATATTTATACAAATAATAAATATTTAAAAAGTTTTCTAAAATCTTTTATCTAGCTGTACTCTCTCTAGCTGCACTCTCTATTATATATTGGCACATAATTCTAAGCTCGTTTGAGTAAACTTATGGATGAGCTCTATTTTATCTACCTAGCTTGAGTAAACTTGTGGATGAGCTCTATTTTATCTACCTAGCTATGAACATTAATATCATATTAATCCATATCTTAACTCTTCTAATACCTTCTAATCCTCTTAGCTCTTCTAATATCTTCTTAACCTTGTCTTAGGTATTCTAATACTATTAGCTCTTCTAATCCTCTTCTTAGCATTGCCTTAGCTCTTAGAATGGGTTCCAAAAGCTATTGGATCCAAAAAGGTGACAGGTCTAGGAACTACCCTGCCCATCTCATTAATGAGGAGGAAAGGAAAAAGATAGCTTGTGAGCATAACAAAGAGTAGAGATTATGCGAATGAGTGGCAACAATTATCATAATGAATATTCAACACACTCCTCCCCCTTTGCCTCCCCCATCCCCTTCGCTGCTCCATAAAAAAACCCACCCCTCATCTAGCTCCTTCTCTACCCCCCCTCCTCCTCAAGAATCCATATCTCCTCCACTAGTAGGTGCCCATAGAGAACTATCCAAGGGTGGGCACATTTTATGCCAAAGAAATCTTCAAGTTCTTTTTCAAGGATCTCATACGCTAATTTACAACCCTCCCCTATGCTTGCCCTCCCATCAGATTGCAATCATGGTGCACATTAGTTACCCCACCATATAGAGTTTAATTTGGATAGAGTGGCAAGTATCCCATATTCGCGCATTATCATTAGGGAGTACCAATTCTACATCAATAATTATCACTCGCATGATGCACACTTTGTGTAGCATTATGAATAATTAAATACTCTAAGAGAGACATTTCTATCTTTTTATATTCACACGGATTGTAAAAAGAGAATTCAAGAAATCTATCGAGAGATCAAAATATTCAGATAAATGATTAATCTATTCCTCATTAGAATTCATAACTAATTTAGAAATTAGTTAAGTGAATATTCAAAGAAGGAAATTCAGTAAAACAGTAACTTTATTATCAAACCTTTTTGAGAAAAATAGATCAGGAAAAATCTTATCTGACTTGAACCTTGAATCAGATTATGACCAAGACAAAACTCTTTCATCAATTTTGAGGAAAGAAGGTGTGACCAGTTTAGAAAAATACATTCAAAACTCCCACCCCAAATTTGAAACTAAGTTTGAGACCCTTCGAATTGATCTGTGGATGAAGGTTATAGAATTCTAGGAATTCTAATATGAAATTCAAAATTCGATCAAGAAGTTTTGGGGATACTGATTCAAGTACTCCTTGTATTCAAAAGAAAATCAAACTGAAAACTTGCATAGAAATGAGATGTGATGCGAATAGATGTGATGATATGTGGTGTGAATAGATGTGATGAGATGCGACGTGAATCAAATAGATGTGAATGAATGGATGAGATGTAATGGGATGTGGATCCAGATATGAATGAGATGTGATGTCATGGGAATCAAAATGTGAATGAATGATACGGGATGTGAATATGTATGTGAAAATGGATGTGAATGTGTATGTGAAGAATGGATATGGATGTGTATGTGAAGAATGGATGTGAATGTGTATGTGAAGAATGGATGTGGATGTGTATGTGAAGAATGGATATGGATGTGTATGTGAAGAATGGATGTGGATGTGTATGTGAAGAATGGATGTGGATGTATGTGAAAGAATGGATATGGATGTGTATGTGAAAGAATGTGATGTGACATGAATATATGTGGATGTGAAGTGATAGATATGAATGCATGGATAGATGTGAGTAGTCATACATATGAACGATTGGATGGATGTGGATGAATGAGATGAGATGTGTATGAACGAGATATGATGTGGATAGAAGTGATGTGATATAATGTGGATAGAATGCATGTGATGGGATGGTTATGAGAATGAATGTCGTGGATATGAATGAATGAATGTGATGTGATGGATGTAAATGGATGTGATTGACGTGAATAGATGTGATGTGATGTGAATCGGGATGTGAATGAATGAGATGTGATGTGATGTGAATGGGGATGTGAGTGAATGAGATGTGATGAAAACTAGATAGATGTGATATGTGATGTGAATGAATATGATTTGATGAGATGTGGATATGGGTAGATGCGAGTGGATGAGATCTGATGCAGATAAATGAGAAAAGATGTGATGAGATGGAAAATGATGTGATGAGAATGGGAATACATATGAAATCAATGTGATGAGATGGAAAAGATGTGATGAGATGGAAAATGATGTGATGAGAATGGGAATACATATGAAATCAATGAGGATTGAAGTGGAACAATGTGGAAAGACGAGAGTTCATTATAGAAACTGTATTTATGACCTATTTTTGAATGACTATTTTATGTCAAAAATGCTGGGGAAGCATTTTGATCGTCTTGTGAATGAGGTCATGGAGACCTATCTGATAAAGTCGCAACAGTTGACAGAGAGTCAACGGAGGCCGTCAATTTTGGTTGAAAAGCGTTAAGCTGAGCAAAACCACAATGAGGATGAATGGGATCAGTCTCTATGATGATGTTCGTAACTAGAAGGACGAGAATGACTTTGGGGTAGGATAAACTCACATAAAATTTCATGATTATTAACATATATGTGTAACTTAACACCAACTTTATCACATATTATCATTATTAACCAAACTTCCATGAATCAAGGAAAAGTGTAAAAATAATGTTATAATATTGCTCCTCTCTCTTCTCTTTTTGAATCTTGTACATCTCAAAATATTAGTTCTATAATAGATTCACTTATTATTTTATTGACTATACCAGACCTGCTCAGAACTCGAATATCTCAAAAACTATTTTTTTATTTAAGCTGGTTTCAAATTTCTCAAAAGATATGACATTCTTAAATGCCCAGATTCATTTATGATTGAAGAAGCAATCATTTCGTGATTCTAGACGGATTTTATCTTAAAAATAGAATATCTTGATTTGTACTTTGAATTTCATAATTTCTTTTTACAACTACGTAGATCCGTGCTTTATCTACATTGTACTATGTTTTTATGTTTTTTTATAGAGATTTGAAGAGAGTAGATATTTTTTAAGATTTTAAGAATGTGTTTAGATTTATAATTTTAGAGAATAGTGCATTACGAATTTTGCTTTTTTTGTGATACAACTTCTTCTCTTTAGGTCATTTCCTCTTTCCATAGCTCATTTCTTCTTCTACTTTGAAATTTGCATCTCCAAAAAGTTTGTATTTCCCTCCATCTCCAAAGAGTTTGTATTTCCATCCTGTTCTATTGAACTTGTTCACTACAAAGCTAGATAATGAAGAATGATTTTATTTTTTGGTGCCATTTTCTTGGAGCCAACAAACCATTTGGGCCTCTTCATTAATCTTGTGTTCAATTGAGTTCTATAAGTTATGTTTTCTTGTTGGTTATGGAGAAAGCCCTTAGAGGGTCAATTTGTGAGTCCAAAGTTTTCCTAATGGTTGAAATTATATGATCATTTTATAGATAAGGTGTGTGTGTGTGTGTGTGTGTGTGTGTGTGAAGCAAAACATCTCATGTTGAGATAAGGTTTGTGTGTACCAAACCCTAGCCTAGAGGCTATAAAGGGATCAAATCTCTCTCATATTTTGTGAGAGGAAAAAGGTATTTTTAAACCTTATTTTTAGCTAAAGTACCCATAAACGTTTTGCTATACTTTCTCTCTCTCTCTCTCTCTCCACGTTTAGCTTATTCTCATCTTCCCACGTTTAGCTTATCCTCATCTTCCCACGTTTGCTCTCCTCCCAAGTTTTTGAACAAGCTTTAGACTCAAGTTCACTCAGGTTAGAAGATTGAAACTTGTACTCATAGAAAGACCTAAGAGCTTGCTTGATTTGATTGTTTGAAAGTGACTCCTTTTATATGAGGTAGGTAGCCCCCTATATGAGGAGTAGCCATTGTGTCAAGCACTCAGGCAACTGCTGCCACCGATAGTTCCTAGTTTTGACACTGTACGGTGCCCAAATGTGTTCATATAGTTAGGAGATGGCTTAGTAGACTTGGCACCCTACCAAGTAGGATGTGTGCTTGTGCAAGCAAATGTGACCACAATAAGTGCAAGACAACAAACCGGAGACACATTGTTCTCGGATTGTGGGGCATATTTGAGGGTCCAAACAATCTCAAATGGTCATGGGGGGACTATGCATAGTTTCTATATAGGACTTGTTGTAGTCTAATACGGTCCCACTCAGATGATACAGTTGGTTGGTCATTTTGGACCAAGTCGAGGATGTCAAGCCAACATGGTTGACCTACTTCCATGCTGATATAATAGTTTGGATGTCTTTGTTTATTATCAAGTTTAGTGTGTGTTCAGGCACTCCTATAAAGCAAGTCATCCTCCATCTAGAGTTTGTCTAGATTACCATCAACTTACTCGCAACACATGGGTGGGTGGACAACAAGCAGTTATATTGTTTACTCTCCAGTTCTTTCTGTAATTATTTTTTGTTTTATTTTACACATAATCATTGTATACCCATAAATCATGCAAGAAAGGTGCTTTAAAATTCTTTTCATTAATTAATTTCACCATTACCATGTTTGAAGTGGTGATTTAATGTAAGATCCCTGTTCCCACCGAGCAACGGATTCGGGGTACTAGCAGCGGAAGTAGCACTTCTCGCGCGGGACAGGGTCCCAGATTTGGGGCCTCGCCCACGGATATCCGGACAAGAGACTAATCCGTCAGTTTATCCAAAATCGAACCCGGAAAAACTTCCCTTACCCGGAAAGCACGGGCGATTCCACCAGGATAACTTTTTACTCTAACGTAGTCAAACCATTTCTGATCAAGCTGATCCGACTGCAACTATAAAGATACTTGGTCAGATCAAGGAAGAAACTTGCACTTGGATCATTGGAATCAACGCTTTTTTCCCCATCAAAAGGCATAGCCGTTGATTCCTATCCATAGAACAATTACTATCCGGGATTTACTTCATCTATCGTAATAACAGAATTTGAGTCTTGATTTACGGATCCATCAATCCAGCCTAACCCCATCCAGCCCCATGGGTTAGCCAACCTCCCAACCACTGTAGAGATGGGATCCAATTAGGAATTTGGTAAGGTTTTGTCCCGCGTACCAGGGAAAAGAGTTCCCAGGCCCCCTAGCCGGAAGTTCATGCAAACATAAAACTAGTCACACCACTTACACACCCAATATGAAATTGCCTTTTTCTCAGCATCAACTATAATGAAACCATTATGTCGCTCTGATGACAATCCTCAAAGTCTCTGGTTGAATCCTTATTTCTCGTCATTCATTCATCAGTGTACTTATGGCATCATTGGCAACCAGAACGCTCACCACCTGTTCACTCAGGGGCCTTTTCCATAGTTCCTAGCTCATAGTAACCGGCAATATATTCATTTAACCGAATGGAATCTCCGTGGAAGATCAGCAAGATCAACCCACAGATCCATATAAAAGAGCCATGGACTCATCCGTTGAGGAACCAGCAAGGTCAATCAACCAGATCCATGCCCGATTTCAGAAAACAACTCTTACTCCTTGTTCCAATATCTTCCTCGACGCACGTGTGGGTATCTTCGACGACCCAGAGCCCGAGCACCGTATGGTCAGCACCCTCTAGGATCCTTCGCAGGTGACCTAGCGCTTCACTCATAGGCCGCTTCCTTGGTCCCTAATCCACCGTACCGGAAGCTCACCATTTAAATCGAACCGAGGCTGGTCAAGACCTCGGCCGACCTTGCTACGCGAGACGTCCTCCATTGACTCTCCGTCAGCAGTTGCAACTTTATCAGTTCGGTCTTCATGACCTTAATCCTCAAGACGGTCAAAATGCTTCCCCAGCATTCTTGACATAAAACAGTCATTTACAAACAGTCACAAAATATAGTTTCTATAATGAACTCTCGTCTTTCCACATTATCCACTCTCGGACCACATTACTTATTTCCTATTCCATTCAATGTGTACTCATTCTCATCCATTCACTCATATAGACTACACATTATTTCACATACACATTCACATTCATTATTCTACATACATATCCATGTTCGTATGTCCACATCATACATCCAATTTCACATTCATACATACACATCTACATGCATACATCTATTTTACATCCTCATTCATACATCTATTTTCACATCCTCATTCATACATCCACATTCACATACATACATCTACATCCAAATCTACATCCATACATCCACATCCACATCTTCATTCACATTCACATCCATACATCCACATCTACATACATACATCCATTTTCACATCCTCATTCATACATCCACATCCACATACATACATACATCCGTATCTACATCCATACATCCATACTACATCCATTCTCGCCCTAACACATCACATATACATCTTATCCCATCAGATACACTTTCTACCTCGTCCCATATGCATCTTAACACATCCTAACTCATCTTAACACATTCTATCACATCTCATATACCTCTTATCATATCCTATCACATCTCATACACATCTTTTCACATCTCATACACCTCTTATCACATCCTATCACTTCCCATACGCATCTTATCACATCTCATACACCTCTTATCACATCCTATCACTTTCCATACACATCTTATCACATCTTATCACATCTCATACACTTCTTATCACATCCTATCACTTCCCATACACATCTTATCACATATTATCACATCTCATTTAAAAATCAATCTTTTATGCATCTTCCTATGCATAAATTTATTTTAAATAAAAATGACACTTTTGAAATAAAATTCCATCTCTTATGCATCTTCCTATGCATAAACTCAATTTAGATGAGAATTGACACTTTTGAATTAAAAATCCATCTTTTATGCATCTTCCTATGCATAAATTCAATTTGGATGAGAATAACACTTTTGAATTGAAATTCCATTCTTTTATGCATCTTCCTATGCATAAATTCAATTTAGATGAGAATGACACTTTGAATTTAAAAATCAATCTTTTATGCATCTTCTTATGCATTAGAATAAAAGAATTTCTCTTATGCATCTAAGTTATGCATAAAATCCATTTATGATGAAAATCACACTTTTAGTATAAAAAGAATATCTTTTATGCATACCTCTATACATATCCAATATGACAAATGTTGCATGACAAATGAAGATCAATGCAAGGATGCAACAAAAAAGACACTTAGGGCTCTTGTAAAGAATTCCAAGTTGTAGATGAATGTGGGAGAGGGCTTGACAATAATCCCACATGGGAACTTTTGGGAGTTCTAGAGTTTCTGTATAAAAGGTGGCCCATTTGAGAGCAAAGGGACTCTTTGGTCATTTGGTTGAGAGGCTCATAGAGAGAGCTTGCTCCATAGCTCCTTCTCATGTGCTCTCCCAAGGCTCTCCATCTCCATTCATGCTTCAATCTTGTACTCTCTATTCTCTACATTTTCAATGATATGAGGTTATGGTCTACACACTTGCTAATCTAGATTTCTTAATGATGTTTTGATGCTAAAATCTGATTTGTAGAGTGCATGTGATGAAGCTTGTGCATGAAATGATGTGTCGTTGAGGCTTGTGTGATAGCTCTTTGCATGTTAGATTCTTTGCATAAGTTACATTTTTATGCTTAAGTGTAGCCTAATCTTGATGCTTTGATTCTGTTAGATTGATTGCTTGAGTGTTGAAGAAGGATTGAGTAGGACTAGAAGTCATTAGTGTGTGGTTAACTAATCTTCTCCCATTCGGGATAGCCTCTATGCGCTAACCGGGTTGCATTCACGGATTGACAAAGTGTGTGGGTTGGAGTGTATCCTCCGCTATGCTATGATGTCCCAAACAACAAAAGTAACACTTTTACAATAAAATAATCAACTTTTATGCATACCTCTATGCATGAAATCCAAATATGATAAAAGTCACACTTTTATAATAAAATAATCAACTTTTATGCATACCTCTATGCATGAAATCCAAATATGATAAAAGTCACACTTTTACAATAAAATAATCAACTTTTATGCATACCTCTATGCATGAAATCCAAATATGATAAAAGTCACACTTTTATAATAAAATAATCAACTTTTATGCATACCTCTATGCATGAAATCCAATTATGATAAAAGTCACACTTTTATAATAAAATAATCAATTTTTATGCATACCTCTATGCATGATATCCAAATATGATAAAAGTCACACTTTTATAATAAAATAATCAGTTTTTATGCATACCTCTATGCATGAAATCCAAATATGATAAAAGTAACACTTTTATAATAAAATAATCAATTTTTATGCATACCTCTATGCATGAAATCCAAATATGATAAAAGTAACACTTTTATAATAAAATAATCAATTTTTATGCATACCTCTATGCATAAAATCCAAATATGATAAAAGTAACATTGCCGGGGAACGCACACCTAAGTTAGTGAAGGGTGTTAACCATTACTTCTTACTAAGTGCTCCATTGATTGCAAAATCGTGGATTAGGGTAGATTGGAGTAGAGTTTGCAAGGGCATTGAGTGTGTGATCTCAAGGGCGCCTTGTGTGTTTTTTGTTTTTTGATTAGAAGCAAAAAAAAAATTAAAACCCCATTGCAGTTGAGTAATCCCACCATTAATTAGGATTAAGTGTTTTTTGTTTTTGTATTTTTTGGCATACCTTTTGTCACTAATCAACTAACACATTAACATTTGTGTTTTTTGTGTTGCGGGTGGGAGGGCGTAAGAAGAGCGTGGAGAGGTAGCTGGGAAGTGTTGAGGCGCAGCAAAGAAAATATATATATATATATATATATATATATATATATATATATATATATATATATATTGATATATATACGCTGAAAGCCAAGGCTTTGGAGGTGGTAGAGGTGGAGAAGCCGGCGTGGAGACTGTGTAGAGAGGCCGAAAGAGAAGGGCGGCTGTTGGCGTGGGGAGGCACAACACTTGTGAAGGCGGCTGCTGCTGCAGGCAGTGTCACACGTCAGGCTCAAGGCGGTTTTTTTTTTTAAACGCTGAAGGCGTAGCAGGGACTGCGTCGGCAGGCAGTGAAGGTGGGCGCAAGTGAGGAAAAGGGTGGCGGCCGTAGAAGAAGGTGAGGCGGCATCGAAAAGAAGCTGCTGGCGAAGGAAGCGGGTAGCTGGTTGCTATAACTGGCGGCATCGAAAAGAAGCTGCTGGCGAAGGAAGCGGGTAGCTGGTTGCTAACTGGCCGACTGGAGGCGAACGCGTAGAAGAGGCAGCCTGGCAACAAGAAGGCAGTACTGCGAATGAGGTGGAGTGAAGAGGTGTCGACCGACGAAGGCCAGAGAGTGGCCGACTACAGTGAGAGCGAAGGCCAGAGAAAGCGGTGGTGAGAGGGGCCTGGAGTAGCAAAAGAAAGCGAAGGAGGCAAAGAAGAGTGGCCGGCTAGGAGAAAGGCGGTACTGCAGCTGTGAGGTGGTGAAGAAGCTGCCAGCCGAGCCCGCCGAAGAGAAGATAGTGAGGCAAGGGAGGCGTGGAGAGGTCGTCGAAGTGGAGGATGCGTGGAGAGCACCTAAGAGCGAAGGTGCGGAGGATGGTGCTGCGAAGGTGTGAAGGCCGAAGAGAGGTGGCTGCGTGGAGTAGCAGATGAAGGCGGTAGCCAGCTATCTAGTGGTGAGGCGAGCGAAGAAGGAGTCGTGCGAAGCATTGAAGGCGACGAGCAGTTGGCAGGGAAATCCGGGAACGGCGCGCAGAGACGAAGTAGGCAGAAAGATATCTAGTGGTGAGGCGAGCGAAGGAGTCATGCGAAGCATTGAAGGCAACGAGCAGTTGCAGGGAAATCCGGGAACGGCGCGCAGAGACGAAGTAGGCAGAAAGATAAGGTTAGTTCCTTTTTCTTTTTTTTAATTTTTTTCTTTTTTTTTGCATTTTTTTAATTTTCATGTTTTTTTTTAAAAAATAATAAAAAATAAAAAGAAAGAAACAACAAAACAATAAAAAAATATATATATATAATTTTTTTTTGAAAAAAAGAAAAAGAAAAAGAAAAAGAGATAGAAAAAAAGAAAGAAAAAAAAGAAAAAAAAACCATAAAATAATTAAAAAAAGAAAAAAAAGAAAAAACAATTTTTATTTTTGTATTATGAATCCATTGTTCATTTTTTAAATTTTTGTAAAATTTTGCATAATTAAAGTAGCTTGCATTTTTTATTTTTATTTTTTTAGAATTTTTATAATTGCGTGCATAATTAGTAGATTCATATTTTTTGTAATTGGTACGAAATTTATTGGTTTTTTTTTTAAAAAAAACAAACAAACAAACAAACAAACAAAAATAACAAAAGGAGAAGAAAACAAAAGAAAATAAAAAAAAAGAAATAGAAATTAAAATAATAATAATAATAATAAATTCTATAAATTAAGTGTTTTTTAGGAGTCTACTTTTTTGCATATTTTGTAATTCTTTATTTTTTTTTAATTTTTTGCATAATTAGTGTAACTTGCATTTTTTTTAAAATTTTGTAACTTTGTGCATAATTAGTTTTTTTTAACGTGATTCATAATTTTTGTAATTTAAAAAAAAAGTAAAAACATAAAATCATATTAAAAAAAATCATTTAAAAAAAATAATAAAAAATAGGATAGATAGTTACACCACACATACTCATTTTAGTTGCATTAGTGATTAGGTAGGTTAAAAAATATATATATATATATACATATATACATATATATATTTATTAAAAAAACAAAAAACAAAAACAAAAACAAAAACAAAACAAAAACACATAAAAACCAAAAAAATTTGACCTTATGCACTTGCGGTCGGGACGTCTTATAGATTCTGCCATAGGGCCTAGGGCACCTTCTAGAGTACCTATGCAGGAAAGTGGGACCCAATCGGTAGGAAATTTGGCAGATATTGCTGAAAACCTTTCTGAATCCCAATCCGATACCCTTTCCTCCAGAACAACTAGTTCATTGTCCATGGACAATCTAGGGCCGACAAATAGTCATCCGTTAGCCCCAAATAGGACACCCGCAAGATCTTTTAATCCATTTGAAGCCGACACCATGGGGTTAACACTTAATGTGAGACTCCATGGCCAATAAAGATCGCAGACATTTTCTCAGAACTTGATAGAGCACCTCTAGTCAATGACCAGGGTAACATGTACATGGGTGGAGATAGTGTTCGCTACGAAGTCACCTACCATCTAGAAAATGTAGACAAATTAGGGGAGCTCTCTAAAACCGAGTTCTTAGACTTATCAAAACTTTCTAGAGCAAGGGAATCTAGAGATGACTGGCTCATTGAGTCGGACATGCCTGGACCCTCCAATGCCCAGTCCTCAAAGCCATCCATAGATGATTTACTTTTGGTAGATCTAAATTTGGAAAGGGATAGGAAAGGCAAGAGCAAAATGGATCAGGGGGCTGAGAACCAGTGGGAGTTTGTATGACAAATTCCAGTGATAAAGGTCTTACAGGATGACCCACTTCAAGAGGTCTATAAGGACTCATTAGAGGGATATTATGCCACAACTAGATTGCCACAGCTAGATCTTCCTCTAGCACTGGTGGTGGTAGGTTGAGAAGCTTGCAGGACACTTGAACAGAATAATTGATAAATGGGCCAATGAATACCGAACCTTAGATTGGAAAGAGATTCGGGAACTCACGTGGAAAGGACAACCATTATTCATGGAAGTGTTCTCAACAAATACAGCCAAACCAGGAGAGACAGCCTTTCTTGGAGAAACTGTTGCTCCTCCCCTACGAGAGTTCACTAGAGAGGGACCTTCAACATCCAAGTGGACCACTGCTAGTAGCCCAACTCTAGCACCAAGATATCGTCCTACACCAAATGTGCAACCACAGGTCACACCACACCAACATCTTTCTCACTATCGGAGGAGAGGGGAGCCAACTCGATCTCCCATTAATGCACCTCCTGAAATGCGGGTGACAAGATCTTTGGAGGGGTTTGGTGAGGCTTGTAATAGGGGACCCACACCAAGTTTGGAAGCATGTGGACCATCTTACCAAAGAGAGGAACAATTCCCACTGAGAGTGAGAGGCCGTAGGCCCTATGATGAGTATTCAAGACAAGTAAGGCCATCAACTCTTTAGAAACTGGTAAAGAAGTATGAAGGGTCGGGAGATCCATATGACCATGTAGCAGCATTTAGGCAAGCAGTTCGAGCTGAGCAAGTGGCTGATAAGCATACTCAAATTGAAGGATTTGGACTCACTCTTGAGGGAAAGGCCCTTGCTTGGTTTCAGACATTAGAGGCTTCAGACAAATCTTCTTTACGAGTTTTGGAAGAGAGATTCATTGCTGCTTTTTCCTTGATGGGAATTCAACATGACACGGTAGCACACATCTACTCTTTCAAGCAAGGCAAGAATGAGAGTGTTAGAGACTGTGTAAATAGAATGAAGCAGTACATTAATCGTTGCCCAGAAGATGAGAAGCCCATTAATTTCTCTCTTCTTAAAAGGACTCAAAAATTCAACACTGCATACACATCTCTATGCGAAGAAGCATACAAATTTCAATGAGTGTTGCCATGATGCTATGGATTTCACCGATAACTTCAAATTCCAAGATGGTTCTGGCCCAGAGGTGAAACCTAGAGATCAGTGGGGTGATGACCAAAGTTCAGGGTCTAGCGCGCTAGTAAATCTAGACCAGATAGCTAACCTAGTACTAAGGAGATTGGGACAGACCTATCGTCCACCCATGCAGCCACAACAACAGCAGCAGAGAATGAGGAGTGTACTTCCTACATGTCCTCATCTTTGTGGAGCATGTGGCGGTAACCATAAAACAGAGGATTGTAATACCTTTTCTCCTCTAGTCACAAACCAACCCACAAAAAAGTGGTGCGAAGCCTGTGCTTGGAACTTTACCCATACCACACAGGAATGTACTCGCATTGCGAGAATGAGACAGGAACGTGAGCAGCCAAGGGGTGGAGTGGCTCCACAAATATATCAACAGTATACTAATTTTGAATGTAAGCCACCGATGGCACAAGAGCAAGCACGACCTGTTCTTGGTGCCCAACCTCCTGCTCCAGGGACTGCTCCTGTGAGGGTTGTTGACTATGACAATTCAAATATGTGTAGAGACTTGGTAAACCCAGGCTATGTGGAAGAGGAATACGCATCATATTCATCCAAAGAAAATCTCTTTGAAAGTCTCGCATACCCAAGCCCAGCACTGGAGACTCAAGCCAGGGGAACAAAACTCTTTGATGTTGCTAGGCGGCTACCAACCTAGGACTCCAGGCCCCTCAGGTCAATGGCAGCCAAGGAAAGTAGAGGCCAAACCAATGGGCCCCTGTTATGAGTGCGGTTATGAGTGCGGAGAACCCCATTGGGCTCGTGATTGTCCACATCGCTCAAGGCAAGCATCTCGATCCAATACGACAGTACAACAGTTTCCACCAATTGAAAGATATTGTCTAGGGTGTTGTGTAGAACACTTCCCAAAGGATTGTTTGCTGAAACCACATGAGGAAGGCACCTCTCAACCAAAGGTCTCACTCAACCTTGTAGGGACAGTCCCATCACCACCTTCATCAGAGAATGAGGATGTCGTGCCACTTAGAGTCATGACTAGATCACAGACACGAAATGCCGAAATACAAACTGATGAGACACCTCGAACTAGGGATGCAAAGACAAATCTAGTGGACAAGACCCTACAGTCCAATAGAAAAAAGACCACTAGGAGGAAAAAGAACCGAAACAAGAAAACTAAAAGTACATCCACTAGTTCTCAAGAAGCCTCAAAACAAAACATGAGGGATAAAACTTTTAAATCCCAAGAAGTGCGTGAGGAACATCCACCTCAACCTGAGCCTAGTGCTAAACAAGATGAGGCTAGTACGACTGAGGATAGTTCTGGGGGTTCTGTTTTGTGGATAAAGTGAATGAGACTCTAGATGCCATCATTGATGCTCATAGAAGTCGCATTGCAGCTTTATCTGAGCTACCCAAGAAACTTCAAGAATACCCAAACCCTCGTGAGGAGATCAATCTAGCTGTACATCAGCAACTCATTAGGGAAGCTCAGTCAATACTTGAGGGACCACCACCACCTATTCCTCGGGGCCCAACCTCTCTTAAGCCAACATTAGAAACCATACCAGAAGTGTCATCGAGTCGGGAAATGAAAAGTGAGCTCATTTCACAAGCTCATAGCGAAAGGTCTGCACCAATTGACACCCAATTGAAAAGAGGTAATCTGCAACCACCTAGCCTTGTCTTCCCATGCAATGATGAAGTTATTGATGCTAATGAGGACATGGCAAATGAGATGTGGGCCGCAGTTCATGAGAAAGTTAATGAGAACATGTCTTCTATTAGTTCGCCTCCATTCTCTGAGGTGGATTTTACCAGGGGCACGGAAAACAACTTTAGATGCCCAAGCATCCAGGAGGAAGTTCAAACAATTGTTTCTCCTAGAAGTAAGCATACATTGAAAACCTTACCATCATATCTGGGAGAATATGAGAACTGTTCTCAAACCTTGAGGATACCCTCCATGCATAAAAGGTTGACAAAGGAGAAGGATATGAGTATCGTGCAAGCTATTTTGTCAGCACCAGTGGCTTGTACCTTACCTTTGCTTGATTTGATAAAAACTCGACCTGAATTGTGGAATGAAATTGCCACATGTTTGTCAGAGCAGGTATTACTACAAAAGGGTCACCATGAGTGTACTATACACCCTGAGACAAAGCATGTTATGCCAGTTCCTATCAACAAAGTAGGAAAATTTTGTGAGGACGATCAGGGAAATGCTACCCTCCCATTAGAAGTGCGAAAAGTAGTTTCAACTGCAATACTTGATAGTGGTGCAGGAGTGGGCATTGTGACAAGGTCCATTTGGGAAAAGTGGGGCAAACCAGCTATTAGGAGTACCAGGATGCGCTTGCAGCTAGCAGATGGAAGCTTAGAACATCCCCTTGGGCTGCTTGAGAACATATTGGTCACCACATGTGGGATTGAATATGAGCACACCTTTGCAGTAGTGGATTTTGGAAAGCATCCAAACTATGAAGTGATATTGGGTAGACCATTCATGCAACAATTTCAAATGATTCAAGATTGGGGATACAATTATTTGTACCTCCGACATGATTCTGTCATCACAAGGGTCAACCTAAGGAATCACTCATATCGTGATGTAACAAGGTCTCCAATAGATGAGTTTGATTCTGCTTCATCTGAGGGCTCAAGAGTTACATTATCAGATGGGCGAGAAGATCTGTGGATGTGTGGAGCCTCATGTAGGGGTTTCAACACTGAGAGACTTAAGGGTAATCGAAGTGTATCAGACGAGGCATACATTCCACAACCCTTCCCCGAGCATTGATCCACTAGAATGGAGTCATGTACTTGCAACATTATTGACATGTGCTTTACCTAAACCAATTCAATTCTGTGACTCAGATGGATATGACATTATTCTTATACGAATGGTACAACCACGTGACCTTCTAGATGATTTGTACTATAGGGATACATCCACAACAGCACTGCAAGTAGAAGAAGTCTCTGCTAATCCACGAGCTCTATCATGTCAAAAGGGTGGTGTTTCTACCCTACACAACCCACTTTCAAAATCTGCTCTTGAAGCTCCAAAACAAATGATGTGGATAATTGATGAGTACTCAAGTTAGGGCCATGGCTGGCATGTTCCAACTACTCTAGTTGCTGCTCAAAGAAGGCCAGGCAAGAAGGAATTATCAATTTAACTACCCAAAGATGCGTACAAACTTGTACCATCTAGTCCAATTGCTAAGCCTCCTAAAAAGCACATCTTTTCCAAGCCTAAACCTCGGATTGTTACTCGTCGATGGGTCCCAAAACATGTTCTTAAAGCACAAGGCTACTATGAGGGTGCAACAGCAATTTGGCTTCCAAAATGCCATGGTTTGCTAGGGGTAAAAGAGTGTATCAGAAAGATTCCAAAAGCCACCCTTGGTTTTCCATATAAGTGGGTACAACGGAAATCAACACAAACTCTTCAAGATAGGATAGGTGGCTGTGATAGCACCTACAAATCTACTTGTGTTGATCTTCCTAAAACATGTATTGAAACACAAGTTGTCCCAATTTCTCCTTGTTACACAATTCCACCCTCAACTGGTGTAACTTCAAATGAGTCTCATTTGAGCATAGATTCTAGAACTTCAAAGCCTAAATCCTCTTATCTTGTTCAAATTCGAAGACAATTGATAAAATTCCCACCCAAGAAGGACATACCTAAAACCAAAGATAAGGCATTAACACTATAATTGAAGCTCTTTGGTAGATCAATGTTTGAATAGTGTGGTTCTTTATGCCTTTAGAGGATTATGTTCTTTTTGGAGATGATCTCCACCAGCACAAGGGTAAGCACATCGAAAGATCGACAAGCCAGGGCACTTTTCTCCCATTGGGTTTTTCCCCTAGGCTCGGTGATTGGCACCAATAGCAAATTTTATTCTTTTCTTTTCTTTTCTTGTTTGTTAATAACCATTTTGCAGAGATCTCAGCTTAACAAGAGCATCAAACACGCCCCAATAGTCCACCTGTCGTGCACACAAATTAGGAAGGGGGGAGACATGCTACGCCTACAAAGATCAAGGAGGAGCAATCTGCACAAAATCAGCAATGCATCAATGCAAACGAACAACATCAACAAGGCACTACAACATGTTTATTCAAATCTTAATCTTTATTTCTTTATGTGCTTTTATCTTTTGGATATATGGTTTGCATGTTCACACAATGTTGGTTGGTTTAAATTTTTGATTAGTTGTTAAAATATAGTGAGTGAATTCTAGATTCTTAGAAGACTTAGTAAAAGATATTTCTATCTAAAGACAGTGTAGGATATATACCAAGGGAGTATGCCAAGTTCTTATGCTTTCAAGGTATATTAGTTATCCCTAGTGGTAGCTACAACTTAGGTATGAGCTAGGTGCTAGGAGTAATAAAAATTTACAAAAATATACCCTAAAAAAATATATACAAAGTGAATTGTGACATGACGTGTCTACAGCCATGAGGAATGCTTGGTAGGACCTGGGGTTGTCTTAGCACCTTGGGGCCAATGCCGTGGTTTCCATGGGGTGAACACTGACGTCTAAAAGCTTCAGAAAAAGACCTTCGAGGAATCTATCGCCTTGATAGATGTTGGTAGGACTATGGGGTACATTATGGACCCTCGAGACCGATGCCCTCATCTTCATGGGGTACTCCTTAGGTCATAAAAGAAAGAAAAAGGGTCTGTCGCCCTTGAGATACTTAGCGGTCTTTAGATTCTCTTGGCGGAGGTCTCTTGGCCATTGCTTGGGTCTCATTAGGATGGAACCTTAATCTTTATCACCTTCTACACACATATCAAAAAAAAAAAGAGTTCCAATCACCTTTGCTCATATTTAGGAGTAGGTTTGCCACTTAGGAATAACTTAAATACTTGTAGGACATTGAGACTGAGATCATAACCGGTGGTGTACAAAGCACATTTGCCTTTGCATAGCACTATCTACCACTTAAGTCTCACTTTGACTAGTCTTTACTCACCTATTTTAGTACTCTTTACTCACCTATTTTAGTACTCTTTACTCACCTATTTTAGTACTCTTTAAAACTCTAATCATCCTTGCACTTGTATGCTCACGTGTGAAATTATCATTGCTGGTTTTTCTTTTCTTTTCTTTTCATTTCTTTTTTTCAATAAAAGACTTTACTTGTATCTATTGTTTTTTGCAGCTCTTGCTACTACCGCGCTCGAGGACGTGCGCAAAATAGGAAGGGGGGAGTGTTGCATGACAAATGAAGATCAATGTAAGGATGCAACAAAAAAGACACTTAGGGCTCTTGTAAAGAATTCCAAGTTGTAGATGAATGTGGGAGAGGGCTTGACAATAATCCCACATGGGAACTTTTGGGAGTTCTAGAGTTTTTGTATAAAAGGTGGCCCATTTGAGAGCAAAGGGACTCTTTGGTCATTTGGTTGAGAGGCTCATAGAGAGAGCTTGCTCCATAGCTCCTTCTCATGTGCTCTCCCAAGGCTCTCCATCTCCATTCATGCTTCAATCTTATACTCTCTATTCTCTACATTTTCAATGATATGAGGTTATGGTCTACACACTTGCTAATCTAGATTTCTTAATGATGTTTTGATGCTAAAATCTGATTTGTAGAGTGCATGTGATGAAGCTTGTGCATGAAATGATGTGTAGTTGAGGCTTGTGTGATAGCTCTTTGCATGTTAGATTCTTTGCATAAGTTGCATTTTTATGCTTAAGTGTAGCCTAATCTTGATGCTTTGATTATGTTAGATTGATTGCTTGAGTGTTGAAGAAGGATTGAGTGTTGAAGAAGGATTGAGTAGGACTAGAAGTCATTAGTGTGTGGTTAACTAATCTTCTCCCATTCGGGATAGCCTCTATGCGCTAACCAGGTTGCATTCACAGATTGACAAAAAGTGTGGGTTGGAGTGTAGCCTCCACTATGCTATGATGTCCCAAACAACAAAAGTAACACTTTTACAATAAAATAATCAACTTTTATGCATACCTCTATGCACGAAATTCAAATATGATAAAAGTCACACTTTTATAATAAAATAATCAACTTTCATGCATACCTCTATGCATGAAATCCAAATATGATAAAAGTCACACTTTTATAATAAAATAATCAACTTTTATGCATACCTCTATGCATGAAATCCAAATATGATAAAAGTCACACTTTTATAATAAAATAATCAACTTTTATGCATACCTCTATGCATGAAATCCAATTATGATAAAAGTCACACTTTTATAATAAAATAATCAATTTTTATGCATACCTCTATGCATGATATCCAAATATGATAAAAGTCACACTTTTATAATAAAATAATCAATTTTTATGCATACCTCTATGCATGAAATCCAAATATGATAAAAGTAACACTTTTATAATAAAATAATCAACTTTTATGCATACCTCTATGCATGAAATCCAAATATGATAAAAGTAACACTTTTATAATAAAATAATCAACTTTTATGCATACCTCTATGCATGAAATCCAAATATGATAAAAGAAACACTTTTATATTAAAATAATAATTCTTTTATGCATACCTCTATGCATGAAATCCAAATATGATAAAAGAAACACTTTTATATTAAAATAATAATTCTTTTATGCATACCTCTATGCATGAAATCCAAATATGATAAAAGTAACACTTTTACAATAAAATAATCATCAATTATGCATAACATAAAAATCAATTTCTATATGATTACAATAAAATTCTTTCAATTAATCTAGGATGATAATTCCTAGAATATGGTAGGAAGTTCTCTTTTCATGCTTTGAATAAAATTATTTTATGTGTAATTTTTATAAAAATTTTGCCATAGCTCTACTACTATGACTGATAAATCTCAATTTATTTTGAAGGATAAAGCTTATCATTAAGGAAATGATTAGAATGATCCCTAATTGGATCATTAATCCAATAATGGGTTGAATCATCAATATTCATGAAATACATAAACTAAAAGCATAGAAAAAAGCTATTAATTTGACCTCAAGCATAGACTAATCTTGGATTAAGGAAAAGCTTTATGAAAAGCTTCATTTGGATTGAGAATGGGTCATGAGTATGACCATTTCTTGAGTGAGAGAGAGAAATTACATAAAAACCATTAGAATTAAGCATAAATGGAAATTTATGTAATTCTTAACTATCATTAATCAATTAACTTCAATAGCATTTATCAAATTATGTAACTCTTCACTACCATTCATCAATTAACTTCAATAGCATTCAAAAACCATTCCAATTAAGCTTCTCAAGCTTGAGAGGGGTTGAGAAGAGAGAAACATTGAGAAATTATAGAAAATGATTAAAATTCACTAATTACCTTACAAATTGCTTGATTCTTTGTTTACGGTAGAGGCCCCCAACCAATCAATTGGTTAAGTATGTTGATGGAGCCACCAATGGGGATTGAAGAAAGAGGGAAGCTCCAATTTCTTCAATTTGGAGAGAATTTTAGAGAATAGTAGAAATTAGCATTATTTTAGCATAACTCTAGTATAGTAAAATTCTTCTATTTTTTTCAAAGGACTCATGTTATATTTATAGGAGAGGGAAGCTCTAACCAAAGCTAACTGAATTCTAGAATTTTCCAAATTGAGTTTGGTTGAGTTTGGACTAGATTTGGATCTAGTTTGGTTCCTTTTTGATTCGGTTTGGTTCCATTTTGATTTGGTTTGAGTCAAGAGAGAGGAGAGATAAAAATATCACATTAATTTTGAGTTTAAAACTCATTCAAGTATGTGAAATATGCACCTCCTTTAATGGACTCCCTTTCCTTACATATGTGTCAAAATGGAATTATTATACCCAAAATATCTCATATTTTTAATATTGCTCATAGTTTTTTACTAATAAACCTTGTACATTTTCAACTCTTTATCTTATGTGAGCATTTACTCATTTTTGGATACCCAAAATATCTCATATTTTTGATATTACTCATAGTTTCTTACTAATAAACCTTGTACATAGTCAACTCTTCATCTTATGTGAGCATTTACTCATTTTTGGGTATCTTCTTTTACAAATTGGATTTATCTCCTCCTCCCTACACATGGATTGATGCTATTGGCCCAAAGGAACCTTAATTGGACCATAATCTAAAATTTTTGAAAATCTAGACCCTTAGGCTAAGGTCCTTTATACCCATTTCCAATTAATTCCAATTGCACATTGGAAAATTCTTTTTGAATTTCTGTTTCAGGGGAATTCATTTTAATAAGATGAGATATTTTTCTATCCAAAAATATTCAAAATCTGAATATTCTCTCTCTAGAATATTTTCTCTCTCTATGCCAAAACAGGCAGAGACAAGATCTCTTATATTTCTGAAGAGGGAATTGATTACAGGGGAATATGCTGGACATTTTGAGAGGCTGGGGAGGAATCTTACATTCTCTCCCACTTAAAAAACACGAGATGTCCTCATCTCACAAACTTGGGATAATTTCGCAAGATGCACGAATATGAGACTTAGAGAAAAATTTAATTAAGATTAACCACCAAAAAAAAGTCTCAAGGAGAGTAAGATTCAAGACAAGAATAAGATTTAAACTTTATTCATTCTTGGAACATATACAGTAAAGATAGAAGAACTCTTTACACTTCCATAAGCCCGTCCATCATATGATCACAAAAGCAGCACTCACAAGCTGCGCACGTATAAGGTAACTCATCTATGGGAATAATTCTATTGGTTATTGCCGCACCTATCTCAGTGGTATGAGGTGATCTAACAAAAGGACCTCTGAGAGGCAAGCAAAAAATGGGGTAAAGGCATATCTTCTGATGAGGAAGAAAACACGCCAGTAAGAAGACCCGCTCAGAAAACCCAAGATGTCTTGATCTCATGACGCAGTAGTATCGGGGACCCAAACCCAAGGCTTCAATAACCATGGCCAACAACAAGCGGACATTGTTACGAAAGTGCTGCTGACCCCAGGGTGTTACCCTAGTTATGTCTTGATAGGTCCACCATTTGGTCTGAGCTACAGAAGTTCCCAAGTGAGGAAAAAGTGAGCGCTCATACTGTTCTATAAAATCCTTCTTCACAGACTCGCTTGCGTCTTGAAGGTGAGAAATCATCATGGATAAAACTAATTCTTGTTGCCAAGCCATGAAGGAGATTAAGAAAGAAAGGAGATCGATGGAAGTAAGCTTACTGTGAGCGACAAGTAAAAGTTATGACTTATATAAAGGAAGGAGCTAGCGTAACTTAGAAGCCAACGGTATCTTGCCACTGAAGTTTTTCCGTCTTTCCATGATTTGGGTTTGGCACATATTTCTATGAAATACATTAAGAACTTTGAGTTGAGGAGGTAAAAGAAGCTTGTAGGCTAAGTCACCTACTTTCCTTGAATTCAGATATAAGGCTCACAATATCTGGGGGATAACTTCTTATACTTCCCAAGAGATAAAGAACTTCTTTTGGGCCGTACTCGAATGAAAACCAAAACCTTGGTATCCAAAACACCGATTTTCACTTCTGAACTCATTGTTCTGAATCCTTAAAACAGGCGTGACTCCTGAGAAGTATTTTAGGGAAAGGGTCTTCCTTTTTTAACAAAATAGAATTTTTCTTTTATTTTAGAGAGGGAATAATTATAAGATCAGAAAGGGAGATTCTTACTCCTGTATACCTCAAAGGCTGGGGAGGAATCTTACATTCTACCCCACTTAAAAAAGTGCGAGATGTACTCATCTCGCAAGGTAGAGGACAACTCTTTTTCTTAAGATCCAATTTTATTCTGGGGTTTCTTATATTCTGGTCAACCCAACAGAACACTAGGATAAATATCCCTTATATAGAACTCATCATTAAATAACAATTCATTCAGATCATATCATTCATATCTTTAACATGATAATGGTCCATTAGACCGAAAAATTTCCTTCTGAACATTCCTCCACGGGAATTTCAGTCAAGCAAGTTCTCAATTTGTCATCCCTTAACTTGATCTACCGGTCAAGTGTTAACAGTAGCAATCTGACAGCACAATCCACTAATCTCATAGTGATTTGCTGAATTCATTATCATCATTCCAGTTATGAATATCATCACAGGGACTCGTCCTATTCATCCTCATTGTGGTTTCGCTCAGGTTATTATATTTCAACTAAATTTCAGAAATCATCATTTTTCAATCAGAATCCAAATCAATTCATCAATTCTCAAACAAAATTAAAAATCATATCAACCACATTCGAAATCATCATCTGGATAGCATTAACGCTTATAATTTCAAGTCTTAGATTTACTCGTATATACTGTTAGTAAAGAGCTGCAGTTATACTCTCGGTATATGGTAGTCACGGCCCTTGGAACTATAAGGTAAATACCATCATGTCTAGGCCTCAAGCAAGTCAGGGCTTCTATATAATTGCGGTACTTCCATCTGAAGACCCAATTACCAAATTACGAATTTCAGTTTGAATATCAAATTGTATGACTTATACCACACAATTACAACCTTTTTGTGTTTCTTGATAAATTTTTGATATATTTGTCTTCTCAGTTGATCTTTATTAGCCAGATCGCTCTGATACCAACTGTGAGATCCCTGTTCCCACCGAGCAACGGATTCGGGGTACTAGCAACGGAAGTAGCACTTCTCGCGCGAGACAAGGTCCCACATTCGGGGCCTCGCCCACGGATATCCGGACAAGAGACTAATCCATCAGTTTATCCAAAACCGAACCCAGAAAAACTTCCCTTACCCGGAAAGCACGGGCGATTCCACCAAGATAACTTTTTACTCTAACGTAGTCAAACCATTTCTGATCAAGCTGATCCGACTGCAAATATAAAGATACTTGGTCAGATCAAGGAAGAAACTTGCACTTGGATCATTGGAATCAACGCTTTTTTCTTGCTCTGATAACAACTGTGAGATCCCTGTTCCCACCAAGCAACGGATTCGGGGTACTAGCAGCGGAAGTAGCACTTCTCGCGCGGGACAGGGTCTCACATTCGGGGCCTCGCCCCCCACGGATATCCGGACAAAAGACTAATCCGTCAGTTTATCCAAAACCGAACGCGAAAAAACTTCCCTTACCCGGAAAGCACGGGCGATTCCACCAGGATAACTTTTTACTCTAACGTAGTCAAACCATTTCTGATCAAGCCGATCCGACTGCAACTATAAAGATACTTGGTCAGATCAAGGAAGAAACTTGCACTTGGATCATTGGAATCAACGCTTTTTTCCCCATCAAAAGGCACAGCCGTTGATTCCTATCCATAGAACAATTACTATCCGGGATTTACTTCATTTATCGTAATAACAGAATTTGAGTCTTGATTTACGGATCCATCAATCCAGCCTAACCCCATCCAGTCCCATGGGTTAGCCAACCTCCCAACCACTGTAGAGATGGGATCCAATTAGGAATTTGGTTAGGTTTTGTCCCGGGTACCAGGGAAAAGAGTTCCTAGGTCCCCTAGCCGGAAGTTCATGCAAACATAAAACTAGTCACACCACTTATACACCCATATTGCCTTTTTCTCAGCATCAACTAACTTTCAAACAATCCTTTAATGAGCCCATTATGTCGCTCTGATGACAATCCTCAAAGGCTCTGGTTGAATCCTTATTTCCCGTCATTCATTCATCAGTGTACTTATGGCATCATTGGCAACCAGAACGCTCACCACCTGTTCACTCAGGGGCCTTTTCCATAGTTCCTAGCTCATAATAACCGGCAATATATTCATATAACAGAATGGAATCTCCGTGGAAGATCAGCAAGATCAACCCACAGATCCATATAAAAGAGCCATGGACTCATCCGTTGAGAACCAGCAAGGTCGATCAACCAGATCTATGCTCGGTTTCAGAAAACAACTCTTACTCCTTGTGTTCCAATATCTTCCTCGACGCACGTGTGGGTATCTTCGGCGACCCCCAGAGCCCGAGCACCGTATGGTCAGCACCCTCTAGGATCCTTCGCAGGTGACCTAGCGCTTCACTCATAGGCCGCTTCCTTGGTCCCTAATCCACCGTACACCGGAAGCTCACCATTTAAATCGAATCGAGGCTGGTCAAGACCTCGGCCGACCTTGCTACGCGAGACGTCCTCCATTGACTCTCCGTCAGCAGTTGCAACTTTATCAGTTTGGTCTTCATGACCTTAATCCTCAAGACGGTCAAAATGCTTCCCCAGCATTTTGACCTTAATCCTCAAGACGGTCAAAATGCTTCCCCAGCATTCTTGACATGAAACAGTCATTTACAAACAGTCACAAAATACAGTTTCTATAACGAACTCTCGTCTTTCCACATTATCCACTCTCGGACCACATTACTTATTTCCTATTCCATTCAATGTGTACTCATTCTCATCCATTCACTCATATAGACTACACATTATTTCACACACATTCACATTCACATTCACATTCATTATTCTACATACATATCCATGTTCATACGTCCACATCATACATCCAATTTCACATTCATACATACGCATCTACATGCATACATCTATTTTACATCCTCATTCATACATCCACATTATACATACATCCAATTTCACATTCATACATACGCATCTACATGCATACATCTATTTTCACATCCTCATTCATACATCCACATTCACATACATACATCTACATCCAAATCTACATCCATACATCCACATCCACATCTTCATTCACATTCACATCCATACATCCACATCTACATACATACATCCATTTTCACATCCTCATTCATACATCCACGTCCATATACATACATACATACATCCGTATCTACATCCATACATCCATACTACATCCATTCTCGCCCTAACACATCCCATATACATCTTATCCCATCAGATACACTCTCTACCTCGTCCCATATACATCTTAACACATCCTAACTCATCTTAACACATTCTATCACATCTCATATACCTCTTATCATATCCTATCACATCTCATACACATCTTATCACATCTTTTCACATCTCATACACCTCTTATCACATCCTATCACTTCCCATACGCATCTTATCACATCTTTTCACATCTCATACACCTCTTATCACATCCTATCACTTCCCATACGCATCTTATCACATCTTATCACATCTCATACACCTCTTATCACATCCTATCACTTTCCATACGCATCTTATCACATCTTATCACATCTCATACACCTCTTATCACATCCTATCACTTCCCATACGCATCTTATCACATATTATCACATCTCATTTAAAAATCAATCTTTTATGCATCTTCCTATGCATAAATTCATTTTAAATGAAAATGACACTTTTGAAATAAAATTCCATCTCTTATGCATCTTCCTATGCATAAACTCAATTTAGATGAGAATTGACACTTTTGAATTAAAAAATCCATCTTTTATGCATCTTCCTATGCATAAATTCAATTTGGATGAGAATAACACTTTTGAATTGAAATTCCATTCTTTTATGCATCTTCCTATGCATAAATTCAATTTAGATGAGAATGACACTTTGAATTTAAAAATCAATCTTTTATGCATCTTCTTATGCATTAGAATAAAAGAATTTCTCTTATGCATCTAAGTTATGCATAAAATCCATTTATGTGATGAAAATCACACTTTTAGTATAAAAAGAATATCTTTTATGCATACCTCTATATATGAAATCCAATATGATAAAAGTAACACTTTTACAATAAAATAATCAACTTTTATGCATACCTCTATGCTAGAATTCATATATGTTAAAAGTCACACTTTTAGAATAAAATAATCAACTTTTATGCATACCTCTATGCATGAAATCCAAATATGATAAAAGTCACACTTTTATAATAAAATAATCAACTTTTATGCATACCTCTATGCATGAAATCCAAATATGATAAAAGTCACACTTTTATAATAAAATAATCAACTTTTATGCATACCTCTATGCATGAAATCCAAATATGATAAAAGTAACACTTTTATAATAAAATAATCAACTTTTATGCATACCTCTATGCATGAAATTCAATTATGATAAAAGTCACACTTTTATAATAAAATAATCAACTTTTATGCATACCTCTATGCATGATATCCAAATATGATAAAAGTCACACTTTTATAATAAAATAATCAATTTTTATGCATACCTCTATGCATGAAATCCAAATATGATAAAAGTAACACTTTTATAATAAAATAATCAATTTTTATGCATACCTCTATGCATGAAATCCAAATATGATAAAAGTAACACTTTTATAATAAAATAATCAATTTTTATGCATACCTCTATGCATGAAATCCAAATATGATAAAAGTAACACTTTTATAATAAAATAATCACTTTTTATGCATACCTCTATGCATGAAATCCAAATATGATAAAAGTAACACTTTTATAATAAAATAATCAACTTTTATGCATACCTCTATGCATGAAATCTAAATATGATAAAAGAAACACTTTTATATTAAAATAATAATTCTTTTATGCATACCTCTATGCATGAAATCCAAATATGATAAAAGAAACACTTTTATATTAAAATAATAATTCTTTTATGCATACCTCTATGCATGAAATCCAAATATGATAAAAGTAACACTTTTACAATAAAATAATCATCAATTATGCATAACATAAAAATCAATTTCTCCATGATTACAATAAAATTCTTTCAATTAATCTAGGATGATAATTCCTAGAATATGGTAGGAAGTTCTCTTTTCATGCTTTGAATAAAATTATTTTATGTGTAATTTTTATAAAAATTTTACCATAGCTCCGCTACTATGACTGATAAATCTCAATTTATTTTGAAGGATAAAGCTTATCATTAAGAAAATGATTAGAATGATCCCTAATTGGATCATTAACCCAATAATGGGTTGAATCATCAATATTCATGAAATACATAAACTAAAAGCATAGAAAAAAGCCATTAATTTGACCTCAAGCATAGATTAATCTTGGATTAAGGTAAAGCTTTATGAAAAGCTTCATTTGGATTGAAAATGGGTCATGAGTATAACCATTTCTTGAGTGAGAGAGAGAAATTACATAAAAACCATTAGAATTAAGCATAAATGGAAATTTATGTAATTCTTAACTATCATTAATCAATTAACTTCAATAGCATTTATCAAATTATGTAACTCTTCACTCACTACCATTCATCAATTAACTTCAATAGCATTCAAAAACCATTCCAATTAAGCTTCTCAAGCTTGAGAGGGGTTGAGAAGAGAGAAACATTGAGAAATTATAGAAAATGATCAAAATTCACTAATTACCTTACAAATTGCTTGATTCTTTGTTCACGGTAGAGGCCCCCAACCAATCAATTGGTTGAGTATGTTGATGGAGCCACCAATGGGGATTGAAGAAAGAGGGAAGCTCCAATTTCTTCAATTTGGAGAGAATTTTAGAGAATAGTAGAAATTAGCATTATTTCAGCATAACTCTAGTATAGTAAAATTCTTCTATTTTTTTCAAAGGACTCATGTTCTATTTATAGGAGAGGGAAGCTCTAACCAAAGCTAACTGAATTCTAGAATTTTCCAAATTCAGTTTGGTTGAATTTGGACTAGATTTGGATCTAGTTTGGTTCCTTTTTGATTCAGTTTGGTTCCATTTTGATTTGGTTTGATTCAAGAGAGAGGAGAGATAAAAATATCACATTAATTTTGAGTTTAAAACTCATTCAAGCATGTGAAATATGCACCTCCTTTAATGGACTCCCCTTCCTTATATATCTGTCAAAATGGAATTATTATACCCAAAATATCTCATATTTTTAATATTGCTCATAGTTTTTTACTAATAAACCTTGTACATTTTCAACTCTTTATCTTATGTGAGCATTTACTCATTTTTGGATACCCAAAATATCTCATATTTTTGATATTACTCATAGTTTCTTACTAATAAACCTTGTACATAGTCAACTCTTCATCTTATGTGAGCATGTACTCATTTTTGGATATCTTCTTTTACAAATTGGATTTCTCTCCTCCCTACACATGGATTGATGCTATTGGCCCAAAGGAACCTTAATTGGACCATAATCTAAAATTTTTGAAAATCTAGACCCTTAGGCTAAGGTCCTTTATACCCATTTCCAATTAATTCCAATTGCACATTAGAAAATTCTTTCTGAAATTCTGTTTTAGGGGAATTCATTTTAATAAGATGAGATATTTTTCTATCCAAAAATATTCAAAATCTGAATATTCTCTCTCTAGAATATTTTCTCTCTCTATGCCAAAACAGGCAGAGACAAGATCTCTTATATTTCTGAAGAGGGAATTGATTACAGGAGAATATGCTGGACATTTTGAGAGGCTGGGGAGGAATCTTACATTCTCTCCCACTTAAAAAACACGAGATGTCCTCATCTCACAAACTTGGGATAATTTCGTAAGATGCACGAATATGAGACTTAGAGAAAAATTTAATTAAGATTAACCACCAAAAAAAAGTCTCAAGGAGAGTAAGATTCAAGACAAGAACAAGATTTAAACTTTATTCATTCTTGGAACATATACAGTAAAGATAGAAGAACTCTTTACACTTCCATAAGCCCGTCTATCATATGATCACAAAAGCAGCACTCACAAGCTGCGCACGTATAAGGTAACTCATCTATGGGAATAATTCTGTTGGTTATTGCCACACCTATCTCAGTGGTATGAGGTGATCTAACAAAAGGACCTCTGAGAGGCAAGCGAAAAACGGGGTAAAGGCATATCTTCTGATGAGGAAGAAAACACGCCAGTAAGAAGACCCCCTCAGAAAACCCAAGATGTCTTGATCTCATGACGCAGTAGTATCGGGGACCCAAACCCAAGGCTTCAATAACCATGGCCAACAACAAGCGGACATTGTTACGAAAGTGCTGCTGACCCCAGGGTGTTACCCTAGTTATGTCTTGATAGGTCCGCCATTTGGTCTGAGCTACAGAAGTTCCCAAGTGAGGAAAAAGTGAGCGCTCATACTGTTCTATAAAATCCTTCTTCACAGACTCGCCTGCGTCTTGAAGGTGAGAAATCATCATGGATAAAACTAATTCTTGTTGCCAAGCCATGAAGGAGATTAAGAAAGAAAGGAGATCGATGGAAGTAAGCTTACTGTGAGCAACAAGTAAAAGTTATGACTTATATAAAGGAAGGAGCTAGCGTAAATTAGAAGCCAACGGTATCTTGCCACTGAAGTTTTTCCGTCTTTCCATGATTTGGGTTTGGCACATATTTCTATGAAATACATTAAGAACTTTGAGTTGAGGAGGTAAAAGAAGCTTGTAGGCTAAGTCACCTACTTTCCTTGAATTCAGATATAAGGCTCACAATATCTGGGGGATAACTTCTTATACTCCCCAAGAGAGAAAGAACTTCTTTTGGGCCGTACTCGAATGAAAACCAAAACCTTGGTATCCAAAACACCGATTTTCACTTCTGAACTCATTGTTCTGAATCCTTAAAACAGGCGTGACTCCTGAGAAGTATTCTAGGGAAAGGGTCTTCCTTTTTTTAAAAAAAATAGAATTTTTCTTTTATTTTAGAGAGGGAATAATTATAAGATCAGAAAGGGAGATTCTTACTCCTGTATACCTCAAAGGCTGGGGAGGAATCTTACATTCTACCCCACTTAAAAAAGTGCGAGATGTACTCATCTCGCAAGGTAGAGGACAACTCTTTTTCTTAAGATCCAATTTTATTCTGGGGTTCCTTATATTCTGGTCAACCCAACAGAACACTGGGATAAATATGCCTTATATAGAACTCATCATTAAATAACAATTCATTCAGATCATATCATTCATATCTTTAACATGATAATGGTCCATTAGACCGAAAAATTTCCTTCTGAACATTTCTCCACGGGAATTTCAGTCAAGCAAGTTCTCAATTTGTCATCCCTTAACTTGATCTACCGCCGGTAAAGTGTTAACAGTAGCAATCTGACAGCACAATCCACTAATCTCATAGTGATTTGCTGAATTCATTATCATCATTCCAGTTTTGAATATCATCACAGGGACTCGTCCTATTCATCCTCATTGTGGTTTCGCTCAGGTTATTATATTTCAACTAAATTTCAAAAATCATCATTTTTCAATCAGAATCCAAATCAATTCATCAATTCTCAAACAGAATAAAAAATCATATCAACCACATTCGAAATCATCATCTGGATAGCATTAATGCTTATAATTTCAAGTCTTAGATTTACTCGTATATACTGTCAGTAAAGAGCTACAGTTATACTCTCGGTATATATTGGTAGTCACGGCCCTTGGAATTATAAGGTAAATACCATCATGTCTAGGATTCAAGCAAGTCAGGGCTTCTATATAATTGCGGTACTTCCATCTGAAAACCCAATTACCAAATTACGAATTTCAGTTTGAATATCAAATTGTATGACTTATACCACACAATTACAACCTTTTTGTGTTTCTTGATAAATTTTTGACATATTTGTCTTCTCAGTTGATCTTTATTAGCCAAATCGCTCTGATACCAACTGTGAGATCCCTGTTCCCACTGAGCAACGGATTCGGGGTACTAGCAACGGAAGTAGCACTTCTCGCGCAGGACAGGGTCCCACATTCGGGGCCTCGCCCACGGATATCCGGACAAGAGACTAATCCGTCAGTTTATCCAAAACCGAACCCGGAAAAACTTCCCTTACCCGGAAAGCACGGGCGATTCCACCAAGATAACTTTTTACTCTAACGTAGTCAAACCATTTCTGATCAACCTGATCTGACTGCAACTATAAAGATACTTGGTCAGATCAAGGAAGAAACTTGCACTTGGATCATTGGAATCAACGCTTTTTTCCTGCTCTGATACCAACTGTGAGATCCTTGTTCCCACCGAGCAACGGATTCGGGGTACTAGTAGCGGAAGTAGCACTTCTCGCGCGGGACAGGGTCCCACATTCGGGGCCTGGCCCCCCACGGATATCCCGACAAGAGACTAATCCGTCAATTTATCTAAAACCGAACCCGAAAAAACTTCCCTTACCCGGAAAGCACGGGCGATTCCACCAGGATAACTTTTTACTCTAACGTAGTCAAACCATTTCTGATCAAGCTGATCCGACTGCAACTATAAAGATACTTGGTCAGATCAAGGAAGAAACTTGCACTTGGATCATTGGAATCAACGCTTTTTTCCCCATCAAAAGGCAGAGCCGTTGATTCCTATCCATAGAACAATAACTATCCGGGGTTTACTTCATCTATCCGTAATAACAGAATTTGAGTCTTGATTTATGGATCCATCAATCCAGCCTAACCCCATCCAGTCCCATGGGTTAGCCAACCTCCCAACCACTGTAGAGATGGGATCCAATTAGGAATTTGGTTAGGTTTTGTCTCGGGTACCAGGGAAAAGAGTTCCCAGGTCCCCTAGCCGGAAGTTCATGCAAACATAAAACTAGTCACACCACTTATACACCCATATTGCCTTTTTCTCAGCATCAACTAACTTTCAAACAATCCTTTAATGAGCCCATTATGTCGCTCTGATGACAATCCTCAAAGGCTCTGGTTGAATCCTTATTTCCCGTCATTCATTCATCAGTGTACTTATGGCATCATTGGCAACCAGAACGCTCACCACCTGTTCACTCAGGGGCCTTTTCCATAGTTCCTAGCTCATAGTAACCGGCAATATATTCATATAACAGAATGGAATCTCCGTGGAAGATCAGCAAGATCAACCCACAGATCCATATAGAAGAGCCATGGACTCATCCGTTGAGAACCAGCAAGGTCGATCAACCAGATCCATGCTCGGTTTCAGAAAACAACTCTTACTCCTTGTTCCAATATCTTCCTCGACGCACGTGTGGGTATCTTCGGTGAGCCCGAGCACCGTATGGTCAGCACCCTCTAGGATCCTTCGCAGGTGACCTAGTGCTTCACTCATAGGCCGCTTCCTTGGTCCCTAATCCACCGTACACCGGAAGCTCACCATTTAAATCGAATCGAGGATGGTCAAGACCTTGGCCGACCTTGCTACGCGAGATGTCCTCCATTGACTCTCCATTCAGCAGTTGCAACTTTATCAGTTCGGTCTTCATGACCTTAATCCTCAAGACGGTCAAAATGCTTCCCCAGCATTCTTGACATAAAACAATCATTTACAAACAGTCACAAAATACAGTTTCTATAATGAACTCTCGTCTTTCCACATTATCCACTCTTGGACCACATTACTTATTTCCTATTCCATTCAATGTGTACTCATTCTCATCCATTCACTCATATAGACTACACATTATTTCACACACATTCACATTCATTATTCTACATACATATCCATGTTCGTACGTCCACATCATACATCCAATTTCACATTCATACATACGCATCTACATGCATACATCTATTTAACATCCTCATTCATACATCCACATTATACATACATCCAATTTCACATTCATACATACGCATCTACATGCATACATCTATTTTCACATCCTCATTCATACATCCACATTCACATACATACATCTACATCCGAATCTACATCCATACATCCACATCCACATCTTCATTCACATTCACATCCATACATCTACATCTACATACATACATCCATTTTCACATCCTCATTCATACATCCACGTCCACATACATACATACATCCGTATCTACATCCATACATCCATACTACATCCATTCTCGCCCTAACACATCCCATATACATCTTATCCCATCAGATACACTCTCTACCTCGTCCCATATACATCTTAACACATCCTAACTCATCTTAACACATTCTATCACATCTCATATATCTCTTATCATATCCTATCACATCTCATACACATCTTTTCACATCTCATACACCTCTTATCACATCCTATCACTTCCCATACGCATCTTATCACATCTTATCACATCTCATACACCTCTTATCACATCCTATCACTTTCCATACGCATCTTATCACATCTTATCACATCTCATACACCTCTTATCACATCCTATCACTTCCCATACGCATCTTATCACATATTATCACATCTCATTTAAAAATCAATCTTTTATGCATCTTTCTATGCATAAATTCATTTTAAATGAAAATGACACTTTTGAAATAAAATTCCATCTCTTATGCATCTTCCTATGCATAAACTCAATTTAGATGAGAATTGACACTTTTGAATTAAAAATCCATCTTCCTATGCATAAACTCAATTTAGATGAGAATTGACACTTTTGAATTAAAAATCCATCTTTTATGCATCTTCCTATGCATAAATTCAATTTGGATGAGAATAACACTTTTGAATTGAAATTCCATTCTTTTATGCATCTTCCTATGCATAAATTCAATTTAGATGAGAATGACACTTTTGAATTTATGCATCTTCCTATGCATAAATTCAATTTAGATGAGAATGACACTTTGAATTTAAAATCAATCTTTTATGCATCTTCTTATGCATTAGAATAAAAGAATTTCTCTTATGCATCTAAGTTATGCATAAAATCCATTTATGATGAAAATCACACTTTTAGTATAAAAAGAATATCTTTTATGCATACCTCTATATATGAAATCCAATATGATAAAAGTAACACTTTTACAATAAAATAATCAACTTTTATGCATACCTCTATGCATGGAATTCAAATATGTTAAAAGTCACACTTTTAGAATAAAATAATCAACTTTTATGCATACCTCTATGCATGAAATCCAAATATGATAAAAGTCACACTTTTATAGTAAAATAATCAACTTTTATGCATACCTCTATGCATGAAATCCAAATATGATAAAAGTCACACTTTTATAATAAAATAATCAACTTTTATGCATACCTCTATGCATGAAATCCAAATATAATAAAAGTAACACTTTTATAATAAAAAAATCAACTTTTATGCATACCTCTATGCATGAAATCCAATTATGATAAAAGTCACACTTTTATAATAAAATAATCAATTTTTATGCATACCTCTATTCATGATATCCAAATATGATAAAAGTCACACTTTTATAATAAAATAATCAATTTTTATGCATACCTCTATGCATGAAATCCAAATATGATAAAAGTAACACTTTTATAATAAAATAATCAATTTTTATGCATACCTCTATGCATGAAATCCAAATATGATAAAAGTAACACTTTTATAATAAAATAATCAACTTTTATGCATACTTCTATGCATGAAATCCAAATATGATAAAAGTAACACTTTTATAATAAAATAATCAACTTTTATGCATACCTCTATGCATGAAATCCAAATATGATAAAAGAAACACTTTTATATTAAAATAATAATTCTTTTATGCATACCTCTATGCATGAAATCCAAATATAATAAAAGAAACACTTTAATATTAATTCTTTTATGCATACCTCTATGCATGAAATCCAAATATGATAAAAGTAACACTTTTACAATAAAATAATCATCAATTATGCATAACATAAAAATCAATTTCTCCATGATTACAATAAAATTCTTTCAATTAATCTAGGATGATAATTCCTAGAATATGGTAGGAAGTTCTCTTTTCATGCTTTGAATAAAATTATTTTATGTGTAATTTTTATAAAAATTTTACCATAGCTCCGCTACTATGACTGATAAATCTCAATTTATTTTGAAGGATAAAGCTTATCATTAAGAAAATGATTAGAATGATCCCTAATTGGATCATTAATCCAATAATGGGTTGAATCATCAATATTCATGAAATACATAAACTAAAAGCATAGAAAAAAGCCATTAATTTGACCTCAAGCATAGATTAATCTTGGATTAAGGAAAAGCTTTATGAAAAGCTTCATTTGGATTGAGAATGGGTCATGAGTATGACCATTTCTTGAGTGAGAGAGAGAAATTACATAAAAACCATTAGAATTAAGCATAAATGGAAATTTATGTAATTCTTAACTATCATTAATCAATTAACTTCAATAGCATTTATCAAATTATGTAACTCTTCACTACCATTCATCAATTAACTTCAATAGAATTCAAAAACCATTCCAATTAAGCTTCTCAAGCTTGAGAGGGGTTGAGAAGAGAGAAACATTGAGAAATTATAGAAAATGATCAAAATTCACTAATTACCTTACAAATTGCTTGATTCTTTGTTCACGGTAGAGGCCCCCAACCAATCAATTGGTTAAGTATGTTGATGGAGCCACCAATGGGGATTGAAGAAAGAGGGAAGCTCCAATTTCTTCAATTTGGAGAGAATTTTAGAGAATAGTAGAAATTAGCATTATTTCAGCATAACTCTAGTATAGTAAAATTCTTCTATTTTTTTCAAAGGACTCATGTTCTATTTATAGGAGAGGGAAGCTCTAACCAAAGCTAACTGAATTCTAGAATTTTCCAAATTCAGTTTGGTTGAATTTGGACTAGATTTGGATCTAGTTTGGTTCCTTTTTTATTCAGTTTGGTTCCATTTTGATTTGGTTTGATTCAAGAGAGAGGAGAGATAAAAATATCACATTAATTTTGAGTTTAAAACTCATTCAAGCATGTGAAATATGCACCTCCTTTAATGGACTCCCCTTCCTTACATATCTGTCAAAATGGAATTATTATACCCATGTAGGTTCCAC
Source organism: Cibotium barometz (assembly GCF_041138505.1). NCBI lineage: Eukaryota > Viridiplantae > Streptophyta > Polypodiopsida > Cyatheales > Cibotiaceae > Cibotium > Cibotium barometz. Next base: position 25,709,127 of record NC_141087.1, read on the forward strand.
ATGCTTCACCAAAGAGGTCATATATGCATAATGCATAGCAAAATCACGATATGTCAACCTGTCAACAACTGGATACCTGACCCTTTGGGATCTCCGCAATGCATGCAGATCACCTTGAACACCTGTCACTCTAGCATGTGGAGGCACGTATCTATCCTGCCTTGCACCAGGTGTGCGTAAAACTGGTATTCCAAGTTCCTCATCAAAACTCTCTGAACTTGACGACTCATAACCTGTAATTCTACTACTGGTTTTATTGGTTTTTTTGGTTTTTCTCAAAATAGAGAAGGGCGTTTGACAAAATTGGTATGTACGCACCTTGGTTGGTATTGATATGCAACATTGAGCTTGTTTAGATGTCAATTCAAGTTATCCACACATGATTAACCCACTACATTGCAATTTGGAGCCTGGAAAGTGCGTCAAAATAGGGTACCTTGGACTGCGTTCATTTTGGATGTTTGATTTTCTACATCAAAAGTGAAGTTTGTTGAGTACTTTGGAGTATCTGGAACACTTATAGGACTGTGGTTGAGCTGAGGAAGGCTCGTTTACAGATTTGGACATGTGCGAAAGGTGCATTTACATTGAGCAAATATGTCGAACAATCCAGTACAAATTGTGGGTGAAAAGCTGGATAGGAAGAACTTCCAGGCATGGAAGTACAGGATCAAAAGTTTTCTAAAGGGAAAAGGATTTTGGAATCTTATTACAAGTGTGGAGCCAGCCGGAACTACCCCGACAACCTACACAACAACAGGTTATAGCTCATAAGCAATGGTCAAAAAGAGCATACAAAGTTTTGCATTACCTATCTATATGTATCTCGGATGCTATACTCATACATATACATGATGCTGAGAAGCCCAAGGACGCATGGGATACATTGGTAAAGCTATTTGATACAAACACTAGTGCTCGCAAGTCTCAGTTTTGCGAGACAATAGATTCCTAATGTGAAATGGAAAGGAAGGAGCATCCATGATTATGTACAAGAGATAAAGAAATATGCAGATGCATTGGCAACAATCAATGCCCCCATGCCTAATGATGATGATTTGGTAGACATTACCTTGCGTGGTCTTGGCAAGGAGTATAAGTCTTTTGATACATCCATCTCGGTTGATGAGTTGGTTTCACTCTTGCTTATTGAGGAAATCAAACTCAGTCATTCTTTTCATGATGCATCTACTAGCCATGATGATAATGGTAAAAATCAGGCTTTCTATTCACAAAGGGGATTTAGAGGCGGAGATTTGCATCACGTGGCCATGGTAATGGTCATGGATGGCAGGACATGTCACCACAACAGAATTTTCAGCCTACATATGGTGCAAGAGGTGGTCATGGATATACACCTCAGAGAGGCAGAGGTAATCCTCGTGGTAGAGGATGTTGGCAAGGCCAACAAACATCTATGCAAAATGTGGAATGCCATTACTGTGGGAAATTTGGTCATATGGCACGTGACTGTTTCCGCAAACAAAATGATTTGAGAGGGGGTAGAGCACAACATGGTGGACATTATGCACAACATGGTGGAAATTATGCATCAAGCAGAATGATGGCAGTGCAAATCACTTGTTTGCCATGAAACATGTTGTGGGATCTATGATGACAAATGCTGAAAGTGATGACACGGTATATGGACTCTAGAGCATCAAACCATATGACTTGTCATGGCAAATGGTTTGAGCATATGAAGCCTATGGATGTGAAAGGCTATGTGGAGACAGGAGATGATACCCAACATGCCATTACACATGTTGGAAGTGTACCATTGGTTATACACAATGGTGAAACAAAGTCTATGGTAGATGTCTTCTATGTGCCTTCTATTACAAAAAGTTTGGCCAAATGGTGAAACAGGGATTACAGGTTCGTTTCAACGAGCATGGTTGCTTCGTTTGAGGATTTCAAAAATGGATGTAGAGTCATTGCCAAAGGCAAGAAAGAAGGCAGGTTATTTAAGCTAGGTTATTTAAGCTGGATGCTGGGATTCCTGAGTTGAAATCAGCCATGTTCTCTAAAAGATGAAATGTGGTACACAGGACATTGACATGTGGCATAAAAGGATTGGACATGTGAAAATACAAAGGTTAAAGGACATGCAGGCAAGAGGCATTGTTAGTGGGCTGCCTAGATTCAAGTATGATGGGAATGTGCATGTTTGTGATGCCTGTCAGTTTGGAAAGAAGGAAAGGTTGCCGTTTCCTAGAGAAGGCAGCATGAGTAGCATGCCACTTGAGATAGTTCATAGCGATGTATGGGGTCCTGCACAAAATCCATCCATTAAAGGCAGCTTATATTATGTGACATTCATTCATGATTTCAGCAGAATGACTTGGATTTACTTTCTCAGAGAGAAAAGTGAAGTGTTGGGAAAGTTTATGGACTTCAAAGCTTTTGCAGAGAAGCAATATGGCTCTTGGATAAAATGTTTGAGGACAGATGGAGGTGGTGAATACACCTCACATGCTTTTGAGCATTTCTTGAGAAAGCATGGCATATGAAGGCAGTTAACTTGCAAGTATACACCTCAGCAAAATGGTGTTGCTGAGAGGAAGAATAGAGTCATTTGTGAAGTGGCCAGGGCGATGCTCAATGAAAAGAGCATGCCAGATTATTATTGGGCAGAAACGTGTGCTACCGTAGTGTATATACTTAATAAGACACCCACAATAGCCATACATGGAAGTACGCCAGACATGGAAGTACGCCAGAGATGCGGCTTACAGGTTTTAGGCCAGACATTGGACACCTCAAAGTGTTTCGTTGTACAGCTTATGTACATGTGCCTGACGAGAGAAGGAGGGAGTTGGATCCTGAGGCAAAAAAGTGTGTGTTTGTTGGTTATGCATAGGATCGCAAGGCATACAAATGTTACAATCCACAAACTAGGCAAGTGGATATCTCAACGAGATGTGGTGTTTGATGAACTTGCTAGCTGCTGGTACAAAGCAAAGGATGAGGGTGTCATTGATTCAGTTGATGCTGATGTGCATGTGAACTTGCCACAAGCAAGTTCTATTTCTATGTCTGGGCCAGCCGAGTCTGAGAGTAGCACTATACGTCCATGGTCAGGACGTAGGTGTCATTGATTCAGTTGATGCTGATGTGCATGTGAACTTGCCACAAGCAAGTTCTATTTCTATGTCTGGGCCAGCCGAGTCTGAGAGTAGCACTATACGTCCATGGTCAGGACGTAGGTGTCATTGATTCAGTTGATGCTGATGTGCATGTGAACTTGCCACAAGCAAGTTCTATTTCTATGTCTGGGCCAGCCGAGTCTGAGAGTAGCACTATATGTCCATGGTCAGGACGCTTGAGGCATGAGAGTGTCAGTATTGGGAATAGTGCTATGGATAAAGGGAAAAAGAAAGTTGAATTTCTTCAATGCTTATCCAAATTGAAAGACCAGGCATTCATTAGCTTAGAAATGATGTCCACTAACTCCATGTAAAAGGAATTAAACCAATTGTTTAAGATGAGAGAGTAATTAGTCGATTAATCACACTCTATTTCACTAATCATAATAGACAGCCTGTTTAATCAGCTCATTTCCAGCTCCATAAGGCATAATTGCTCAAACCAATCATATAGCAACCTCCTTGCTAGTGTGAATCACAAATTTGCTAAGCCAATTTTGGAAGTTATCAAACAATCAAATAGCTTGTATTTGACCTCCTCTTGCAAAATTTCAACAAAAATACTTTGTTTTCTTTGTATGAGCTGTGCCGCCTGCTCTCCTGAGGGGATTTGGAAGGATTGTAGTGTCAATTGAAAGTGTATTTAGTTGCCTTACACACCAAGGCATGTGAGTAACCCATCAATTGTCTAATTTTGCCAAAAATTTGCTCTAATTTCATCCACCAAGTGATTCTTTTTCTCTGTTTTGTGAGAGCTTCAAAACCAGTAATTTTCAATCACTTAAATGCATCATAATTGCTCCAAATTCAGTGTAGGGCTTGCACATGAGTTGTCAATACATTAATCATTGTCACATACATGTTTCTTTGCCAGATTTGCATCCATTTTCACCATACATCACTGCTTCCAAGCTCCAATGGAAAGCTTGCAAAAAACCTGAATTTTCTTTTGCTTTGGGCAACCCTACATACATCACTGCTCCAAGCTCCAAGCTCCAAGCTCCAAGCTCCAAGCTCCAATGGAAAGCTTGCAAAAAACCTGAATTTTCTTTTGCTTTGGGCAACCCTAATTTGCCTTGTTTATGCTTAATCACCTGCAATCTGCTCAAGGGTGTTTAGTAGTCCTTACTCGGTAGGCCAAGCTCTCAGATCTGATAGAAATCGGTGTGCTCTAAGATTCACATCATCAATGGCAAGCTTTATAGCTTTTCTTCACAGCTTCTTCTCCCTCTTCTCTCATTCACTCATAAACCCTAATAGAGAGCACCAGGCTCTGATACCATGATGAAAAACATGTAGAGGGAGAGGAGACACACATAGAGGAGAAAACCCTAATGTATATTACAAACCCTAACCATAGAGGGAAGCCATCTCCCTTCTCACACAATGCATAAAGCCATTAATCCATAGTACACAAGACACACTATGTGTTGTGTCCACACACAGCTAACCCTAGCTAATGTCCACACACTATGACTAGCTGGACGCAGTCATTTATGTCTCACATTGTTCCTACGTAACACGCGAGCACATAATGCAATTGGCACACTCTGACATCGAGCTTGAATCTCAACATTGAAAAGCTTCCAAAGCTAATGCTGTCCATCGTGTGGGAGCCTCACTATTGCCGACCCGACGATGCCATCGAGATAGCCGGCTCACGTTCAAATCATCCATAATCTCCCTAACAAGGTGATGAAAAGGCCTCCTCAGGATCAGAAGGTCTGCCATCTTCTGATACTTTTTGATTTCTTGAAGAGCGACGGTGCCGGGTCTCCACCGACGTTTGCAATGTGTGGGTGGTATCAACCCTCTTAGCAGTCTGCTTAGTGCGAGCCATGTTCTTGAAGAAGATAAAATAAGAATAGAATGAAAACGAAAGACTCTAAACTTATATTTATAACTTCAAAAACTGAAAATATAACTTATATTTATATTTTTATAGAATGAAAATAAATAACTCTTAAAAAATTTAGTAATTTTTATTATATTTAGTAATTTACGTATTTATAAGAGCACCTCTCATGCAACATCTCACTAATTCCCTAGGGTTTCTAGAACTTCATTCCATGTTTAAAGTAATCTAATTTTTAGAGTAATTTTTATTATATTTTTTAGTAAAGGCAAAATTTTTAAAATTTCTAAATTCATTGAAATTTTATACACTTATATTCTCATGCATACATGTGTGAAAACTATACGAGAGAAAAAATAATAACACCCAAGATATTGAGAAAGAAACATCAAATTGTACTTGAGTTAAAAACACTTCTCATCATCATAGATAACAAGTACAATGAAACAGAGGTTTATAACGCATCATATGATTTACATAAATCATATTATCCATATTCAAAGTGAAGGCATCGCCATTATTATGAATGAAAGATCCGCCATTATTATGAATGAAAGATCCCTGCCCCGTCCATGCAACGACGAATTTGGGGGTGCTAGCAGCGGAAGTAGCACTTCTTGCGCGAGGCAGGGTCCCGCACTCGGGGCCTCGCCCACCACGGATATCCGGACAAGAGACTAATCCCTCGGTTCTTCCAAAATCAAAGCTAGAAAAACTTCCCTCACTCGGAAAGCACGGGCGATTCCTCCAGGATATTTTTATTCTAATGTAATCAAGAGCCTTAACTAACTAAGCTGATCCGAGAAGCCGTAAGTCCCATGGTGGTTAGATCAAGGAAAAGACTTGCACTTGGATCATACAGACCAACATTTTTTTCCTCATTGAGAGGCACATGCGTTGATTCTTTTCCATAGAATTATTTCTATCCAAGATTTACTTCATCTATCATACCATAACAGAATTGAGTCTCATTTTAGGGATCCATCCAGTCCCATGGGTTAGCCAACTGCCCAACCACTATAGTGATGCTATCCAATTAGGAATTTGGTTAGGTTTTATCCTGGGCCCCCTAGCAGGATATTCATGCAAACTTAAAGCTAGTCACACCACTTATGCACCCAATATGAACAGCTGACTTTAAAACAATCTTTTAATGAAACCATAGTTTCAGTGATCATAATCCTCCAAAATATCTGGCTGAATTCTCATTTCCAATCATTCATTCATTGGTGTACCTATGGCATCATTGGTAACTAGAACGCTCACCACCTGTCCACTCTCACGGGGCCTTTTCGATAGTTCCTAGCTCATAGTACCCGGCAATATATTCACTTATAAAAATCAAAATAGAATCTCCGTTGACGATCAGCAAGATCAACCAACAGATCCATATAAAAGAGCCATGGACTCATCCGTTGAGGACCAGCAAGGTCAATCAACCATATCCATGCCCAGTTTCAGAAAACAATTACTCCTTGTTCCAATATCTTTCTCGACGCACGCATGGGTATCTTCGGCGACCCAGAGCCCGAGCACGGTATGGTAAACACCCTCTAGGATCCTTCGTAGGTCACCTAGCGTGGGTATCTTCGACGACCCCAGAGCCCGAGCACCGTATGGTCAACACCCTCTAGGATCCTTCGTAGGTCACCTAGCGCTTCACTCATAGGCTGCTTCCTTCATTTAAATCGACCTCGCCCGACCTTGCTACGCAAGACGTCCTCCGCCGTCAGCTGTTACAACTTTATGAGTTAAGTCTTCACGACCTCATTCACAAGACGGTCAAAATGCTTCCCCAACATTCTTGACATAAAACAATCATTTAAAAACAGGTCATAAATATAGTTTCTATAACAAACTCTCGTCTTTCCACATTGTTCCACATCATTCCACATTACTTAATCCACGTCCAATTCATATGCATTCCCATCGTCCTTCATCCATTCTCATCCAATCACATCATTTTCCATCTCATTACATCTTTCCACATTTATACTCATCACATTCATTCACTCGCATCTACCCATATCCACATCTCATCTCATCACATTCCTTCACATCTCATCCATTCATATCTATCCCGACTCACATCACATCTCATCATATCCATTCACATCACATCTCATTCATTCACATCACATCTCATTCATTCACATCTATCCCGATTCACATCACATCACATCCATTCACATAACATATCATCCATTCACATCTATGCCAAGTTACATCACATCATATCCATTCACATCACATATCATCTATTCACATTCATCACATTAATTGTATCCCCATTCCATCATATACATTTTATCCACATTACATCACATCCACATCATATACATTTTATCCACAATTACATCATCTATTCACATTCATCACATTAATTGTATCCCCATTCCATCATATACATTTTATCCACATTACATCACATCCACATCATATCTCGTTCATCCCATCCACATACATCATATCTACATCATATCCCATTCATACACATCCCATCTCATTCATCCACATCCATCCAATCATTCACATACATGACTATCCACATATATCAATACATTCACATCTATTACTTCACATCCACTTATATTCACATCACATCACATCTCTTTACATCACTTCACATCTCTTCCACATCCACATCCCCTTTCATCACACCACATCTCATCCACATCCACACCACATCTCATCCACATCCACATCACATTCACATCCACAGTTCCCTTTACATCACATCACATCTTATATCCACCTCCACATTCACATCCGTTTACATCACATCACATCCTTTCACATCCATTTCCATTTCCATCACATCCTTTCACATCCGTTTACATCACATCACATCCTTTCACATCCATTTACATCACATCACATCCTTTCACATCCACATCCCCTTACATCACATCACATATCATTCACATCCACATCCCCTTTACATCACATCACATATCATTCACATCCACATCCATTCTTTCACATATACATCCACATCCATTCTTTCACAAACACATCCACATCCATTCTTTCACATACACATCCACATTCATTTACATCACATCACATTCTTTCACATTCACATACACATCCACAATCATGTACTTTCCATCTCACGCTTTCACATATCCTCTCATCTCATCATTCACATCCAAATCCATTTTCATTACATCACATCTTATCACATCCCATTTACATCTTATCACATCCATTCACATCCTATCGCATATCTTATCACATCCCATTTACATCTTATCACATCCTATCACATCTCAGGGTTGTTGCAAGATCAGGGTGTCCAGTTTTATCTGGACTGGGACAATGCTTGGAGAGCAAATTTTGGGGGGCAAGGTACTTAAAATGAGATCAAGCAAATAATAGAAAATACGCTTGCCCTTAAATTAACCCAATATAACTTAAATTAATATAAATTAGTCTAATTAATCAAAATTAATCAAAAATATGATGAAATGATAAACAAATGATCTTTCCGTACTTAGAGTGAGCCAATTTATTTTTCCATAGATGCACCATTACAAGTACACTAGTCCCTATATGTTTTAGATGATTCACATCAAAAATGTAATTTTACTAATTAGATTACTAATATTTGCAGGCCTTCTAATAGTCTGGAAGAATTTTGAAAAAGAGATCATTAAAAATCCAACCATTGGATTTGTAATTTTTATTAACCACCACATTCTACTAATGTCTCAGTATCTACCCACTCTTTTGATCTACAAGATTGAGGATTTTAAGTGGTAGCTATTGTGGGTACAAAAAGTGGCGTATATTATAACACTTTAATAACCTTGAAATATTTAAAGAAAATAGACAAATATCTTAAAATTTTCTCATAAAGTCAAGTTAAGCTCCATATTATGTGAAGATCTAAGGTACAAAGTGGGAATCTCATATGAGTTTATATGTAAAAGATATTAGCATTTTATGGAATCAGTTCAAATTTGGGACAAGGTGTATACATTGACTTTGTACCTAAGAAAATAAGGACTTTTGACTATCTAATGCTTAATCAAATTATGCAACTATATTTCCAACTTTGAATATGATGTTCCAAAAAAAGAACTTGAAACGAAATTCCTTCATTTACTAGGAGAGATTAGCCACTAAAGGTAAACAAATGCTTGTTTTTTTACTGTTTACAGGGTGCCTGAGTGGACAAAACTGGGCACCCCGATCTTGCAACCACTCCTCATTTACATCTTATCACATCCATTCACATCCTATCACATCCCATTTACATCTTATCACATACCGATAATGAGAATTTTTCTAAATTTTTACCAATTTCTTGGCCTAGATAAAGATTCTTTTTCTCAACAACTATTTTCATATTCCTTCTCAATTCCTTAATTTAATTATATTTAATATTCCTCTTTTGAATAAAAGAATTCATGGGATTTACAAAAATCAATTCTACCCATATTTTTACTTTTGATAAATAATCATAAATTGAATTATACGAAAAATTCCTCTTCTTTCCATTTAATTTCTTGGACCTCAAATACCATGGGAATTCCTCTTTTTGCATTGCATTCCAAGATCATGGGAAGTCCTCTTTTATCATCAAATATTTCTCATAAAATAAATTCATAAAATATCCATTGGTTCAATATTCTAGGAATTTTCCTTTTCCCATCTAAATGATTGAATTTCAAATATCATAGAAATTTCTCTTTTATCATTTAAATATTTCTTATAGATTAAAAAATAATAATTTATCTAAAATTAATCTTTGAATTTAAATAAAATATCCATTAATTCTAATATGCTAGGAATTTTACTTTTCTCATTCAAATGATTGAATTCTAAATATGGTGGGAATTTCTCATTCAAATGATTGAATTCTAAATATGGTGGGAATTCTTCTTTTATCATGTAAATTTATCTATGCATAAAAATAAATTTAACTAAATTTTCTCTTTAAAATTAAATAAAAATCTTCATTAATTCTATTATACTAGAAATTCCACTTTCCTCATTTAAATGATTGAGTTCCAAATATGGTGGGAATTCCTCTTTCATCATAAAAATGAATTACTAGAAATTCTTCTTTTTGCTAAATTAACTATTCATGCATAAACATTAAAATCAATTTTTCCATGGTATGATGATAATTATTCAATTAATCTAACATGATTAATCCTAGAATATGGTAAGATCTCTTTCCATATTATGCATGAAATTTGTTTATGTGTTAATTTCTTAAAAAATTTACCATAGCTCTGCTGCCATTAGTGATAATTTTTAATAATTTTGAAAGCATAAAGTTTTAGTAATACAATATGATAGAATAACTATAATTTTGATCAATATCCAATTATGGACTTGATTCCTAAGTTTTTTATAAATTAAGTAGCATAAAAGCATTAAAAAGGCCACTTCTTTGGCTTTTATTTTAACAAGCATAGAATTTACTTTAAGATTTGAGAATTGCTTCATGAGAAGTATCATTTGAATATAGAATAGGTCATAGGAATGACCATTATTTGGGGGAGAGAGAGATATGCTTAAAAAACATTTTAAAATAAGCATAAATGTAAACTTTATGTGTTTAATTTTTGAAATTAATTAGAGAGATTCAATTGCATTAAAGAGCCATCCAATTGAATACTTTTCAAGCTTGAGAGGTGTTGAAAAGTGAGAAACATTTAGAGATTAAGGAAAAGACCATAAATCACACTTTACCTCTTATTTTGCTTGATTCTTTAGTCTAAGGAGAGGCCCCCAACCAATCAATTGGTTTAGTGTGTTGATGAAGACTCTAAAGAAGGTTGAAGAGAGAGGGAGAGAGAAACTCCATTCTCTCCAAATTGTAGAGGATTTTTAGAGGATTATAGAAAATATCATTATTTTTTTACCATTAGAGATTATAACTTGCATACATCTAACACAAAATTGTTATTTGTGTGCAAGATAAATGGCACTTCCTTTGACCCATACTTGCATACATGTCTATGACATAAGTGCATTGTCTCACCAATTAATTGTTCCACCTTACTGTTTAATGATTGTCGTGCTTGCACCACATGAAATGGTTTCGAAAGACGTAATACCCTTTTCTTTTGCAACACTTTTTTAAACCTTGTATCTAAATGTTCGTATATCATACCATAAGAGTGAGAACTTATTCCTACCTTATCACATATTCCTTGTATATCATTTGATGTGAAGGAATCACTTACCTCTTATAAGAATTGTATGATAACTTAAGTGAAGAAATCACTTACCTCTTATAAGAATTGTATGATAACTTTATCACCAACTGACTTAAAATTTGGGCATTGACACACGGACTTCACCATATCTTTAGTGTGAGTACCTTTTCAATTCCTTGATTCAATTCATTTTCTAGATTGCTAAACATCTTTTGCATGTTATCACGCTGTGCATAGATCCTTCATCTATATTGTCCACCTGTCTTTGCCAACATGTGCATAGGTTTATATGACCTTTGGCATTCACGTACCTCCCATGTTGTTATGGGCCCATAAGTGACAGTCTTCTCTAGCATTGTCTTCATCTTCTCATTTCTAGCCTATAAATCATTAACCTGGTTAATCAAACTAGCATTTTGCATTACCATGTCATGCATAGCATTTTGCAAAACATTGTTCTCTTCTTGTTTTACAAACAATTATCTATTAAGTTTCATGATCTGTTTGCAGAAACATGGGCTTGGGTTGTAAGTCTCGAAGTATAACCCTGTAACCCTGCATTACCCTCACAAACATACTTGACAAATGATGTTAATGGTGGATATATAGACCCATCAACCCAAAGATCTATATGTTTTTTCCCTGGTATTCTAAGTAATTGCATCACCGATGGATTCATCACATTGAAACCTCAATTCTCTTGTATAATAGGGCATACTCTTCATCTAGATAGAAGTGTACACTTCTCTTCTTAAAGCGTCTTGCTTCCTAAAACATCAAAAAACTAGAAACACTTAGATACACTATCACCATTGAGTACAATCAATGCCTACAAGAAAAGTCACACTAAATTTCATGATTATTAACACATATGAGTAACATAACACCAACTTTAACACATATTATTACTATTAACCAACAATAATGCACATATTATTATTATTAACCAATAATAAAACATATCTTACTATTAACTTTATTATTTATGAATAGTAATGCACATAACCAACAAGAAAACATAACTTATAGAACTCAATTGAACATAACCAACATCAAAACATTGCTAACCTCCATTTTTGTTCTCTGTTGCTTCTCCGTGTTGGCTCTGTGTCTCTTTGTTGCTTCTTTCCTTGATAGCAAGATTAATGAAGAGGGAAATGGTTTGTTGGCTCCAAGAAAATGGCACCAAAAAATAAAATCACTCTTCATTATCTAGCTTTGTAGTGAACAAGTGCAATAGAACAAGAGGAAAATACAAACTCTTTAGAGATGGAGGGAAATACAAACTGTTTGTTAGAGATGCAAATTTGAAAGTAGAAGAAGAAATGAGCTATGGAAAGAAGAAATGACCTAAAGAGAAGAAGAATCTCTATCACAAAAAAAGGAAAATTCGTAATGCACTATTCTCTAAAAAAATAAATCTAAACACATTCTTAAAATCTTAAAAAATGTCTATTCTTTCCAAATCTCTATAAAAAAACATAAAAATGTAGTAGAATGTAGATAAAGCAAGATCTACGTACTTGTAAAAAGAAATTATTAAATACAAGGTACAAATCAAGATATTCTATTCTTAAGATAAAATCCGTCTAGAATCACGAAATGATTGTTTCTTCAGTCATAAATGAATATGCACATTTAAAAATGTCATATCTTTTGAGAAATTCGAAACCAGCTTAAATAAAAAATAGTTTTTGAGATATTCAAGTGCTGAGCAGGTCTGGTATAGTCAATAAAATAATAAATAAATCTATTATAAAACTAATATTTTGAGATGTACAAGATTCAAAAAGAGAAGAGAGAGGAGCAATATTATAACATTATTTTTGCACTTTTTCTTGATTCATGGAAGAGAGAGAAAGCCCTTAAAGGGGCACTTTGTGAGTCCAAATTTTTCCTAATGGTTGAGATTATATGCTCATTTTATAGATAAGGTGTGCGTGTGTGTGTGAAGCAAACCATCTCATGTTGAGATAAGGTTTGTGTGTACCAAACCCTAGCCTAGAGGCTATAAAGGGATCAACTCTCTCTCATATTTTGTGAGAGGAAAAAGGTATTTTTAAACCTTGTTTTTAGCTAAAGTACCCATAAACGTTTTGCTATACTTTCTCTCTCTCTCCACGTTTAGCTTATCCTCATCTTCCCACGTTTGCTCTCTTCCAAGTTTTTGAACAAGCTTTCTACTCAAGTTCAGTCAGGTTATAAGATTGAGACTTGTACTCATAGAAAGACCTAAGAGCTTGCTTGATTTGATTGTTTGAAAGTGACTTCTTTTATATGAGATGGGTAGCCCCCTATATGAGGAGTAGCCATTGTGTCGATGAGCACTCAGGCAACTGCCCCACCGATAGTTCCTAGTTTGGACACTGGATAGTGCCCAAATGTGTTCATATAGTTAGGAGATGGCTTAGTAGACTTGGCACCCTACCAAGTAGGATGCATGCTTTAAGTGCAAGACAACAAACCGGAGACACATTGTTCTCGAATTGTGGGGCATATTTGTGGGTCCAAACAATCTCAAATGGTCATTGGGGACTATGCATAGTTTCTACAGGACTTGTTGTAGTCTAGTATAGTTCCACTTGGATGATTTGGTTGGTTGGTCATTTTGGACCAAGTTGAGGATGTCAAGCCAACATGGTTGACCTACTTCCATGCCAATATAATAGTTTGGATGCCTTTGTTTATTATCAAGTTTAGTGTGTGTTCAAGCACTCCTCTAAGCAAATTATCCTCCATCCAGAGTTTGTCTAGATTGCCATCAACTTACTTGCAGCACATGGGTGGGTGGACAACCATTAGTTTGTAATCAAAGTTTGCAAGCAGTTACTCTCCAGTTCTTTTTGTAAAAAAAATTTGTTTTATTTTACACATAATCTTTGTATGCCTATAGATCATGCAAGAAAGGTGCTTTAAAATTCTTTTCATTAATAAATTTCACCATTACCATGTTTGAAATGGTGATTTAAGGTTTCTGGTTGTGTCTTTTTCATGTAAGCTTTTATCTCAAGCTCCCCAATGTGGTGGACACCAGCATAGTTGAGGTAACAATAATAAGAGTCATCTCCCTCAATTATATTCTATAAGTCCAATCTAGAAGCTTGGAGATGATAACCGAAGAGAAGAGAACCCCAAGAGCAAGCCCACATAATTAATATATACATCTCCACTCCATAAGAGCAAGCCCACATAACTAATAGATCGGTACATATTCCACCCCATAAGAGTAAGCCCACATAATTAATAGATTGATACATATTCCACTCATAGTGGCACCAATTTTGGAAAGAGACCATGGCTATTCTCAAATATATTACTAACAAGATCATTGGGTGTCCTTAAAATAGGCTAAAAATAGGCCTTTCTATACCTTTAATGTCCAATCGTGCTTAGCTACAAAAAAGTATTTCATGATAAGATCTTCTCATGAAATATCACACATGAACTCAGGAATCTAAAGATGTAATGTGATCAAGAGTTGGATATCTATAAGTACACATTTTCTTGTGCACACTCTTAGCAAAAGTATCTCATGTCATATATTTGGACTATAGGATAACATGTCCTTAAAATGCTTATAACTTTTGCATATTAGCTCCAATCAACAAACAACTTTGAACATGCCAAATTCACATAACATAGAATTTAACTTGATTTATTGGTATTCTTTTGAGTTTTGTTTCTATTTTTAAAAATTATTTTATGAACTTACAATTGCTAAAAGTACATTGCTTTTTGTGCACACAAGATTGACAACTTACAATGCTCAAATTTTAATGATTAGAGTTTTTTAGATATCATTAGAAAATTATGACAATCTATTAGAAGGCTTGTGAAAGTCTTATAATTTATTAATAAGAAATTAAATATTTATGTAAATTACTCTAAACTCCTATGGGTAAAGGTAGTTGTAATGATAAATTTATATTTCAAAAAATTGGGTTAATTTGAGTTTAGGAAGCCCATTTTCACCTCTAACAAGTGAAAATCCTCTTTTGGTGTCCATGCATAATCTAGGCTTGGCAATGAAGCAAGCCTAGAAGCCATGCCATGTGTAAGCCAAATTAGCTTTTATATTCAATACTTGATGGGTACAACTCCTACATGTCTATCCCACCTTGTGTCTATCTCAACTTGGAAAAACTCCACATTAGCATCAGGCCATCTCACCTTGCCACCTCAACTATCCATGCCAACATGGTCAACATAATTGAGTTGCTACGTCATTATTATATTCATTAATAAAGCCACAACATCCCTGCCATGTCTTTTGCATTTTACTTCCCATATGTTGACATGGCATTCCACCTCATGTGATGCCATATCATGCATGTATGTACACATGGATATGCCACATCACCATCACAACAGCACATGGCAGTCACCATGCCACATCATCATCCATCCCACCCATGGCCTCATGCAAATGATTTAATTTTTAGGTATTTAACAAAAAAAATTAAAATAAAATATATCCAATAAAATCCAAACAAAATTAGCTCTAATATTTCATACCTAAAATAAGAAAAATCTACATTAAAAAAATATTAAAGCTAAGGCTATATATATTATTAAGAAGATATAAAAAAGTAATAAATATTAATTGTAAAAATATAAAAAATATAAAAATAATTATGTATTCCCTAAATTTAATATATTTTAAGCCATCTTCAATATATATATATATATGAACTAATAAAAATATATTACAAATTCAAAATATAAAAACATATTAGATATTATAACTTTATGAGAGTTATCATTATTTAGTTATTAAACTTTAATAATATATATAAGGATAAAAGAATGTATATTTATACAAAAAATAAATATTTAAAAATAGTTTTCTAGAATCTTCTATCTAGCTGCACTCTCTATTATATATTGGCACATAATTCTAAGCTCGTTTGAGTAAACTTGTGGGTGAGCTCTATTTTATCTACCTAGCTATGAACATTAATTTCATCTTGATCCTTATCTTAACTCTTCTAATATCTTCCAATCCTCTTAGATCTTCTAATATCTTCTTAACCCTGTCTTAGGTATTCTAATACTCTTAGCTCTTCTTATCCTCTTCTTAGCATTGTCTTAGCTCTTAGAATGGGTTCCTAAAGCTATTGGATTCAAAAAGTTGATAGGTCTAGGAACTACCCCGCCCATCTCATTCATGAGAGGAGGAAAGGAAAAAGATAGCTTGTGAGCATAACAAAGAGTGGAGATTATGCAAATGAGTGGCAACAATTATCATAAGTGAAGATTCAACACACTCATCCCCCATCCCCTCCTCCTCCATAAAAGAACCCACCCCTCATCCACCTCCTTCTCTGCCCCCCCTCCTCCTCAAGAATCCATATCTCCTCCACTAGTAGAGGTGCCCATAGAGAACTATCCAAGGGTGGGTACATTTTATGCCAAAGAAATCTTCAAGTCATTTTTCAAGGAGCTTATACGCTAATTTACAACCCTCCCCTATGCTTGCCCTCACATTAGATTGCAATCATGGTGCACATTAGATTGCAATCATGGTGCACATTAGTTACCCCACCATATAGAGTTTAGTTGCCCTCACATTAGATTGCAATCATGGTGCACATTAGTTACCCCACCATATAGAGTTTAATGTGGCTGGAGTGGCAAGTATTCCATATTCGTTCAATATCATTAGGGAGTACCAATTCTACATCAATAATTATCACTTGCATGATGCACACTTTGTGTAGCATTGGTTCTCTCTCCATGATTCTTTCTTGTTGAGAGAGCATGGTATCACTTGGTGACAACCAATGGGTACGGTCAAATAGATGTGGTGCACAATTTAACAGCGAGTCTATTATTGGCTTTATAGGTGGCATTGTTGGTTCATTGAGATCATTTGCATCTTCTTCGAGACTAGGCACGAGAAGGGGGAGTATGATAGAGTTGGAGTGTGTGTTAAATGTGCTCTTCATCATTACTAGCTTTGGCATGATGTAGATAGATTTTGAGGCACAACGCATGTGGTGGATTGGTGTGGTCAACATTTGGAGTTAGTAGGGAGTGTAGCATCTTCATATCCCTATTGTGAGGTGAGGGTTGTGAGGAGGCATTTTTGGTGTGTGGATGGTAGCATGATTGATCTCACACCGCATTATTGTGAGATAGTTACAAGAACTCTTGGACTCCATTCCATTAGGAGTACGATGGTGATAGACCCTAAGATCTTCACTAGACATTTTGCATGATTTTGTGGGTCATGTATGGATAGTGAGATAACCCATCTATTATGAGTTTGGTCACTATCAATACACACCCAATAAATATCATCATCTCTCATTGGTGTTAGGGGTTAACTTTACCTAAGTTGGAATATCCGAATTCTATGTATGTGAATGATCCTTTTGGGTAGTTGCTTAGGAATTCATGAGAAGTGATAGATATGAAGGGATGTAGTTAGTTGATCAGGGGAAGGCGCATAACGGATATTCAGAATTGCAGAAGATGAAGAAGCGGAATGTAATCCCTTGCATGATTATGACATGAATGAATTCTGATCATCTGTTCAGGGTTATTGTGTGTTAGCGGATTTGCTATATGATGTTTTGTATTCCGTTTTACTGTTATGATTTTCTGCTAAAGGGAATGTCTTTATGCTAGTGTTTGTTCTTGTATGAGAATCATTACTAAGTATCAGGAATTTAGTGCCCAGGTACACATTGGCGATCCTGCGGTGTTCGCATACTCAGCATTGTCTTGTATTTGTTGGGTACGGGTTGTGTTGTGCTGTGCTATTTGTGTCTTGCATGAATGTCAGATAGGGAGAGGCACACTAGTCCCATTCATTTCACGAGAGCACAAGCCAGGAAGCGCAGATATGATAGGTCGGAAGCTTCTAGCAGTGGAAGCGGTGATGCTGCGGAAGCGCCACCTATGGCAGTTACGTCGGTTTCTGCTGGCGTAATTGAGGGCCAATTGGCGCAGGCCGGCGTGGACGAGGCTGACGCTATCGAGCATACAACACCACTTGCAGAAGGGCCGGGGCAGAATGTCGTTAGCCTGGAGAGCAAGCCCGGCGGCATTTGCATCAATTTGTTGGTGCCCTATTTCTGTCCAGACCGCCTGTTCGGAGTCAGAGACGGTTGCAATTTGATCCATTGAAAAATCCGCCACCAGCTAATCCACTACCAGGAGTTGTGAACATGGCTGCACCACCACCCAATCCAACGGTTAAGGCTGCCAAATTTAAGGCAAAGCCTAAGGAAGACCCAAACTGTCACGTGGCTCAATTCGAGACCCGATGGCGCCCATTTTGGAGATCCGATGAAATTGCAGTAGTTTGCCGCAACCCTGGAGGGGGTAGCAATGAGTTGGTTTAGCCAATATGGCTTGGCCCACTTTGCAGATTTCAATGCTTTGAAGGATGCGTTTTTGGCCCGGTTCAGGAAGGAGAAAACTCCTACTGATATCGTCAAAAAGATCAAGGCCATGGAACAGAAGCATCTGTTAGTGGAAGATTATGCTCAGAAGTTTCGGGGATTGGCTGCCAGACTGCAAGGTAATGAAAGACCCTCGGATGAAATGCTTGCCAGTTATTTTGTCAAAGGATTGCGGAGGAACTTGAAGAGTGTTGTCGCAAATGTGGATATTGCCGGCGGCTTTGACAACCTCGTGACAGCTGCCTCTCGGGTGGAAAAGCGACTGGGCATTCAGACGGGCAAACGGAAGGGCAGGAAGCAGGATGACTCAGAGTCGGATAGTTCGACTGAGTCAGACTCGGATAGTGAGGCTGAGTCGGCATGCTCATCTGATGAATCGGAGGATGAGAAGCATAGTGAGAAGAAAAAGGCCTCAAGGAAGGTTAAGCAGAAAAAAGGCCTCAAGGAAGGCTAAGCAGAAAAAAGATAAAGAGAAACAGGTTAGGGAGGAGAAGGAGAAAAAGCTTCTTCACAAACTTAAAGCCTTAGGGTATGCAGCAGTCTTGCCCAAGGAGAAACAGTACTGCCATATCTGCCTGTTGGTACAACCCCAACTACAGAGGCAAGGTGCCACCCAATATGGTTCAGAGAGCACCACCTCAGCAAGTTGCAGAGGCGGTGGTTCCGACCGTTCCGCATGTTCCCTATAATAGGCCTCCAAGACCATATGCTCCAAGACCTAATTGGCAGGGGCAGCAAGGGTTTCAGAGGGGACCTCAGGGTGTGCCACTGTGTGATTACTGTGGAAAAGACGGGCATCGAATTGGTCCGGCCTGTGAATTATGGTGTAAGCATAGGGAGGAAAGAGGGAGACCTGTCATTCGATTCAATGAGGGGAATCGGGGTCAGGGACCTCCCCAGGACCAGCAGAGCAGCAGAGACCTCCAGCTCAAGCAAATGCCATCCTGATAGAGATGGTGGGAGATAAAGCAGCGGGGGCTAGCACGGGGGTTTCACATCTTCAGGGTGTGCCGCAGCAGTTCCAAGTGCTGAAAGCTTCTAGCTCTGTTGATGCGCAGTGTGTTAGCACTAACCCTCGGGCTTCTTGCTGGCTCGGTGAGTGCTCCACGGGTATGCTCGTTGGGGATTGTAAGGGGCAAGATTTAGTAAAGGCACAGTTGTCGGAGGAACCGATTCCAGCCCAGCCACCTTGTGATCCCCTTCCAGGAAAGATTGCGGTGGTCCATTCGGATCCAGTCCCTAAGGTAACTGAAACCGTACCAGGTTCTGGGGATCTATTTGATGCACTAATGCATGCGCCTATTCAGATTTCCTTGGATCAGCTGTTAAGCATGGTACCGGCTTTTCGGGAACAGCTGTTGGGGAAGCTGCAGGAGCCAGTTCCAGCAAAGATGGTGGAGGATCAAGCCCCGTTTGTGGGAGTTTCTCAAGCTGAGTCCGCAGATGTGGATTTTAAAGTCCCAGTGATTAAGGTGGTATTCCACGGGCACAATTTTGAAGAGGTTTTACTGGATGGGGGTTCCGGAGTCAATATTCTACCGGAGACCGTTTACCTCCGTATGAAGTTGGGAGCATTAGCACCAGCACCTTTTCAAGTGAGGATGGCAGATCAGAGGCGACTTCAACCTTTGGGGATTCTCAAGAATCAATCTATTAAGGTGGGTGGTCTGTCGTTTCTTGTGAATTTTGTGGTGCTCCAGATGCAGGATAGCGGGTCTGCCTATGCCATGTTGCTAGGCCGCCCCTGGTTTAAAATTGCCCGAGTCAAGCAGGATTGGGAGGATAATACTATGGTGATCAGGCAGGGCAAGAAGACAACTCGCTTGTCCATGTTATCCAAAGTTCTCTTGAAGCAGGGGCAGAAGCCTTTATGTGCTCAGGGCATTCATTTGGCAAGTGATGTAGGTGAAGATGAGGAGGAGGCATACATACAAGCAAATCCAACGGTAGTACCGGTCTTTGATGTAGATGTGGAAGCTATTGTCACCAGATATTAGCATACTGGACACCCTATATCGGCAGTTCCGCAGAGTGTTGAGGGTTTGGAACAATCATCGGATGTTCCGACTGAAGACAGTGTGGTGCCCGAGCAAGAGATCCAGGTGGTACCAGGCCAGATCATGGAAGGCCAGACTTTTCAGCGGGCTGTGGAAGAAGCTTTAGCTGCCAAGGCTCAGCAGGTGCATTCTGTAACCGAGCAGGAAGCCATTATAGCAGAGCTGAACAGCAATATGAACGGCGTTTGCAGAAGTCCACCAGGGTGGAGGAAGATGAATTACAGGACATGAATTTAGGTACTGCATCCGATCCCAAGGTGGTCCGAGTCAGTGTGTATGTTGAAGGTCAATTTAAGGAGGACTTGCAGCAGCTGTTAGTGGAGTTTTGAGATGTATTTGCCTGGGAGTATTCTGATATGAAGGGCATTGATCCAGCTTTACATCAGCACCGCATCAATTTGAAGCATGATGCTGTTCCTGTTATCCAACAGCGATATCGAATGAATCCAAATTTTGCCAAGCAGGTCAAGGAGGAGCTGGATAAGCTATTACGGGTAGGGTTTATCAAGCAGGTCAATGAGGTGACTTGGCTGTCTCCCATTGTGGTCGTGCCAAAGAAGAATGGCAAGATCAGGGTGTGTGTGGATTACAGGAAGTTGAATGCTGCCACAATTACTGACCCATTTCCGTTACCGTTCTGTGATACCCTCCTTGATGCTGTGGCTGGTCATGAGATGTATAGTTTTTTGGATGGTTTCTCAGGGTATAATCAGATAAGGATGGCACCGGAGGATGTGGATAAGACGGCCTTTATCACTGAGTGGGGAGCATTTGCTTACACGATGATGAGCTTTGGCCCACCGTCATTTTCATTTGTGGCTCAGAAGGCATTTGAGCCATATCTGTTGGATTTTATGCGAGCCTTTCTTGATGATTTTAGTGTCTTTGGTAAAATGGCTTTGCACTTACAGCACCTGAGGCTCTGTTTGGAGTGCTGTCGGATGTTCCGCATAGCTCTTAATCCCTTCAAATGTGCTATTGCAGTAAGGCGTGGGATTCTCTTGGGCCATGTGGTGTCCCGGGAAGGCATCTTGATTGATGCTAAGAAGATTGAGGCCATTCAGAAGGCTTCCGCACCAAGTACTCTCAAGGAGACAAGCAAGTTTTTGGGGCAGGTTAAGTGGCATAGTAGGTTTTTGCGCTATCTTTCAGATGTGTGTGCACCCCTTACTCATTTGACCAAGAAGGGAGTGGATTTTGTGTGGTCTCCAGTTCAAGAAAAGGCATTTCAAATTCTGAAGAAGATGTTGGTGGTGGCACCGATAGTGCAACCTCCTGATTGGGGGTTACCGTTTCATGTTTTTGTAGATGCTTCGGACATTGCCATAGGGGCTGTCCTCATGATGCAGGAGAAGATTAAGGGCTGGTTTTGACCAGTGTACTATGCTAGCAGGATGTTGACAAGTGCTGAAAGGAATTATACCGTCACGAAGAGGGAAGCTTTGGGGATGGTGTATTCTCTTCACAAGTTCCGGCACTATCTGTTGAGCAATAAGGTGGTTTTCCATGTAGATCATCAGGCCTTATTGTATTTGGTAAAGAAACCACACTTGACGGGTAGGTTAGCTAGGTGGATGCTTCTACTCGAGGAGTTTGACTTTCTGATCATACATACCCCGAGAAAGGAGCATGCTGTAGCGGATTATTTGAGTAGGTTGGAGATTGGGAAAGTAGCTATAGGGGTGGATGATCACTTCCCTGATTCGGTTTTGTTTTCAGCTACTACTGTGGTGATATTGGATTCTTGGTATGATCAGATGTTGAGTTTCTTGACAGATGACACCATGTCAGTGGAATTTTCCACTGATCAACGGAGAAAGTTGGCACTCAGGAGTAAACCTTTTTTAGTAATTGCAGGTGCTCTGTACAAGAGAGGGATAGATCAGATTATCCGTCTCGCTGTGTCCCAGAATTTGAGCAATCAGCAGTTCTGCAAGTGGCTCATGGTGGAATTGCAGGTGGGCATTTTTCTGGAGACATTACAGGTAAGAAGATTCTTCAATCTGGGCTTTGGTGGCCTACCGTGCTGAAGGATGCACACAATCATGCTAGGAGTTGCTTGGTATGTCAACAGTTGGGGCAGCCTGGAGCTTCAGACCGCATGGCGGATAATCCGATTCTGCCCTTAGATCCTTTTCAGAAGTGGGGTTTGGATTTTGTTGGGCCAATCAAGCCTAAGTCCAAGCGGACAGGTTGTCGTTATATCTTGGTGGCTACTACTGATTATTGTACGAAGTGGGTGGAAGCTGTTGCCTTGAAAGATAATACCGCCAAGAGTGTGGCTAGGTTTCTATATCACAACATTATGACCAGGTTTGGGTGCCCAGTGGAATTGGTTAGTGATCAGGGTACTCATTTTCTCAATGGTGTCATTGTGGAGTTGACCAAGACTCATTTGATTATGCATAAGAAGTCTACTGCCTATCATCCTCAAGCCAATGGTCAAGCAGAGAGTTCCAACAAGATCTTGGTGAAGATTTTGAAGAAGACAGTAGCAGAGAATAGGGATGACTGGGATGTGAAGCTTGATTCTGCTCTATGGTCATTCCGTACAGCTTTTAAAGTCACTACAGGTGTGACACCCTTCAAGCTGGTGTATAGCTTGGAGGCGGTGGTTCCAATGGAATATGTAGTTCCTAGTTTGCGGGTGGCTATTGCTGATCGGTTATCACCGAAAGAATCTGTTCAGTTCCGACAGCAGATGCTGTATCAACTCGAAGAGGATCGGATTGTTAGTGGGTATATCACAGAGGTGATTCAGCAAAGGCGGAAGGCTTGGGTAAGTAGGCAGATCAAATTCAAAGTTTTTCAGGTTGGGGATTGGGTTTTGTTGTATAATTCAAAGCTTGGTCCTCATCCGGGTAAATTAAAGCTGAGGTACATAGGGCCGTACAAAATCATGGAGGATTGTGGTCAGGGTACTTTCCGACTTGCTGATATGTTTGGGACTCTGGTCGAGAAACCGATTAATGGATTCCGACTGAAGAAGTTTGTGGGTCAGCCACCAGTGGTGGTCGGAGTATCCGCTGAGGTTGGAGTTTTAGCAGACGGAGGAATATCCGCACCAGTGGGCAAATCAGGCGAACGTGTAAGTGGGGATGTGTTAGAAAATTTGGGACTGTCCGCTAGTGTACAAGTGGAGGATACTGATGGAAAGTCAGGCATGTGTGGTAGATTTGGCCGACTGGGTGACGTGTTTTATATCACCACGTGTGGGGGTTTTTTCATGCACATTTCAATTTTGGCATGCTTTGAGGAGATTTTTTGCATGAATAACGCAGAGTGCTTAGCAAAGCTGAATTCCTTGCGTCAAGCGCTGGGGGCTGAGATGGGGCGTTTGATGCCGCTTAAGGTGGTTCCTGTGGAGCGCTCTTCTCCCCGGCGGCGACTGCGTCAGCAACCCGTCGCCAATAAGGAGCTTTCTATTCGTGCGTCTGTAGAGGCTGATGAAGATTTCGAGCCTGAGGATGCGCTGTCTGCTGAGGTCGGGGGGTTGGAAGCTACTTCTTTGCAGGATTTAATGGATCCTTTCTTGGATTTTTCTGTTCATCTGGATCTGTCAGAGGAGGTGACTACTCAGTGGTTGCAGACCATTGGGTTATGGGAGTTTGCATCTTTGCCGTGGGACAGATGGCAGGAAAATGTTTATGCCAAGATGCAGTTGGAGGTGATTCGTAAGAGGAATGGTTACCTCTCTGCGACTGTGGGTTTGACACCTCAATTGATAGCAGAAGTGTTTCATCTCCATTATGAAGAAACTGTGGCTGTGGCAAAGTGTTCGGATGTGGCCATGAGGAAGGAATTTGGGCTTCCACAGGAGTCTCGAGCCTATTACATGGTGAAGAATGTCGCTGAACCCCGTCTTCAGCACTTAAGATGGTACCTTGAGCGAATTTGTCAGGTAATTAAATTGGAATACATGTCAAAAGACAATTTTGCACCTTTTCTGTATGCTGAGAAGGGGGGGAAAGTTAGTTGGGCTTCTTTGGTGCACACTAGAATTCTGCAGGAGGTGGAAATCACTGATAAGAGGAAGTCTCAAGTGACTTCTCGGCTGTTGGCGTTGTTAGCAGCTTTGTTTGAGAAGGTTCCTATTATTTCTGCCAGCAAATTGCCTCTTTTGCCGCCTCAACCAGGTTTTTCTGGGGGTGTGCATGGTGGTCATGAAGAACCGGGTCAGGTTGACGTTGTCCCGGAGGGGGCAGTGGATTCTCCATTGGGGTTTGAGCATCAGCCTGACAAGATGCATGTGTTTCAGGATTTGGTGGAAGCATGCTATACTCGCTCCGAAGCCAAGGAGGTGTTGGTTTCACCAGATGTTCCGAAAGGGCTGGATTTGTTGCATCAGGCCACAGAGTCTGTTGGTACTGATCCATCACTACTTTCAGTGGGTAAGAAATTCACTTTTAGCAAGAAAAGAAAATTGGATGTGGATTCATCTGCGATCAAATATGTGGTTCAGACGATGGACTTTACTCCTGTTAAGTCAAATCAGTGGGATTCCGTTTTAGTCGTAGCCAAGGGAGCAGAACAGAGTGTTTTGAGTGGATCTATTTGTGGGGGAGAGTTGCAGGATGTGCTCTGGTCTTTGACTAAGGTCCAAGAGTATGTTCGGAAGCAGGAGAGTAGTATTGCAGATTGGAAACACCAGGTTCAGGTAATCCAGGAGCAGTCGCGATCGGAAGCTACTTATCAGCTTAAAGTCAAGCATCAGGAGGAGGAGTTAGTGAAAACTAAGATGTTGTTAGTTCAGGCTCAGGAGGCAGTGGTTAAAGAGAAAGACCAGGTAGCAGAGTGTCAGAGAAATTTGGTGAAGACAAAGATGTTGTTGGGATTGTTTAAAGAATGGACAAATCAATTGCAAGAGAAGATGCATATGGAGTTGGCTGTATTGTCTGAGCAAAATGTGGGTTTGCAGGTGGAGAATCAGATGTTAGCCCAACGTATTCAACCATTGTTGGCTATTGAAAGACAGATGTTATCTCAGAGTAATGAAGATGTGGAGGGAGTGTTAGTTTTAGAGTCTGATTTAGCAGTGATTAGGCAGAGCTTAACTGAGGTGGGAGTCAAGTTGTGGCAAGGTATCCGAGATCGGATTGAAGCCTAGGTGATGAAGCCATTTAATACTTTAAGTGGAGCTTTCATTTCTGAATCTGAGCAGATATTGTTGGATCAAGTAGCAAGTTTACAGTCTGAAAAGGATGCTTTGATGTTGAAATTGTTGGAGATTGAGAAGCAAGTTCAAACCATGTGTTTTATGGAGGTAATGAGGGACAGTTGGATACAGAGCAGGTTACTGTGGAGGATAATGGACAAACTGTGGAGATTATGTCGGAGGTTGAAAAGGAAGCAGTTGGCCAGGCTGAAGTCATTCAGCCTGGCCACAGGATATAATGCCTGCAGATCAGATTGCTGTTCCAGTGGTCAATCTGGAGCCGGTGGAAGATTCAAAGACTAAAGATGATCCGCCGAAGCTGTTGGAGCCGGTGGTGTTACCTCAGTAATTTATGCGCTTTTCTAGTGTTTTAGGATTTCCAGTTTAGTAGGATTTTGCTTTCAGTTTGCAGTTGTGTTTTCTTTTTGAAGCAATGTAAAGACAATGGATGGTTTGATCAGGGATTTATGGGTCCGAGTCGGGTTTTCTTGAAAACCCAACCACCGGGCTGTGCCATGTGTTAGGGGTTAACTTTACCTAAGTTGGAATATCCGAATTCTATGTATGTGAATGATCCTTTTGGGTAGTTGCTTAGGAATTCATGAGAAGTGATAGATATGAAGGGATGTAGTTAGTTGATAAGGGGAAGGCGCATAACGGATATTCAGAATTGCAGAAGATGAAGAAGCGGAATGTAATCCCTTGCATGATTATGACATGAATGAATTCTGATCATCTGTTCAGGGTTATTGTTTGTTAGCGGATTTGCTATATGATGTTTTGTATTCCGTTTTACTGTTATGATTTTCTGCTAAAGGGAATGTCTTTGTGCTAGTGTTTGTTCTTGTATGAGATTTCCATTACCAAGTATCAGGCAAGTAGTGCCCAGGTACAATTGGTGTGGTCAATGTGCATGTCGACGAGGATGCTTGTTGGTGCAAGCTATGCTGGATATGGTGGTGGTGGTTGTTGAATCTCTATTGGTAGGTTTGTGTCAAAGGTAGGATTATGGCCTGGTGATGGTGTAGTCAAAAGCTCGAGTCCCATAAGCTAATGTAGCTTGCACCCTCTCTTGACATCATGCTACTATTGGAAGACATCTTTGTCTGTAAACCCCAAATCTTTAATTGGTATGGTCCATGCTTGCCATCCCAATGCCTTATTTCTTTTTCTTCTTTCTGATCTCATGAGCTTGGTTGTTTCTTAGCTCACTGTTGGTTCTTGAAGTTCTTGCACAACATTATTAAGCTTAACTTTTCTCCCTAATTCTTAGAGAACTCCTCATAAATTTCCATGGCCTTGATGTATCTTAGCCATTGAGCATCCGTGGGTTTTCTTCTAAGAGTATCATGATAATGCTTGAAGTCTCTTTCCCAATCATTTTCAAAATCTTACTCTTCTAAAGGGCTTCCCCCCATGATTTGTCCATCAAAGATGGTCTCATCATATGCACTGTGGTGACTATCTCTTCATTCTCCCAATCTAGCTCCACATACTTTGACTCGGTCTTTCCCATGACATTGATTATTTCCAATACATCCAATTTTCACAAAAATCCTCTTTCAAAAGAAGGGCATACAAGATGTCCTCTTCCTGTGATTCTCTTGATCATCCACTGGTTGCATATAATTGTACTGAGGCTGTCCTTTCCATGGTATCATAATTGTTTCCAAACAACCCTCCTTCCATGGAATGAGTTTTCCATGTTCGCATGTCTATTTTCAAGATTGGCGAGTTTTTTCATAGATTAATGTGATTCGTAGCCCAATTCTAAACTAGCTTAGCACTCCTCATAAAAGGTTTACCCAATATCACATCGTACAAATCCATGTGTCAAGCAAAGTTCATGAACACAAAAGTATGGTTGGTAGCAAAGCAAAATGATAAGACTTTCATCTTTAGGTTTTGCAAAACCCCCATTGGTCATGACATGGTACCGTCTCCCATTTTTAGAGTGAGGTTGTTTGCTCAAAGGTTGTTCTTTCCCACTTTTCCTAACATTGTTTCGTGATGATGCTCACTCCTACTCCACCATCTAGGATTGCAAGAGCTTGATAACCCTTATGCAGCACCACTGGAAGTGTTTCATTCGTGTCATCACTCTCATAATATTTTCCCATTTGGTTGACTAGAATTTGAGTTAATTATGGTAGGTCGTCCCTTCCTTCAACCAATTCCAAATCTTCCTCGTCTCAGGAAAGGTTAATTCTCCCTTGGTAGTTTGGCTTGCATTATCCCTTCCACCTAGTCTTTCAAATTAGCACATAGTTAGGCATTTCCCTTTAAGGAAGTCCCAATTAGAATTTTTATTTTTGCAAAGAGAAACATTGTCAGCCCTTCCACATCTCTAGGAGTTCAGACTTGACCAACATAATAAAAATTTATAAAATCCATGAAGTTCAGTTCACGGCATGAAAAGGGCCCATTGGCAAAAAACAAAAAGAAATTAATATTTTCGTGAAGTCTAGTTCATGGTGTGAACCATTTTCTACAGCTTCACGGGCTAAGGGTTCACGCCCTCCCTCCTCGGGAACCGTGCCCAAAAAGAAAAAGAAATTTAACCTTTTCGTGAAATCCGGTTCATGGCATGAACCGATAAGGGTTCACAACGTGAGACCCTTCATTCACGCGACCCACAAAAGAAAAACAAGAATTTAAAAAATCAATCAACATTAATAAAATTCGTGAAGTCCAGTTGACGATGTGAAGGGGTCTGTCGGCAACAAAAAAAAAAGGAATTTAATATTTATGTGAAGCTTGGATCACGACGTGAACCATTTTCTGCAACTTCACAGCCTAAGGGTTCACGTCCTCCCTCGGGAACAATCGTGTCCTAAAAAATAATGAATTTAACATTTTTGTGAAATTCGGTTCACGGCGTGAGACCCTAAAGGTTCACGGCGTGAGACCCTTCGTTCACGTGACCCAAAAAAAAAGAATCAATGAAAATTTATAAAATCTATGAAGTCCACTGATTCACGGTGTGAAAAGGGGTCCATCGGCCCCCCAAAAAAAATCAAACTGAATTTTTCTGTGAAGTCTGGTTCACGGCATGAACCATTTTCTGCAACTTCATGGCCTAAGGGTTCTTTCTCTCCCTCGAGAACTGCTCCCAAAACAAAAGAAAAAATAAAATTTAACCTTTTCGTGAAATCCGGTTCACGGCGTGAACCGATAAGGGTACACAGCATGAGACTCTTCATTCATGAGACTCTTCATTCATGCGACTCTTCATTCATGCAACCCAAAAAAAAAAGAATCAAAATTTTTTTTAAAAAATATCAAAATTTATAAAATCCGTGAAGCAGATGGTTCATGGTGCGAAAAGAGGTCTGTCGACAAAAATAAAAATAAAATAAAATTTAATATCCATGAAGTCCAGTTCATGGCGTGAACCATTTTCTACAACTTTATGGCCTAACAGTTCACACTCTCCCTCAGGAATCACGCCTAGAAAAAAAAGAAAATAAATTTAATCTTTTTGTGAAATCTGATTCACAGCGTGAAACCGATAAGGGTTCACGAAATGAGACCCTTTGTCACGCGACCCAAAAAAGAAAGAATAAAAGAAAATCAATCAAAATTTATAAAATCCGTGAAGTCTAGTTCACGGTGTGAAAAGGAGTCCGTTGGCAAAAAACAAAAAAAAAACCGAATGGAATATTTCCTTGAAGTTTGGTTCACAGCGGCGTGAACCATTTTCTACAACTTCATGGCCTAAGGGTTCACACCCTCCCTCGCGAACCGTGCCTAGAAATAAAATATGAATTTAATCTTTTAGTGAAATCCGGAACCAATAAGGGTTCACGGTGTGAGACCCTTTGTTCATGACCCCATAAAAAAAGAATCAAAAAAATAAAAAAAACTAATCAAAATTTCTGAAATCCATGAAGTCAAGTGCACGGCGTCAAAAGGGGTCCGTGAGCAAAAAAAGACTTCAAAAAATACAATTTAACATTTCCCGAAAGTCTAGTCCACAATGTGAATAATTTTCTTCAACTTCACAGCCTAAGGGTTCATGCCCTCCCTTGGGAACCGCGCCTTATACCAAAGAGGTACAAGCAATGGTGTTGTCCACCTGTGCACTCTCAAGTAGAGCTTAGATGGCGATCTAGAGAGATTCTGGATGGAGTATGTATGAGGTGTAGAAGGGGGTGGATACTCAGAAGCATTAGATGCCTTAGCTCATGGCAACCATGTCCATATATAGTACTGTAGCCGGTGTGGTAGACGCGTATACAACGAGGGCGGTTACACTGTATAGACATGATCATGGCCCGTGTATCAAGAATGCGGCCCACCAACCATCACCCACTAATGATAGACCTAGTATCTGAGGAAATATTCTTGGGAATATTCCTCATAATACTATTGCCTTGGGGGCTCCCGCCCTCGAACCCCTGCCAATAGCAGCCCCCCTAGGACCGCCCCAGCCGAGGCAATGTCCCGGACCCTAGCTAACACTCGTACCCCTGACCATCTCCTAACCATCATCAATGGTCAATAATGACCCCATTGGAGTCTAAGCCAAGGTTCCCACTAAAGGCATATGCACCATGGCTACTCCTCATAATGGGGACCTAACAAATATGCATTATACATCAAAGTGAGATATATGCTGAGAGGTGGGCATTGAGTGTATACTAACACCCCCCCTCAATGTCCACCCAAAGATGAACTAGGTTTTTGGCCGAATGCCAAGTCGATGAAGATGCCAAGTGAATTGGTCCTTCCCAAGAGCATTGGTGAAGATGTCGGTGCAGTTTTGCTCTCTAGAGCAATACTCTAGCTCCACTAGCATGAAACATGGGGTTCTTGGAGATAGCCATACAACTCTGATTATCGCACCTCAAGACTGTAGCCTTCCTGATGTGAACTCCCATGTCAACCAAGATTCTCCTCAGCCATACTACCTCACATGCAGCAAAGCAAGCTGCCTTATACTCAACCTCTATGGAAGAAAGTGCCACTGTAGGTTGCTTTTTTGCTGGTCTAAGAGAAAGCACCAAAACCAAGTAGAAAAAATATCCAGAAACTGATTTCCTAGAATCACAATATCGTGCCCAATCTGAGTCACAATAACCTCAGAGTGTCACCCATGCTGTAAGTGATGCCATACTGAAGAGTACCTCTGATGTACCTAAGTACCCTCATCCCTTCCTTCCAATGACTCTCTCGTGGCTTGTTGGAAAACCTGCTCAACACATCAACTGTGAAGCTAATATCTGGTCTAGTGTTGATGAGAAAAATCAAACTCCCCACCAACTTTCTATACTTCCTGATGTCAACAAGTGATGAAGAATCCTCTGCAGAGAAAGCTTCACGTTCACTTCCACCATTGGCGTAGACACAGGCTTGCAATTTGTCATCCCAAATGCTTTGAGAATCTCACAAGCATACTTTTGTTGCAAAATGAAGATTTTACCTGACTCTTGCCAAACCTCAATCCCCAAACAGAAATGCATAAGACCCAAGTCTGTCATCTCAAACTCATCGCTTAGCATATCCATTGTCTTTTGGATCATCTCTTCATTGTCAGTGGTCACCTAAAATGTTTAAGTCATCTACATACAAGAAAACCAAAACAATCTTTCCATAACTTTTTAGAACATACAAGTTGGCATCAGAAGCACTTCTTATAAACCCAATCTTTTTGAAAAATTGGTCTATCCTGTGATACCATGCCTTTGGGGCCTGTTTCAGCCCTTACAAAACCTAGTGGTTGAGCTACATATACCTCCTCCTTGAGATGTCCATTTAGAAATGCTGATTTGACATCCATGTGCAAGACTGGCCTCCGTGAAGTCCAGTTCATGGCGTGAACCATCTTCAGCAACTTCACGGCCTAAGGGTTCACACCCTCCATCAAGAATCGCACCTAAAAAAAAAAGAAGAAGAGAAAAATGAATTTAACCTTTTCATGAAATCCAGTTCATGACGTGAACCAATAAGGGTTCACGGCGTGAGATACTTCATTCACGATGTGAGCCAAAAACAAAGAATTAAAAAAAGTAAAAAAACAATCAAAATTTATAAAATCCGTAAAGTCTGGATCACGGCATGAAAGGGGTCCTTGGAAAAAAAAAGTGAATTTAAATTTTCCGTGAAGTCCAGTTCTTCACGATGTGAACCATATTCTGCAACTTCACAGCCTAAGGGTTCACGCCCTCCCTCGGGAAACACGCCCAGAAAAACCTCTTCGTGAAATCCACGTCACGGCGTGAAACCAATAAGAATTCACGATATGAGACCCTTCGTTCACGTAACCCAAAAAAGGAAAAAAGAAAGAATATAAAAAATTAATGAAAATTTATAGAATCGGTGACGTAAGGTTAACAATGTGAAAAGTGGTCCAACAGCCTAAGGGTTTGCGCCCTCTCTCGAGAACTGTGCCAAAAAAACAAAACAAATTTAACCTTTTTGTGATATCTCGTTCACGACATGAACCCATAAGGGTTCACGACATGAGACCCTTCGTTCATGCGACCTTTAAAAAAAAGAATTAAGAAAATATATAAAAAATGAATCAAGATTTATAAAATTTGTGAAGTAAGGTTCACAACATGAAAAGGGGTCCGTCGGGAAAAAAAAGAAAGAAGAAAAGTTGAATTTATTGTTTTCGTCGTGAAGTTTGATTAACGGCGCAAACCATGTTCTGCAACTTCACGGCCTAAGGGTTTACGCGCTCTCCTTTAGGAATTGCGCCAAAAAACAAAAACTTTTTTATGAAATACGGTTCAGGGCAGGAATCCATAAGGGTTCATGATGTGAGACCCTTTGTTCATGCGACAAAAAAAGAAAGAATAAACATAAATAAAAATAAAAATTTATAAATCTATGAAGTCCCCTGTTCACGACGTGGGTGGCTGTCGACAAAAAAAAATTCAAATTTAAAACTTCCATAAAGTCCGGTTCCCAAGAAC
The DNA here is from genome assembly GCF_041138505.1 of Cibotium barometz. NCBI lineage: Eukaryota > Viridiplantae > Streptophyta > Polypodiopsida > Cyatheales > Cibotiaceae > Cibotium > Cibotium barometz. Next base: position 25,741,857 of record NC_141087.1, read on the forward strand.
CATTTTCTGCAATTTCACGACCTAAGGGTTCACACCCTCCCTCGAGAACCGCACCCAAAAAATAAATCTGGTTCATAACTTGAACCGATAAGGGTTCACGGCATGAGAGCCTTCATTCACGAGACCCAAAAAAGATAATCAAAAAAATAAAAATAGATCAATCAAAATTTATAAAATCCGTGGTCCGGTTTCACGGCGTGAAACCCTTCGTTCAGGCGACCAAAAAAAAAGAATAAAAAAAGTTAATCAAAATTTATAAAATTCATGAAGTCTGGTTCACGAGGGAAAAGGGCTCCATGTGCCAAAAGAAAATGAAATCTAATATTTCCGTGAAGTCCGATTCACGGCGTGAAACATTTTCTCCAACTTCATGGCCTAAGGGTTCATGCACTCCGTTAGGAACCACGTAAAAAAATAATAATGAATTTAGCCTTCTCATGAAATCTGATTCACGGCGTGAACCAATAAGGGTTAACAGTGTGAGACCCTTCATTCATGGGACAAAAAAAAAAGAAACACAAAAATATAATAAAATCAATCAAAATTTATAAAATCTGTGAGACCCTTCCTCGAGAACCGTGTCCCAAAAAATGAATTTAACCTTTTTGTGAAATCCTGTTCATAGGATCAAAAGAGGTCGGTTAGCCAAAAAAACAAAGAAGAAAAATTGAATTTAATATTTTCGTGAAGTGGGGTTCACGGTGTGAACCATGTTCTTGCAACTTCACGGCCTAAGAGTTTGCACCCTTCCTCGGAAATCGCACCCAAAAAAATTTATCCTTTTCACAAAATTTGGTTCACGACGTGAACCAACAAGGGTTCGCGATGTGAGACCCTTTGCTCACGCAACCAAAAAAAAGAATTTAAAAAGTCAAAATCTATAAAATCCTTGAAGTTCGGTTCATGGTGTGAAAAGGGGTCCGTCGGAAAAAAAAAGAATTTAATATTTCCATGAAGCAGCTCCAGTTCACGGTGTGAACTGGAGCTGCTATGAAGTTGCAACAAATGGTTCACGGTGTGAACCATTTGTTGCAACTTCATAGCATAAGGGTACACACCCTCCCTCGAGAACCGCACCTAAAAAGAAAGAAAAAGAGAAAAATGAATTTAACCTTTTCGTGAAATTCGGTTCACGACATGAACCGATAAGGGTTCACGGCGTGAGACCATTCCTTCACGTGACCCAAAAAAAATGAATTAAAAAAATCAATCTAAATTTATAAAATCCATGAAATCTAGTTTACAGCATGAAAGGAGTCCATGGGCAAAAAAACGAAGAGTGAATTTATTTTGTTTGTGAAGTCTAGTTCACAATGTGAACCATATTTTGCAACTTCATGCCCTAAGGGTTCACGCCCTCACTGGGACTCACGTCGCAAAAGAAAAAAACTAATTAAACCTCTTCATGAAATCAAGTTCATGGTGTGAAATCCGATTCACAGCATGAATCGATAAGGGTTCACGGTGTAAGACCCTTCGTTCACACGACCCAAAAAAGGGAAAAATATATAAAAATTAATCAAAATTTAAAAAATCTGTGAAGTCCGGTTTAACGGCGTGAAAAGGGGCCTATTTAGCAACATCATGGCCTAAGGGTTCATGCCCTCAATCAGGAACCACGCCCAAAACATTTAAATTTAACCTTCTCGTGAATTCTGGTTCACCGCATGAACCGATAAGGGTTCACGCGATGAGACTCTTCATTCATGCGACCTAAAAAAAAAGAGTAAATAATTTAAAAAATAAATAAAAAAATTATAAAATTTGTGAAGTCCAGTTCACGGCATCAAAAGGGGTTGGTCGGCAAAAAAACAAAAAAGAAAAATTAAATTTAATATTTTTGTGAAGTACGGTTCACGACATAAACCATGTTCTGCAACTTCATGGCCTAAGAGTTCATGCCCTCCCTAGAGAATCGTGCCCAAAAAAACAAATGTATCCTTTTCATGAAATCCAGTTCACGGTGTGAGAACTGATAAGGGTTCACGACGTGAGATCCTTTGTTCACGACGTGACAAAAAAAAAGAATTTAAAAAATCCGTGAAGTCCAGTTCATGGCGTGAAAAGGGGTCCGTGGACAAAATATATATATATATTTCCGGGAAGTCGAGTTCATGCCATGAACCATTTTTTGCAACTCCACGGCCTAATGGTTCACACCCTCCCTCAAGAATTGAGCCTAAAAAAGAAGAAGAAGAAGAGAAAAAAAAATTTAACCTTTTCATGAAATCCGGTTCACGACGTGAACCAATAAGGGTTCATGGTGTGTGAGACCCTTTGTTCACACGATCCAAAAAAAAAGAAACAATAAAATTAAAAAAATCAACAATAAAATTTTTGAAGTCTGGTTCACGGCATGAAAGGGGTGCGTCGGTTTTTTAAAAAAAACAAATTTAAATTTTCCATGAAGTCCAGTTCCCGATGTGAACCATATTCTCTTCAAAAAAATAAATACAATTAATCAAAATTTATAAAATCCACGAAGCAGGTTCATGGCATTTAAGGGGTCCATTGGAAAAAAAAGCAAAAAGCGAATTTTATTTTTTTTGTGAAAACCAATTCACGATGTGAACCATATTCCATATTCTATAACTTCACGGCCTAAGGGTTCACGCCCTCCCTAGAGAATCACGCCCAAAAATAAATAAATTAAAAATCTTCATGAAATTCGATTCACGCCATGAAGCCATAAGGGTTCACGGTGTGAGATCCTTCATTCACGTGACCCAAAAAAGGGAAAAAAATTAATCAAAATTTATAAAGTTTATGAATTTTGGTTAATGGCGTGAAAAGGGGTTTGTCGGTATTAAAAAAAATAAAAGATTGAATTTAATATTTATGTGAAGTTCGGTTCACGGTGTGAACCATTTTTTGCAACTTCACGGCCTAGCCCAAACCGTGCCAAAAAAAAATTGAATTAAACCTTTTCATGAAATTTGGTTCATCGCATGCACCGAGATAAGGGTTCACGGCTTGAGACCCTTGGTTCACGTGATCCAAAAAAGAACTTTAAAAAAAATCAAAAGTTATAAAATCCATCAAGTCCAGTTCATGGCATGAAAAGGGGTCTCTCAGCAAAAGAAATAAATAAATAGAATTTAATCTTTCCTTGAAGTCCAGTTCAGGGCGTGAACCACTTTCTACAACTTCATGGCCTAAGGGTTTACGCTCTCCCTCCACAACCACACCCAAAAAAAAAAAGAATTTAGCCTTTTTGTGAAATCTAGTTCACGGCGTGAACTAATAAGGGTTCACGGCTTGGACCCTTTGTTCACATGACACAAAGAAAGAGAATTAAAAAAATAAAAATAAAATCAATCAAAATTCATAAAATCCGTAAAGTCTGATTCACAAAGTGAAAAGGGGTCCGTCAGCAAAAAAATAAAATGAATTTAATCTTTGCTTGAAGTCTGATTCACGACGTGAACCATTTTCTCCAACTTTATGGCCTAAGGGTTCATGCCCTCCCTCAGGAACCTCCCTCAGGAACAGCACCCCAAAAAAAATGAATATAACCTTTTCGTGAAATCTGGTTCACGGCATGAATTGATAAGGGTTCAAGGTGCAAAATAATTCATTTACGCGACCGTTAAAAAAAGAATTTTAAAAAAAACAAAAATTTAAAAAACCTCTTATGTTCCCATTCACAGCGTGAAAAGGGGTCCGTCAGTAAAAAAATAAAAAAATTGAATTTAACCTTTTTGTGAAGTCCAATTCAGGGTCTGAATTATTTTTTGCAACTTCACAACCTAAGGGTTCATGCTTGCCCTCCCTCGAGAACCGTGCCCAAAAAAAAGAAAATAAATTTAATCTTCTCATGAAATCCAGTTCACAGCGTGAACCGATAAGGGTTCACGGCGTGAGACCCTTTGCTCACGCGACCCAAAAAAAAAAGAATCAAAAATGAAAAAAATCAATCAGAATTTATAAAATTTGTGAAGTCCAGTTCACGGCATCAAAAGGAGTCTGTCGGCCAAAAAAGAAAAATCAAATTTAATATTTTCGTGAAGTCAAGTTCACGACGTGAACCACGTTCTGCAACTTCACGACCTAATAGTTCACGCCCTCCCTTGAGAATCGTGCCCAAAAAATAAAAACAAATTTATCCGTTTTATGAAATTCGGTTCACGGCGTGAATCATCAATTAGGGTTCACGACGTGAGACCCTTTGTTCAGGCGACCAAAAAAAAGAATTAAAAAAATCAAAATTTATAAAATCCGTGAAGTCCGATTCATGCGTGGAAAGGGGTCCGTCTCATTAAAAATATATATATAATTGTATATTTTGGAGATGTTTGGTTCACGGCATGAACCATTTTCTACAACTTCACGGCCAAAAGGTTCACACCTTCCACCCTCGAGAACCGCGCCTTTAAAAAAAAGTAGAAGAGAGAAATGAATTTAACCTTTTTGTGAAATTCAATTCTCGACGTGAACCTACAAGGGTTCAAAGCGTGGGACCCTTCGTTCACGTTAGCCAACAAAAGAATTAAAAAATAAAAAAGGGGTTCACAGCATGAAAGGGGTCCGTTGATGAATTTAATTTTTTCATGAAGTCTAATTTATGATGTGAACCATATTCTACAACTTCACGGCCTAAGGGTTCACAACCTCCCTAGGAAATCACACAAAAAAAAATTGAATTAAACCTCTTTGTGAAATCCGGTTCACGGCGTGAACCGACCTAGGGTTTCACAACCTCTCTCAAGAACCACGCCAAAAAAAACAACCAAATTTAATCTTTTCATGAAATCTGGTTCACGACATGAAACAATAAGGGTTCACGGTGTGAGAACCTTAGTTCACACGACCCAAAAAAAAGAATTAAAAAAATCATTTAAAATTGAAGTCCAATTCAGGGTGTGCAAAGGGGTCCGTTTGGCAAAATCTTTGAAGTCAAATTTAATATTTCCATGAAGTCCGATTTATGGCGTGAACCATTTTCTACAATTTGACGGCCTAAGGGTTCACGACCTCCCTTGGGAATCGTGCCCAATTTTATTTTTAAATTTAACGTTTTCGTGAAATCCGATTCATGGTGTGAACCGATAAGGATTCATGACATGAGACCCTTTGTTCTCACGACCAAAAAAAAAAATTAGAAAAATCAATAAAAATTAATAAAATCCATGAAGTCCGAAAAGGGGATTGTCGGCCAAAAAAGGGAATCGTCAACAACTTAAAAAACACAAATTTAATATTTTGGTGAAGTTTGATTTTCATGGCATGAACCATTTTTTGCAACTTTACGGCCTAAGGGTTCACATCCTCCCTTGGGATGAGCGCCAAAAAAAAAAACAAATTTAAGCTTTTTGTGAGATCCGGTTCATGGCATGAACCGTTATACAGGTTCACAGCGTGAGAGCCTTTGTTCACGCGACCCCAAAAAAAAAGAATCAAAAAAATATTAAAAAATATTAAAAAAATCAATCAAAATTTATAAAATTCGTGAAGTCTGTTGGTTCACAGCATGAAAAGGGGTCATTTTAGCAAAAACCAAAAAAGAATTTAATATTTTCGTGAAGTTTGGTTCACGACATGAACCATTGTTTGCAACTTCATAGCCTGAGGGTTCACGCCCTCCCTTAGGAACCGCCCAAAAAGGGAAAAAAAACAAATTTAACCTTTTCGTGAAATCCAATTCAAGGTGTGAGACCCTTCATTCATGCGACCCAGAAAAAAAGAATCAAAAAAATATAAAACAAATTAATTAAAATTAATAAAAGGGGTTCATGGTGTGAACCTTCGGGTTCACGACATTGGATTCATGGCGTGAACCGATATGGGTCACAACATCAAAAGGGGTCCGTGGGCACCAAAAAAAAAATTAAATGTAATATTTTTGTGAAGTCCGGTTCACGACATGAACCATGTTCTGCAACTTCATGGCCTAAGGGTTCACACCCTCACACGCCCAGAAAAAAAAGAATTTAACCTTTTCATGAGATCCAATTCACGGGGCGTGAAGTGATAAAGGGTTCATAATGTGAGACCCTTTGTTCATGCGACAAAAAAAACAAAAATTATAAAATCCATGAAGTCCAGTTCATGGCGTGAAAAGAGTTTTGTCGCCAAAAAATAAATAAGTAAAAAAATAAAATCAAATTTAATATTTTTGTGAAGTCCGGTTCACGATGTGAATCATTTTGTGCAACTTCACGGCCTAAGGGTTCACACCCTCCCTCTAGAACCACGCCTAAAGAAGAAGAAGAGAAAAATGAATTTAACCTTTTCTTGAAATCCGGTTCACGACGTGAATGGATAAGGGTTCAAGGTGTGAGACCCTTCGTTTTCACATGACCCAAAAAAAATGAATTTAAAAAAATCAAAAAAAATTTAATCCGTCGGCCAAAAAAATTAAATTTAATTTTTCTGTGAAGTCCAGTTCACGATGTAAACCATATTATGCAACTTCACGGCCTAAGGGTTCACGCCCTCCTTGGGGAATCGCACCCAAAAAAAACAAATTTAACATTTTCATGAAATCCAATTCACAGCGTGAACCTATGAAGGTTAACGACATGCATTAGGGCCAATGTGGACAAGAAAAGGGCTGTCTAAGGATCTAAAAAGGGGCAACTTAAAAAAGACCATGAAGATCTTACCAAAACTATTCAACATGGGTACTCATTGGATAGAGCTCATCAAGCGCCACCTGTGGACCATTTGAGCGCTAAATTTGGAGTTCATATGTAAAAGTTATGGCTAAAATAGTGCAAAATGTTCCAAAAGTAAGTGAAGGAGATCTTGACACGTGTACAAAAATGCCATACTTCTTGACACGTGGCTCCTCCTTGACCCTTAGATCAAGAATAGAGAAACCCTAAACTGCCCTTTTTTCATCCAAATTGGTCCTAATGAGACCCTTCGTTCACGCGACCCAAAAAAAGACCTTAAAAAAATCAATCAAAATGTTTGAAATCCATGAAGTTCGGTTTACTCTGTGAAAGGGGGTCCGTCGGTAAAAATAAAAAATGAATTTAATATTTTTGTGAAGTCTGGTTCACGGTGTGAACCATTTTCTATAACTTCACGGCCTAAGGGTTGACGCCCTCCTTCCGGAATCATGGAAAAAAGAAAACAAATTTAACCTTTTTGTGAGATCTAGTTCACGGTGTGAACCGATAAGGGTTCACGACGTGAGACCCTTCGTTCACACGATGCGACCCAAAAAAAAAGAATTAAAAAAATCAAAATTCATAAAATCCATGAAGTCTAGTTCACGGCATGAAAGGGGTCTGCCCAAAACAAAACAAAAAAATGACTTTAATTTTTTCGTGAAGTCCAGTTCACAATGTGAACCATATTTTGCAACTTCACGGCTTAAGGGTTCATGCCCTCGGAAATCACATTGAAAAAAATGAATTAAACCCCTTTGTGAAATACGATTTACGGTGTGAACAAAAAAAAGGGTTCACGGCATGAGACCCTTCATTCATGCACGACCTAAAAAAGGGAAAAACCTTGCTTTGCGAGACCAAAAAAAAGGAATCAAAAAAATAAAAAAATCAATCAAAATTTATAAAATCTTTGAAGTCCAATTCACGGTGTGAAAAGGGGTCCGTCGGTAAAAGAAAAAATCAATCAAAATGTATGAAATCCATGAAGTCCGGTTTACTATGAAAGGGGGTCCGTCGATAAAAATAAAAAATAAAAAAAGAATTTAATATTTTTGTGAAGTTCGGTTCACGACGTGAACCATTTTCTACAACTTCACGGCCTAAGGGTTGATGCCCTCCTTCCGAAACCATGGAAAAAAGAAAACAAATTTAACCTTTTTGTGAAATCCAGTTCACGGTGTGAACCGATAAGGGTTCACGACGTGAGACCCTTCGTTCACACGCGACCCAAAAAAAAGAATTAGAAAAATAAATCAAAATTTATAAAATCCATGAAGTCTAGTTCATGGCGGCATGAAAGGGGTCTGTCCAAAAAAAAATGAATTTAATTTTTTCATGAAGTCTAGTTCACGATGTGAACCATATTTTGCAACCTAACGGCTTAAGGGTTCATGCCCTCCCTCGGGAATTGCACCCAAAAAAATGAATTAAACCCCTTCATGAAATCTGGTTCATGGTGTGAACCAATAAGGGTTCATGGCATGAGACCCTTTGTTCATGCGCGACCTAAAAAAGGGAAAAACCTTGGTTTGTGTGACCAAAAAAAGGAATCAAAAAAAATAAAACAAATCAATCAAAATTTATAAAATCTTTGAAGTCCAATTCACGGCGGCGTGAATAGGGATCCGTAGACAAAAGAAAAAATGAATATTTTCATGAAGTCTGATTCACGGCGTGAACCATTTTCTATAACTTCACGGCCTAAGGGTTCACGCTCTCCCTCGGGAACAATGCCCAAAAAAAGAAAGAATTTAACCTTTTTGTGAAATCTCATTCACTACGTGAATGGATAAGGGTTCAGGGCTTGAGACCCTTTGTTCTCAGGACGACCCAAAAAAAAAGAATAAAAAAATCAATGAAAATTTATAAAATCCATGAAGTCCGCCGGTTTACAACGTGCAAAGGGGTCTGTCGGTCAAAAAAAACAAATTTAATATTTGCATGTAGTCCGGTTCACGGCATGAACCATTTTTTACAACTGCACGGCCTAAGGATTCATGCCCTCCCTTGGGAATTGTGCCAAAGAAGAAATGAATTTAATATTTTTGTGAAATCTGATTCACGGCGTGAACCGATATATGGGTTCAAAATGTAAAGAGCCTTCGTTCACGTGACTCGAAAAAAAGAATCAAAAAAATATAAAAGGATCAAAAAATATATAAAAGAATCAATCAAAAATTTTAAAATTTGTGAAGTCTCGTTTATGGCGTGAAAATGTCCATTTAGAAAAAAATAAATTGTGAAGTCCGGTTCACAGCATGAACCATTGTCTGCAACTTCATGGCCTAAGGGTTCACACCTCCCTCCTTGGGAACCATGCTAAAAAAAATAATGAATTTAACCTTTTCATGAAATCTAGTTCACAGCTTGAGACCCTTCGTTCACACAACCCAAAAAAAAAGAATCAAAACATAATTTAGAAAATCAATTAAAATTTATAAGGGGTTCACGGCATGAACCAATACAAGTTCACGACATCAAAAGGGCTCCGTCAGCACCAAAAATAAAAAAATTTAATATCTTTGTGAAGTCCGGTTCACTGTGAACCATGTTTTGCAACTTCACAGCCTGAGGGTTCATGCCCTCGCTCAAGAATCGTGCAAAAAAAAAATCCAATTGAATGTTTTCATGAAATCCAATTCACGGTGTTAACCGATTAGGGTTCACGACTTTAGACCCTTCATTCACGCAACCTAAAAATAAAGACTCAAAAATAAGTCGTGAACTCATCAGGGTTCACGACTTGAGACCCTCCGTTCATCCGGTTCATGGCGTGAACCATTTTTTTTCGTGAAATCCGGTTCACGGTGTGAAATCAATAAGAGATCATGGTGTGCGAAACTTCATTCTCACGACCCAAAACAAAGAATTAAAAAAATGAATCAAAATTTATAAAAACTGTGAAGTCTGGATTATGGCATGAAAAGAGCTCTGTCCGCTTTTTAAAAAAATAAATTTAATATTTTCGTGAAGTCTGGTTCATGGCGTGAACGATTTTCTACAACTTCGTCGCCTATGAGTTCATGCCCTCCCTTGGGAATTGTGCCCAAAAAAAATGAATTTAACCTTTTCATGGAATCCGGCTCACGACGTGAGAGCCTTCGTTCATGTGACCCAAAAAAAAAGAATCAAAAAAATATTAAAATAAATTAATCAAAATTTATAAAATTCGTGATGTTTGGTTCATGGTGTGAAAAGGGGTCCGTTAGCAAAAAAAAAGAAATTTAATATTTTCACGAAGTCTGGTTCACACCGTGAACCATTGTCTGCAACTTCATGGCCTAAGGGTTCACGCCCTCCCTCGAGAACCATGCAAATAATAATAATAATAATAACTTTTCGTGAAATTTGCTTCACGACGTGAACTGATATGGGTTCACGGCGTGAGACCCTTCGTTCACGCGACCCAAAAAAAATCAAAAAACATTAAAAAAATAAATCAAAATTTATAAAGGGGTTCACGGTGTGAACCGATATGGGTAAATGACATCCGGTTCACAGCGTGAACTGATACAGGTTCACGACATCAAAAGGGATCCGTCGAGACAAAGAAAAAAAGAAAATCAAATTTAATATTTTCGTGAAGTCGAATCACGGCATAAACCATGTTCTGCAACTTCACGGCCTAAGGGTTCACGCCCTCCCTCAGGAATCATGCAAAAAAAAAAAACAAATTTAACCTTTTTCTGAAATCCGGCTCACAACGTGAACCGATAGGGCTCACGACGTGAGACCCTTTGTTTACGGGTGACCAAAAAAAAGATTCAAAAAAATTTAAAAAAAATCAAAATTTATAAAATCCGTAAAGTCTAGTTCACGACGTGAAAAAGGGTCCGTCACGATAAAAATAAAAATTAATATTTTTGTGAAGTCCCAGTTCACTATGTGAACCATTTTTTGCAACTTCACGGCCTATGGGTTCACGTCCTCCCTCGAGAACCGCACACCAAAAAAGAAATAAAAATAAATTTAACCTTTTCATGAAATTTGGTTCATGGCGTCAACCGATAACGGTTCACAACGTGAGACCCTTCGTTCACAAGACCCAATTAAGTGTTCATGGGATGAAAACAGGTCTGTCGATTTTTTTTAAAGAATTTAATATTTCCATGAAGTCTAGGTCACGGTAGTGTGAACCATTTTTTGTAAGTTCACGGCATAAGTTCACGGCATAAGGGTTCACATCCTCGCTTAAGAACCGTGCAAAAAAAAGACCTTATTGTTTAATCTTGTTCGCGGCATGAATATTCAAAATTTATAAAATCCGTGAAGTTTGGTTCATGGCATGAAAAGGGGCCTATTCGCTAAAAAAAATAAAATCAAATTTAAAATTTTCATGAAGTCTAGTTTAGGGTGTGAACCATTGTGTGCAACCGTGCCAAAACAAAAAGAAAAATAATTTAACATTTTCATGCAATCTGGTTCAAGGTGTGAACTGATAAGGGTTCACGGCGTGAGACCCTCTGTTTATGCGACCCAAAAAAAAGAATAAAAAAATATTTAAAAAATGATTCAAAATTTACAAAATTTGTGACATCAAAAGGGGTCGTTGGCACAAAAACAAAAAAGAAAAAATGAGTTTAATATTTTCGTGAAGTTTGGTTCATGTCGTGAACCATATTCTGCAACTTGACGATCTAAGGGTTCAAGCCCTCCCATGGGAATCGTGCCGAAAAAAAATAAATTCAACCTTTTCCTGAAATTTGGTTCACGATGTGAATGGATAAGGGTTCACCGTGTGAGACCCTTCATTCACACGTGACAAAAAAAAGACTCAAGAAATTTTAAACAAATCAATCACAATTTATAAAATCTTTGAAGTTCGGTTCACGGAGTAAACCATTTTCTGCAACTTCACGGCCTAAGGATTCACGCCCTCCCTCAAGAATCACGCCCCAAAAAAGAAGAAGAAGGATTTAACCTTTTTGTGAAATCCGATTCACGACGTGAGATCCTTCGTTCACATGACCTTAAAAAAATGAATAAAAAAATTAAAAAAATCCATTAAATGTTATTTAATCCATGAAGTCCGGTTCATGGCGTGAAAACGGGCCTGTCGGTAAAAAAAGTAAATAAAAATTAAATTTAAGATTTTTGTGAAGTCCAGTTCACAGCATGAACCATTTTCTTCAATTCCACGAACTAATGGTTCACGCCCTACCTCTCTGGAACCGCACAAAAAAAAAACCAAATTTAATCTTTTCATGAAATCCAATCCATGGCGTGAACCGATAAGGGTTCACTGCGTGAGACCCTTGGTTCACGCGACCAAAAAAAAAAGAATAAAAAAACAATCAAATTTTATAAAATTCGTAAAGTCTGGGCGTGAAAAGGGGTCTATCCAGCAAAAAAAAAGAAAAGAAAGAAAAGGGGTTCACGATTTGAGACCCTTCGTTCACGCGACCAAATAAATCAATCAAAATCTATAAAATCCGTGACTTCTAATTCACGGCATAAAAAGGGGACTTTTGGCATGGCCTAAGGGTTCACGCCCTCCCTTGGGAACCAAACCCCAAAATAAAATGAATTTAACCTTTTCGTGAAATTCGATTCACGACGTGAACCGATAAATGTTCGGTGTGAGACCCTTCATTCATGTGACCCAAAAAAAAAGAATCAAAAAAATAAAAAAAGAATCAATAAAAATTTATAAAATCTGAGAAGTCCGTGTTTCACGGCATGAAAAGAGGTCCGTCGGTAAAAAAACAAAATCATGGCTTAAGGGTGTGGTTCCTGAGGTTCACGACCTAAGGGTTCACGCCTTCCCTTGCCCAAAAAAAAAAGAAAAAGAAACGAGTTTAACCTTTTCATAAAATCCGGTTCATAGTGTGAACCGATAAGGGTTCACAGCATGAGAACCTTCGTTCACGTGAGCCAAAATAAAAAAATATAAAAGGAATCAATGAAAATTTATAAAATCCATGAAGTCTGGTTCACGGTGTGAAAAGGGGTCCGTCTCGACAAAAAAAAAATCAAATTTAATATTTTCATGAAGTCCGGTCGACGACATGAACCATTTTCTGCAACTTCACAGCATAAGGGTTCACGCTCTCCCTCGGGAACCATGTCCAAAAGAAAAACAAGACTTTAACCTTTTTGTGAAATTTGGTTCATGGCGTGAACGGATAAGGGTTTACAGGGTAAGACCCTTCATTTACACGACCAAAAAACAAATAATCAAAAAAATCAATCAAAATTTATAAAATCCGTGAAGTCCAGTTCATGGTGTGAAAACGGGTCCGTTGGTTTAAAAAATAGATTTTAATATTTCTATGAAGTTTCGATTCACGACATGAACCATTTTTTGCAACTTCACTACCTAAGGGTTCACACCCTCCCTTGAGAATTGCGCCAAAAAAAATATTTCAAATTTAACCTGTTCATGAAATCTGGTTCATGATGTGAACCGATCAGCGTTCACGGAGTGAGACCCTTCGTTCACATTCAATCCGTGAAGTCCAGGTCATGGCATGAAAAGGGGTCCATCGGCAAAAAAAGAAAATAAAATTGAATTTAATATTTTCGTGAAGTCTGGTTCATGTGGTGTGAACCATTTTCTGCAACTTGAGAGCCTAAGGGTTCAGGCCCTCCCTCAAGAACTGCGCCCAAAAAAAAAAGGAAGAGCAAAACAAATTTAACCTTTTTTGTGAAATCTAGATCACGATGTGAACCGATAAGGGTTCACGGCGTGAGACCCTTTGTTCACGTGATCCTAAAAACAAGATTCAAAAAAATTAAAAAAAAATTCAGTCAAAATTTATAAAATCTGTGAAGTCCAATTCACGGCATGAAAAGGGGTCTGTTAGCAAAAACAAAAATGAATTTAGTATTTTTGTGAAGTCTAGTTCACAATGTGAACCATATTCTCCAACTTCATGACTTCAGGGTTCATGCTCTCCCTCAAGAATCGCGGAAAAAAAAATTTTAGATTTAAACTTTTCGTGAAATCCGATTTACAGCGTGAAGCAATAAGAGTTCAAGGCTTGAAACCCTTCGTTCATGCGACTCAAAAAAGGAAAAAAAAATCAATTAAAAAAAACAATTAAAATTTATAAAATCTGTGAAGTCTCGTACACAGGATGAAAAAGGGCTCGTTCAGTAAAAAAATTTAAAAAATCATATTTAATATTTTTGTGAAGTCCACTTCACAGTGTGAACCATTTTCTGTAACTTCACGGCCTAAGGGTCACGCCCTCTCTCAAGAATCGTGCCCAAAAGAAAAATTGAATTTAACTTTTTTGTGAAATCTAGTTCACGACGTGAATGGATAAGGGTTCATGACATATGACCCTTTGTTCACGTGACCCATAAAAAATAATAATAATAATAATAATAAATCAATCGAAATTTTTAAAATCCGTGAAGTCTGCGAGTTCAGTGTAGAGTTCATGGTGTGAGGGTCCATCGGCCAAAACAAAAATAAAAACTTAATATTTTTGTGAAGTCCGGTTCACGGTGTGAATAATTTTTTACAGCTTTAGAGTGTAAGGATTCATGCCCTCCTTGCGAATCGTGCCAAAAAAATAAAACAAATTTAACCTTTTCATGAAATCTAGTTCACGGCATGAATCGATAATAGTTCACAGCGTGAGACCCTTCATTCACTCAACCCAAAAAAAAGGAATAAAAAACCATAAAAAAATTCAATCAAAATTTACAAAATTTGTGAAGTCTGGTTCACAACATCAAAAGGGGTAAGTCGGTAAAAAAGTAAAATAAAATTGAATGTAATATTTCCGTGAAGCGGAGGTTCACGGCATGAACCATGTTCTGCAAAAACTTCACGGCCTAAGGATTCATGCCCTCCCTCAAGAGTCATGCCCAAAGAAAAAAACAAATTTAACCTTTTCGTGAAATCCGGTTCATGACGTGAGACCCTTCGTTCACGTGACCCAACAAAGAAAGATAAAAAAATCAATCAAAATTTATAAAATCCATAAAGTCCGGTTCACAGTGTGAAAAGGGGTCCCTCAGGAAAAAAGAAAATAAAAAATGAATTTAATATTTCTGTGCAGTCCGGTTCACAGCGTGAACCATTTTTTGCAACTTCACAACCTATGGGTTCACGCCCTCCCTCAAGAATTGTGCCCAAAAAAAATAAATAAATATAACCTTTTCTTGAAATCCGATTCACGGCCTGAACCAATAAGGGTTCACAGCATGAGACACTTTGTTGCGACCAAAAAAAAAGAATTAAAAAATTAATAAAAATTTATCAAATATGTGAAGTCCAGTTCACGGCATGAAAGCAAGTCTGTAGATTTAAAACAAAAGAATTAAATATTTTTGTGAAGTCAGGTTAATGGGCGTGAACCATTTTCTACAACTTCATGGCATAAGGGTTCATGCCCTCCCTTGAGAACCGTGCCCAAAAATAAAAATAATTTAACCTTTTTGTGAATCCAATTCACGGCGTGAGACCCTTTGTTTATGCAACCTAAAAGAAAGAATTAAAAAAATGTAAATCAAAATTTATAAAAATCCGGCATGAAAAGGGGCCTATCGGCTAAAAAAAACAAATAAAAAAATTTCGTGAAGTCTGCTTTACCAATTGCGTGAAGTCCAACTTCACGGCCTAAGGGTTCACGCCCTCCCTTAGGAACCGCACAAAAACAAATTTAACCTTCCTTAAATCTGGTTCATGGCGTGAACCAATAAGGGTTCACAGCATGAGACCGTTCATTCATGTGACCCAAAAAAATAGAATTAAAAAAATCAATCAAAATTTATAAAATCCATGAAGTCCATTCACGACATGAAAAGGGGTCTGTCCGCCAAAAAAAAAACCTTTTCGTTAAATCCAATTCACGGTGTGAGACCCTTCGTTCACATGCCCCAAAAAAAGAATTTAAAAACAAATCAACCAAAATTTTTAAAATCCATGAAGTCCGTTTCACTACGTGAAAAGTGGTCTGTCAGTAATAAAACAAATTCAATTTAATATTTCCATGAAGTTTGGTTCACGGGGCGTAAACCATTTTCTACAACGAGTCACGGCCTAAGGGTTCACTTCCTCTCTTGTGAATTGTGCCCAAAAAAAAAAGAAACAAATTTAACCTTTTCGTGAAATCCGGTTCATGGCATGAACTGATAAAGGGTTCACGGCGTGAGACCCTTCATTCATGCGATCCAAGAAATGAGATTCAAAAAATTAACAAGAATCAATCAAAATTTATAAAATCCGTGAAGTCCGGTTCACAACATGAAAAGGGGTCCGTTGAAAAAAACAATTTAAAAAAAATCATGAAGTGCGGTTTACGGCGTGAACCTCTTTTTGCAACTTCATAGCCTAATGGTTCACGCCCTCCCTCGTGTCCAAAAAAAATGACTTTAAACTTTTTGTGTGAAATCTGGTTCACGGCGTGCCCTCCCTCGTGTCCAAAAAAAATGACTTTAAACTTTTTGTGTGAAATCCGGTTCACGGCGTGAACCGATAAGGGTTCACAGTGTGAGACCCTTCGTTCACGTGACCCAAAAAAAAATTTTAAAAAATCAATCAAAATTATAAAATCCGTGAAGTCCAGTTCATGGTGTGAAAATAGGTATGTTGGTTTTATTAAAGAAAGAATTCAATATTTTTCGTGAAGTTTCTGTTCACGGCATGAACCATTTTCTGTAACTTCACGACCTAATGGTTAACGCCCTCCCTCGTCGATAACCGCACGAGAGAAAAAAATTAAATTTAACCTTTTTGTGAAATCTGGTTCACAGCTTGAACCAATAAGGGTTCACAGTGTGAGACCCTTCGTTCATGTGACCAAAAAAATCAATCAAAATTTATAAAATCTTTAAGGTCCAATTCATGACGTAAAAAGGGGCCTATCGGCAAAACAAAACGAATTTAATATTTTGGTGAAGTGGAATCCAGTTCACGACGTAAACCATTTTTTGCAACTTCACGGCCTAAGGGTTTAGGCCCTTCTTTGGGAACTATGCCCAAAAAGAAAAATTGAATTTAACCTTTTCGTGAAATTTGGTTCATGGCATGAACCGAAAGGGTTCACGACGTGAGACCCTTCATTCACGCAACCCAAAAAAAAACAATCCAAAGAGTAAAAGAAAAATTAATTAAAATTTATAAAATCCATGAAGTCTATTTCATGGCATGAAAAGAGGTCCGTCGGCAAAAAGAATAAAATCCAATTTAATATTTCTGTGAAGTCCAATTCACGACGTGAACCTTTTTTTGCAACTTCACAGCCTAAGGGTTCACGCTCTCCCTCGGGAATAGCATAAAAAATAAATAAATAAATTTAATCTTTTCATGAAATCCGGTTCATGGCATGAACCGATAAGGGTTTACAGCATGAGACTCTTTATTCACGACGTGATCCAAAAAAAGAATTAAAAAATTAATTAAAATTTTTAAAATTTGTGAAGTTTGATTCACGGTGTGAAAAGGGGTCTATTGGTAAAAAATATTAATTGAATTTATTATTTACCTGAAGCTCGGTTTCACGACATGAACCATTTTTTGTAACTTCACGGCCTAAGGGTTCACGCCCTCCCTTGGGAACCACAGTAAAAAAAACAAATCAAATTTACCCTTTTTGTGAAATCCAGTTCATGGCGTGAATGGATAATGGTTCACGGCATGAGACCCTTCATTCACGCGACCCAAAAAAATAATTAAAAAATAAAGAAAATCAATCAAATTTTATAAAATCCGTGAAGTCCGTCCGGTTCACGAGGTGAAAAGGGGTCCGTCTATAAAAAAAATTATATAAAAAAATCAAATTTAATATTTTTGTGAAGTTTGATTCATGATGTGAACCATTTTTTACAACTTCATGGCCTAAGGGTTCACGCTCTCCCTTGGGAAACCGCACAAAAAAAAACCTTTTCGTGAAATCCAGTTCATGGCGGCATGAACCGATAAGTGTTCATGGCATGAACCGATAAGTGTTCATGGCATGAACCGATAAGTGTTCACGGCATGAGACCCTTCGTTCATGTGACAAAAAAAAGAAATAAAAAAATAAATCAAAATTTATAAAATCCGTAAAGTCCACGGAGGTCACGGCGTGAAAAGGGGTCCATCAGCCAAAAAACAAATTTTAAAAAAATAAAAAAAAGTACTCTAGAAAACACCCTTATTTGGAGACCCGTATCTCCTAAACCGTATATGCAATGAATGTGATCAAGGGCACATCGGAAAGCTAACATTAAGCTCTTCGACTTTGGATTGGGCATCCAAGTCAAAATCGATCATTTTGGCCTTTGACTAGCAACCTTTAAATTTGACTAGAAAATCAAGGCAAAAAAACAGCCCAAAAACCACGCAAAATAGCAAAAAATAGTGCGAAAACAACGATGAGCCATATTCAGGCTACTTTTGAGGATCCAAATGACAAAATCATAGACAACTCAGGGAAACAAAATTGTAGTACTCCAAAAATACTACAACTCTCTCATATAGAGTTTTTCAAAATTCCTTTTGGAACACCCTAAAAAACGTGCTGTGAAATTGGGAAAAATTTCTCAAATTTTATTTCATCTTGTGACAATGATGGAAATTAGGTTTTAGGACGTGCTCTTCCATTTGGGAAGTTACTAGCATATGCTTTTTTCAAAAAATTATCTCTAAGAGGTCGTTCACGTGCGTATAACGCCTAAGCTATTTAGCGTGCGGACACCCGTTTGACTCAATGAAGAGTACACCAAGCCTCTTGAGGCTATAACGGGCTATGGGAGAATATAAAAAGAAAAAAAGAAAAATAATAAAATAATAAAACTTGTGTTTTCTCATTAAGGAGCATTTAGGCACTCCGACATAGCCATGATAAAGGGATTGCCAGGGATCACACAAGGACTGAACCCAATGGGCTGACATCTTCGAGACATTGAGATGTATGCCCCAAATGCACCTCTCGATACCATTAGCTATGCCTATAGCAAGCTTGACATCGGGTTTTACACTCCCTATCACTTAGATCCCATTGGGCTTTGGTCCCCTATCTAACATTCCCACAAATCCTATAAGTACCAACCCTTTCCCTAGATGTCCACACCCTAGACATACTGACTAGTCTAGGAAGGGGGGTAGCCCAAGGACTCAGAGAGTCTCTCCTAATAACAAGAGAACTCACATACGGCCTTAGTGACTCATACAAAAATACGATCGTAAAAATTTCCAAAATTATGGGAAAATACAATGGAACAATAGACCTTGTTCAATTCAATCAAATATTTGAACAAGAGATGTGAAATCTTCAGAAATCCCAACTGTCCCACCAAGGTATATGCGTTGAACCTATGCTTAGAGGGAAAAGCTAGTCGATGGTTCATCACATTGATGCCTGCGATCAAGACCAACTTCAAAACCTTGAAATCAGCCTTTATACATGGCTTTTCCAGACAAGGTCATCGATGGAGTGCAGCAATAGAACTCTATTCAATTGAGCGTGAACCAAATGAATCCATTAGAGATTTTATCCTTCGGATAAAACTCTTGGACTCACGTTGTGTCATGGAAAAAATTAAACGATGTTCAATTGAAGAGATGTTTCATGATGGTCTTGAAGAATAACAACTTACACAACTTGATCATTGTGTCCAATCCAAAAACATTCGATCAATGTTGTAAAGAAGCAATATGTTTAGATGACAACATGCTGGAAGATGATCATGCTACGAGGTCTTTCTCATCTAAACCAAGTGAAGCAATGGCAAAAGAAATGTGAGATCCCTGTTCCCACCGAGCAACGGATTCAGGATACTGGCAGCGGAAGTAGCACTTCTCATGCGGGACAGGGGTCCACACTCGGGGCCTCGCCCATGGATATCCGGACAAAAGACTAATCCGTCGGTTTGTCCAAAACCGAAACCGGAAAAACTTCCTTTACCCGGAAAGCATGGGCGATTCCACCAGGATAACTCTTTACTCTAACGTAGTCAAGATCATTACGGATCAACTGATCTGACTGCACCTTTAACGGTACTTGGTCAAATCAAGGAAGAAACTTGCACTTGGATCATTGGGATCAACGCTTTTTTCCCCATCAAGAGGCACAGCCGTTGATTCCTATCCATAGAACAATTTCTATCCGGGATTTACTTCATCTATCGTAATAATAGAAATTAAATCTCGATTTACGGATCCATCAGTCCAGCCTAACCCCATCCAGTCCCATGGGTTAGCCAACCGCCCAACCACTGTAGTGATGGGATCCAATTTGAAATTTGGTTAGGTTTTGTCCCGGGTACCAAGGAAAAGAGTTCCAAGGCCCCCTAGCCGGAAGTTCATGCAAACATAAAATTAGCCACACCACTTACACACCCAATATGAAATTGCCTTTTTCTTAGCTTCAGCTAACTTTAAAACAATCCTTTAATGAAACCATAGTACCACTGATCACAATCTTCCAATTTATCTTGTTGATTCATAATTTCCCATCATTCCTTCATCAGAGTATCTATGGCATCATTGGCAACTAGAACGCTCACCACCTGTCCTCACAGGGGCCTTTTCAATAGTTCCTAGCCCATAATACTCGGCAATATAATCACTTATAAAAATCAAGATGGACTCTCGTTGAAGATCAGCAAGATCAACCAACAGATCCATATAAAGAGCCATGGACTCATCCATTGAAGACCAGCAAGGTCAATCAACTAGATCCATGCCCGGTTTCACAAAACAACTCTTACTCCTTGTTCCAATATCTTCCTCGACGCACGCGTGGGTATCTTCGGCGACCTAGAGCCCGAGCACCGTATGGTCACCACCCTCTAGGATCCTTCGCAGGTGACCTAGCGCTTCACTCATAGGCCGCTTCCTTGGTCCCTCATCCACCGTACCGGAAGCTCACCATTTAAATCGAACCGAGGCTGGTCAAGACCTCAGTCGACCTTGCTACGCGAGACGTCCTCCATTGACTCTCCGTCAGCAGTTGCAACTTTAACAGTTAGGTCTTCATGACCTTAATCCATAAGACGGTCAAAATGCTTCCCCAGCATTCTTGACATAAAACAGTCATTTACAAACAGTCATTTACAAACAGTCACAAAAATACAGTTTCTAAATTGAACTCTCGTCTTTCCACATTATCCCTCCTTAGTCCACATTACTTATTCCACATTCAATGTGTACTCATTCTCATCCATTTTCTCATATCGACGACACATTAATTCACATACACATTCACATTCACATCCATACATCCACATTTACATGCATACATCCATTTTCACATCCTCATTTATACATTCACATCCCATATCCACATTCATACATACACATCCATATCCACATCCATACATCCACATCCACATCCACATTCACATCCATACATCCACATCTACATGCATACCTCCATTTTCACATCCTCATTTATACATCCACATCCCATATCTACATTCATACATACACATCCATATCCACATCCATACATCCACATCCACATCTACATTCATATTCACATCCATATATCCACATCTACATGCATACATCCATTATCACGTCCTCATTCATACATCCACATCCACATACATACATACATCCACATTGACATTCACATTCATACATATACATCTACATGTATACCTCCATTTTCACATCCTCATTTATACATCCACATCCCATATCTACATTCATACATACACATCCATATCCACATCCATACATCCACATCCACATCTACATTCATATTCACATCCATATATCCACATCTACATGCATACATCCATTATCACGTCCTCATTCATACATCCACATCCACATACATACATACATCCACATTGACATTCACATTCATACATATACATCTACATGTATACATCCACATCACATTCATACAACCATATTACATCCATTCTCTTTCTAATACATCCCATATACATTTTAACACATCTTAACACATTCTATCACATTTCATACACCTCTTATCACATCCTATCACTTTCCATACGCATCTTATCAATTCTTATCACATCTCATACACCTCTTATCACATCTTATCACATTTCATATCTTTTTTTTTTTTAAAGAGAATTCTTATATTTGATATAAGATTTCTCTACACATTTATTTATACATAAATTCCATTTAAGGAGACTAACACTTTCGAAATTAAAATCAATCTTTTATGCATCTTCTTATGCATAAATTCAGTTTGGTAGGAAATTACACTTTTAGAATAAAAGAATTTCTCTTATGCATCTAAGTTAAGCATAAAACCCATTTATGAGGAAAATCACACTTTTAGTATAAAAAGAATATCTTTTATGCATACCTATATGCATGAAATCCAATATGATAAAAATAACACTCTTACAATAAAATAATCAACTTTTATGCATACCTCTATGCATGAAATTCAATTATGATAAAAGTCACACTTTTATAATAAAATAATCAACTTTTATGCATACTTCTATGCATGAAAATTAAAAATGATAAAAGTAACACTTTTGATATAAAAAAATTTCTTTTATGCATACTTCTATGCATGAAAATTAAAAATGATAAAAGTAACACTTTTGATATTAAAAAAAAATTCTTTTATGCATACTTCTATGCATGAAAATTAAAAATGATAAAAGTAACACTTTTGATATAAAAATTTTCCTTTATGCATACTTCTATGCATGAAAATTAAAAATGATAAAAGTAACACTTTTGATATAAAAAAATTTCTTTTATGCATACTTCTATGCATGAAAATTAAAAATGATAAAAGTAACACTTTTGATATAAAAAAAAAATTCTTTTATGCATACTTCTATGCATGAAAATTAAAAATGATAAAAGTAACACTTTTGATATAAAAATTTTCCTTTATGCATACTTCTATGCATGAAAATTAAAAATGATAAAAGTAACACTTTTGATATAAAAATTTATCCATTATGCATACTTCTATGCATGAAATAAAAATGGTAATAATAACACTTTTGATATAAAAATTTATCCATTATGCATAATATTAAAATTCAATTTCTCCATGATTGTAATGAAATTCTTTCAATTAATCTAGGATGTTAATTCCTAGAATATGGTAGGAAGTCCTCTTTTTATGCTTTGAATGAGATTATTTTATGCATAATTTTTATAAAAATTTTGCCATAGCTTCGCTGCTATGACTGATAAATCTCAATTTTTCTAAGGGATAATGCTTATCATTAAGAAAATAATTAAAATAATCTCTAATTGGATTATCAATCCATAATGGATTGAATCATTAATATACATAAACTAAAAGCATAGAAAAAAGCCATTAATTTGGCCTCAAGCATAGCTTTATCTTGGGTTAAGGAAAAGCTTTATGAAAAGCTTGATTTGGATTGAGAACTGGTCATGAGTATGACCATTTCTTGAGTGAGAGAGAGAATTTACATGAAAATCATTAGAATTTAAACATAAATGAAAATTAACTTCAATAGCATTATGTAACTCTTCACTACTATTCAAACTTCAATAGCATTAAAAAAAAACCATACCAATTAAACTTCTCAAGCTTGAGAGGGGTTGAGAAGAGAGAAACATTGAGAAATTATAGAAAGATCAATATTCACTAATTACCTTACAACTTGCTTGATTCTTTGTTCACGGTAGAGGCCCCCAACCAATCAATTGGTTAAGTATGTTGATGGAGCCACTAATGGGGATTGAAGAAAGAGAGAAGCTCCAAAAACTAGTGAATTATTAAATGAATTCACAGTTCTTGGCTTAGGTGGAGTAGAGTAACGATGCATAAACACTATATATTTTTCAACAAGGGGGAGGCTTCTATTTATAGGAAAAATTGAGCTCCTAACCAAACAAACTGATTCTAGAATTTTCTAAATCAGTTTGGTCAATATTTGACCATTTTTAGGTCAGTTAAGCTAACTTTTTGGAACTAGACTTAAATGAGGAGAGAGGAGAGATGAAATATCTCAATTTTTATGAGTTTAAAACTCATTCAAGCATGTGAAATATGCACCTCCTTTAAAGAACTCCCCTTCCTAACATATGTGTCATAATGGAATCATTTTAATATTGCTCATAGTTTTTTTACTAATAAACTTGTACATTTTAAACTCTTCATCTTATGTGAAATATGCACCTCCTTTAAAGAATTCCCCTTCCTTACATATGTGTCATAATGGCATCATTTTAATATTGCTCATAGTTTTTTACTTATAAACCTTGTACATTTTCAACTCTTCATCTTATGTGAGCATTTACTCATTTTTGGATACCCAAAATATCTCATATTTTTAATATTGCTCATAGTTTTTTACTAATAAACCTTGTACATTTTCAACTCTTCACCTTATGTGAGCATTTACTCATTTTTGGGTATCTTCTTTTTACAAATTTGGATTTATCTTTTCCCTACACATGGATTGATGCTATTGGCCCATAGGAACCTTAATTGGACCATAGTCTAAAGATTTCTGAAAATCTAGACCCTTAGACTAAGGTTCGTTATACCTATTTCCAATTAATTCCAATTGCACATTGGAAAATTCTTTTTGAATTTCTGTTTCAGGGGAACTCATCTGAATTATAAGAGATATTTTTCTATCCAAAAATATTCAAAATCTGAATATTCTCTCTCTAGAATAATTTTTCTCTCTCTAGGCTAAAATAGTTAGCAATAGGGTCTTTATATTTCTGAAGAGGGTTGATTACAGGGGAAGATACTAGTCATCAAAAAGGGGTTGGGGGAGGAATCTTACATTCTTCCCCACTTAAAAAACGCGAGATGTCCTCATCTCGCAACTTGTGATAATTTCGCAAGATTCACGAATATGAGACTTAGAAAAAAAAATTTAATCAAGATTAACCACCAAGATAAGTCTTAAAGAGAGCAAGATTCAAAATACGAACAAGATTTAAACTTTATTCATTCTCGGAACTTATACAGTAAAGATAGAGGAACTCTTTACACTTCCATAAGCCCGTCCATCATATGGTCACAAAAGCAGTCCTCACAAGCTGCACAAGTATAAGGTAACTCATCTATGGGAATGATTCTGTGGGTTATTGCTGCGCCTATCTCAGTGGTATGAGGTGTTCTAACAAAAGGACCTCTGAGAGGCAAGCCAAAAACGGGGTAAAGGCATATCTTCTCATGAGGAAGAAAACACGCCAGTAAGAAGACCCGCTCAGAAAACCCAGGATGCCTTGATCTCATGACGCAGTAGTATCGGGGACCCAAACCCAAAGCTTCAATAACCATGGCCAAGCGGACATTGTTACGAAAGTGCTGCTGACCCCAAGGTGTTACCCTAGTTATGTTTTGATAGGTCCGCCATTTGGTTTGCGCTACAGAAGTTCCCAAGTGAGGGAAAAGTGAGCGCTCATACTGCTCTATAAAATCCTTCTTCACAGATTCACTTGCGTCTTGAAGGTGAGGAATCATTATGGATAAAACTAGTTCTTGTTGCCAAGCCATGAAGGAGATTAAGAAAGAAAGGAGATCGATGGAAGTAAGATTACTGTGAGCGACAAGTAAAAGTTACGACTTAAATAAAGGAAGGAGCCCTAGCGTAACTTAGAAGCCAACGGTAACTTGCCACTGAAGTTTTACCGTCTTTCCATGATTTGAGTTTGACACATTTTTCTATAGAAGGCATTAAGAATTTTGAGATGAAGAGATAAAAGAAGCTTGTAGGCTAAGTCACCTACTTTCATTGAATTCAGATATAAGGCTCACAATATCTGGGGGATAACTTCATATACTCCCCAAGAGATAAAGAACTTCTTTTGGGCCGTACTCGAATGAAAACCAAAACCGTGGTATCCAAAACACCGATTTTCACTTCTGAACTCATTGTTCTGAATCCTTAAAACAGGTGGGACTCCTGAGAAGTATTCTAGGAAAAGGATCTTCTTTTTTTTTCTTTTTTTTTTCTTTTTTTTTAACAGAATCTTTCTTTTATTTTAGAGAGGGAATAATTATAAGATCAAAAGGGAGATTCTTACTCCTATATACCTCGAAGGTTGGGGAGGAATCTTACATTCTACCCCACTTAAAAAAGTGCGAGATGTCCTCATCTCGCAAGGTAGAGGATAACTCTTTTTCTTAAGATCCAATTTTATTCTGGGGTTCCTTATATTCTGGTCAACCCAACAGAATACTGGGATAAATATCCCTTAGAACTCATCAACAATTCATTCAGATCATATCATTCATATCTTTAACATGTAGATCGAAAAATTTCCTTCTGAACATTCCTCAACGGGAATTTTAGTCAAGTAAGTTCTCAATTTGTCATCCCTTAACTTGATCTAACGGTCAAGTATTAATAGTAGCAATCTGATAGCACAATCCACTAATCTCATAGTGATTTGCTGAAATCATTATCATCATTCCAGTTATGAATATCATCACAGGGACTCGTCCCATTCATCCTCATTGAGGTTTCGTTCAGCTTATTACATTTCAACAAAATTTCAAGGATCATCATTTTTCAATCAGAATCCAAATCAATACATCAATTCTCAAACAGAATTAAAAATCATATCAACCACATTCGAAATCATCCTCTGGATAGCATTAACGCTTATAATTTCAAGTCTTAGATTTACTCGTATATACTATCAGTAAAGAGCTGCAGTATACTCTCGGTATATACGGGTAGTCACGGCCCTTGGAATTATAAGGTAAATACCATCATGTCTAGGCCTCAAGCAAGTCAGGGATTCTATATAATTGCGGTACTTCCATCTGAAGACCCAATTACCAAATTACGAATTTTAGTTTGATTATCAAATTGTATGAATTATATCACACAATTACAACCTTTTTGTGTTTCTACATAAATTTTTGACATATTTGTCTTCTCAGTTGATCTTTATTAACCAATTCGCTCTGATACCAACTGTGAGATCCCTGTTCCCACCGAGCAACGGATTCAGGATACTGGCAGCGGAAGTAGCACTTCTCGCGCGGGACAGGGGTCCACACTCGGGGCCTCGCCCATGGATATCCGGACAAAAGACTAATCCGTCGATTTGTCCAAAACCGAAACCGGAAAAACTTCCTTTACCCGGAAAGCATGGGCGATTCCACCAGGATAACTCTTTACTCTAACGTAGTCAAGATCATTACGGATCAACTGATCTGACTGCACCTTTAACGGTACTTGGTCAAATCAAGGAAGAAACTTGCACTTGGATCATTGGGATCAACGCTTTTTTTCCCATCAAGAGGCACAGCCGTTGATTCCTATCCATAGAACAATTTCTATCTGGGATTTACTTCATCTATCGTAATAATAGAAATTAAATCTCGATTTACGGATCCATCAGTCTAGCCTAACCCCATCCAGTCCCATGGGTTAGCCAACCGCCCAACCACTGTAGTGATGGGATCCAATTTGAAATTTGGTTAGGTTTTGTCCCGGGTACCAAGGAAAAGAGTTCCAAGGCCCCCTAGCCGGAAGTTCATGCAAACATAAAATTAGCCACACCACTTACACACCCAATATGAAATTGCCTTTTTCTTAGCTTCAGCTAACTTTAAAACAATCCTTTAATGAAACCATAGTACCACTGATCACAATCTTCCAATTTATCTGGTTGATTCATAATTTTCCATCATTCCTTCATCAGAGTATCTATGGCATCATTGGCAACTAGAACGCTCACCACCTGTCCTCACAGGGGCCTTTTCAATAGTTCCTAGCCCATAATACTCGGCAATATAATCACTTATAAAAATCAAGATGGACTCTCGTTGAAGATCAGCAAGATCAACCAACAGATCCATATAAAGAGCCATGGACTCATCCATTGAAGACCAGCAAGGTCAATCAACTAGATCCATGCCCGGTTTCACAAAACAACTCTTACTCCTTGTTCCAATATCTTCCTCGACGCACGCGTGGGTATCTTCGGCGACCCAGAGCCCGAGCACCGTATGGTCAGCACCCTCTAGGATCCTTCGCAGGTGACCTAGCGCTTCACTCATAGGCCGCTTCCTTGGTCCCTCATCCACCGTACCGGAAGCTCACCATTTAAATCGAACCGAGGCTGGTCAAGACCTCGGTCGACCTTGCTACGCGAGACGTCCTCCATTGACTCTCCGTCAGCAGTTGCAACTTTAACAGTTAGGTCTTCATGACCTTAATCCATAAGACGGTCAAAATGCTTCCCCAGCATTCTTGACATAAAACAGTCATTTACAAACAGTCATTTACAAACAGTCACAAAAATACAGTTTCTAAATTGAACTCTCGTCTTTCCACATTATCCCTCCTTAGTCCACATTACTTATTCCACATTCAATGTGTACTCATTCTCATCCATTTTCTCATATCGACGACACATTAATTCACATACACATTCACATTCACATCCATACATCCACATTTACATGCATACATCCATTTTCACAAACATTTATACATCCACATCCCATATCCACATTCATACATACACATCCATATCCACATCCATACATCCACATCCACATCCACATTCACATCCATACATCCACATCTACATGCATACCTCCATTTTCACATCCTCATTTATACATCCACATCCCATATCTACATTCATACATACACATCCATATCCACATCCATACATCCACATCCACATCTACATTCATATTCACATCCATATATCCACATCTACATGCATACATCCATTATCACGTCCTCATTCATACATCCACATCCACATACATACATACATCCACATTGACATTCACATTCATACATATACATCTACATGTATACCTCCATTTTCACATCCTCATTTATACATCCACATCCCATATCTACATTCATACATACACATCCATATCCACATCCATACATCCACATCCACATCTACATTCATATTCACATCCATATATCCACATCTACATGCATACATCCATTATCACGTCCTCATTCATACATCCACATCCACATACATACATACATCCACATTGACATTCACATTCATACATATACATCTACATGTATACATCCACATCACATTCATACAACCATATTACATCCATTCTCTTTCTAATACATCCCATATACATTTTAACACATCCTAACTCATCTTAACACATTCTATCACATCTCATACACATCTTATCACATCTTTTTACATCTCATACACATCTTATCACATCTTTTTACATCTCATACACCTCTTATCACATCCTATCACTTTCCATACGCATCTTATCAAATCTTATCACATCTCATACACCTCTTATCACATCCTATCACTTTCCATACGCATCTTATCATTTCTTATCACATTTCATACACCTCTTATCACATCCTATCACTTTCCATACGCATCTTATCAATTCTTATCACATCTCATACACCTCTTATCACATCTTATCACATTTCATATCTTTTTTTTTTAAAGAGAATTCTTATATTTGATATAAGATTTCTCTACACATTTATTTATACATAAATTCCATTTAAGGAGACTAACACTTTCGAAATTAAAATCAATCTTTTATGCATCTTCTTATGCATAAATTCAGTTTGGTAGGAAATTACACTTTTAGAATAAAAGAATTTCTCTTATGCATCTAAGTTAAGCATAAAACCCATTTATGAGGAAAATCCTACTTTTAGTATAAAAAGAATATCTTTTATGCATACCTATATGCATGAAATCCAATATGATAAAAATAACACTCTTACAATAAAATAATCAACTTTTATGCATACCTCTATGCATGAAATTCAATTATGATAAAAGTCACACTTTTATAATAAAATAATCAACTTTTATGCATACTTCTATGCATGAAAATTAAAAATGATAAAAGTAACACTTTTGATATAAAAAAATTTCTTTTATGCATACTTCTATGCATGAAAATTAAAAATGATAAAAGTAACACTTTTGATATTAAAAAAAAATTCTTTTATGCATACTTCTATGCATGAAAATTAAAAATGATAAAAGTAACACTTTTGATATAAAAATTTTCCTTTATGCATACTTCTATGCATGAAAATTAAAAATGATAAAAGTAACACTTTTGATATAAAAAAATTTCTTTTATGCATACTTCTATGCATGAAAATTAAAAATGATAAAAGTAACACTTTTGATATAAAAAAATTTCTTTTATGTATACTTCTATGCATGAAAATTAAAAATGATAAAAGTAACACTTTTGATATAAAAAAAATTCTTTTATGCATACTTCTATGCATGAAAATTAAAAATGATAAAAGTAACACTTTTGATATAAAAATTTTCCTTTATGCATACTTCTATGCATGAAAATTAAAAATGATAAAAGTAACACTTTTGATATAAAAAAATTTCTTTTATGCATACTTCTATGCATGAAAATTAAAAATGATAAAAGTAACACTTTTGATATAAAAAAAAATTCTTTTATGCATACTTCTATGCATGAAAATTAAAAATGATAAAAGTAACACTTTTGATATAAAAATTTTCCTTTATGCATACTTCTATGCATGAAAATTAAAAATGATAAAAATAACACTTTTGATATAAAAATTTATCCATTATGCATACTTCTATGCATGAAATAAAAATGGTAAAAATAACACTTTTGATATAAAAATTTATCCATTATGCATAATATTAAAATTCAATTTCTCCATGATTGTAATGAAATTCTTTCAATTAATCTAGGATGTTAATTCCTAGAATATGGTAGGAAGTTCTCTTTTTATGCTTTGAATGAGATTATTTTATGCATAATTTTTATAAAAATTTTGCCATAGCTTCGCTGCTATGACTGATAAATCTCAATTTTTCTAAGGGATAATGCTTATCATTAAGAAAATAATTAAAATAATCTCTAATTGGATTATCAATCCATAATGGATTGAATCATTAATATACATAAACTAAAAGCATAGAAAAAAGCCATTAATTTGGCCTCAAGCATAGCTTTATCTTGGGTTAAGGAAAAGCTTTATGAAAAGCTTGATTTGGATTGAGAACGGGTCATGAGTATGACCATTTCTTGAGTGAGAGAGAGAATTTACATAAAAATCATTAGAATTTAAACATAAATGAAAATTAACTTCAATAGCATTATGTAACTCTTCACTACTATTCAAACTTCAATAGCATTAAAAAAAAACCATACCAATTAAACTTCTCAAGCTTGAGAGGGGTTGAGAAGAGAGAAACATTGAGAAATTATAGAAAGATCAATATTCACTAATTACCTTACAACTTGCTTGATTCTTTGTTCACGGTAGAGGCCCCCAACCAATCAATTGGTTAAGTATGTTGATGGAGCCACTAATGGGGATTGAAGAAAGAGAGAAGCTCCAAAAACTAGTGAATTATTAAATGAATTCACAGTTCTTGGCTTAGGTGGAGTAGAGTAACGATGCATAAACACTATATATTTTTCAACAAGGGGGAGGCTTCTATTTATAGGAAAAATTGAGCTCCTAACCAAACAAACTGATTCTAGAATTTTCTAAATCAGTTTGGTCAATATTTGACCATTTTTAGGTCAGTTAAGCTAACTTTTTGGAACTAGACTTAAATGAGGAGAGAGGAGAGATGAAATATCTCAATTTTTATGAGTTTAAAACTCATTCAAGCATGTGAAATATGCACCTCCTTTAAAGAACTCCCCTTCCTAACATATGTGTCATAATGGAATCATTTTAATATTGCTCATAGTTTTTTTACTAATAAACTTGTACATTTTAAACTCTTCATCTTATGTGAAATATGCACCTCCTTTAAAGAATTCCCCTTCCTTACATATGTGTCATAATGGCATCATTTTAATATTGCTCATAGTTTTTTACTTATAAACCTTGTACATTTTCAACTCTTCATCTTATGTGAGCATTTACTCATTTTTGGATACCCAAAATATCTCATATTTTTAATATTGCTCATAGTTTTTTACTAATAAACCTTGTACATTTTCAACTCTTCACCTTATGTGAGCATTTACTCATTTTTGGGTATCTTCTTTTTACAAATTTGGATTTATCTTTTCCCTACACATGGATTGATGCTATTGGCCCATAGGAACCTTAATTGGACCATAGTCTAAAGATTTCTGAAAATCTAGACCCTTAGACTAAGGTTCTTTATACCTATTTCCAATTAATTCCAATTGCAGATTGGAAAATTCTTTTTGAATTTCTGTTTCAGGGGAACTCATCTGAATTATAAGAGATATTTTTCTATCCAAAAATATTCAAAATCTGAATATTCTCTCTCTAGAATAATTTTTCTCTCTCTAGGCTAAAATAGTTAGCAACAGGGTCTTTATATTTCTGAAGAGGGTTGATTACAGGGGAAGATACTAGTCATCAAAAAGGGGTTGGGGGAGGAATCTTACAAGAAAGATCGATCTCTCGGAATTGACATTCCCCGAATTCTATGTAGCCTTGTTTAAAACCTTCCAATCCACATCTCTAAGATAGGATGAGAACCTTCAAAAACACACATCATTAATGCCTCTACAAGTGAGGAATGAAATGCCTTGTGTTGAGTGTAATCTATGATCATCACAATCCCTATTGTGCATACACGGCACCTATTCTTCTATACTACATATATTGTAAAACCTTTGACCATGATACTAAAAACTATCCCACTTCATCCACAACTGACTCAAAACTTCCATCTCCTATGCACCAAATAGAAACGGTAAAAAGGGTAGAAACTCCTCAGGAAGCAGTTAGTCAAACACTTCAGTGTTTCTATTATCGTGGACCTCACAAGGTGGCAGACTACATAGTTTGGAATACTTCCATGCCCATAGTCACTGAGACTTTGCTACCCATGTGTGAACGATGTGGCATTGACCACATGTTCCAAGATTGCCCAAGACAAGTTGTTTGCAATGCAACTTGCCTCACTAAATACAACTCTTAACATCTTAAGTGTACAAAACAGGCAATTGTGCACGGTACCCTTGAATGTACTTACACGTTTACAAGACAAGGTGTGAGAAACAGTCAAAAGGAACGCAAAAGATAGTACCTCAACATGGGTAGAAGAACATGCTTTAAAGCAGAACCCAAAACAGAAAACAAAACCTTCTAAACCCAAGTAAAACAAGGAACAACAAACTATCAAAACCAAGGTTGAAGTAAAAGACAAGGAAAAGGAGCCTGTTGGGGGACATAAACCCAAAAGGGGACATAAACACAAAAGAGCCAAAAGATACACAGAATGCAGAAGCATCCATATCAAAAGCCACCACACAAGCCACAAAACCCATATGTGTGACACATGATACAAAATCCCAAAAGAAAATTTGATCTTATCGCATAATGAAAAATTGACAAACCAAAGAAAGTCAGAAAAGGAAACAAGTTTTAGTACGTTAGTAAGCGAGGATGAAACAAGTTCTTACTTTTCACTTAGTGCACCACATAGACCAATCAAGAAACTAGAACCCACCCAGCAAGCTCAAGAGAGCATGCTTAGCTTGGTTAAATGTCTTACAAGGTTATCGGCTGTGATTGAGCCTCATAATGCCAATCCTAAAACAGCAACCAAAATACAAAGCCAAGAGGGGTACCGCTTCCCCTTTCAAGAGGAAGACATACTCTCTACAGAAGAGTCATTTGAGATAAATTGCACAAACTATACGCTTATGAAAGCACGTGAGGAATTTGATAATTATCTTACAAGATTAAAACAATCTCTCAAAACCTCATTTGGAGGAATGCTCTTCTCTCATGGTGAAGCAAGCATATCATCTGCACTTGCACCTTTAAGGGCTCAGCCCGAGTTATACCAAGACATAAAGAACTCCATAGAACAAGACTGTGAGGGTTCGCAAGTTTCCAAATATACCTCATTAAGAATTGTTAGAGGGCTAAGTGTGCCAGTGTACACATTGGGTAATCTTGAAAAAGCTGAGAGAAAAAATGAGGATGAAAGTGAATGGGAGTTTGAAACAAAAATGAGATCTGAAGCAGCCAAAACAAAAACTGAAACATCCATGGTTCCTTTGGAAGATTCTATCATGGTATGGTTGGATTTCCCTACTGGTAATGTTGTTAGTGCAATCACGCATTCATTAGCCCTCGAGCTAGTTATAACATCATGAAAATAGACACTTGGGTCTCATTGGGACAACCGAAACTCATCCCTATAGACAATAGTCTTGCAAGAGGAGCCAATGGAAAAAACATTGAGGTTCCAGGTTACTTTACATACACTTCGATGGTGGCGACATAGAATTTACATACACTTCGATGGTGGCGACATAGAATTTACATACACTTCGATGGTGGCGACATAGAATTTACATTCCATGTTGCCCTAGATTCCCTTGAGTATGATGTCATCCTTGGTGGAACTTAGATAGGTGAATCGTTGTATTCAATAGATGAATCCATGAAAATAGTCACTTTGAACACTCTTGCAAGCAATGTTCAATTGCTATTACGGGAGGAAGAGACCTTGCAGGAGCTAGAACTTCCAACATATCTTACTAAAAAGATCCCTAGGCTTTTTGGTTGGATTGGAAATTTCAAATAAAATCACCACAGCTCAAGCACAACTTTATCCAACATGAGAACACAATCTCATGACCCTCGAGCTATGGGATTTGTTAGGTCAACTAACACTCACGGCACATCTTGAAAGGATTACCTTTACAAAAGACTTGAATATGCCATGTTACTTTGAACATACAATGTATATTGAAACTAGCCCCTGCAAGTTTTTTGTGGTTGAGTATGTGTTGGAACCAAATTTTGATCTTGGGGCATAAATGGACTATTGCTTCCCAAGCACCAGTGTGCTTTGCTAGCGTAATAGAGTCATCACGATGGTCAACGACAAAAAGTTGACAATACCATACTGTAAGGAAGAGGATCTAACTTTAATGGATTTCAATGATGTTGAACGTAAAAGGATACAAGCCTTTTCCACAAAAGCCCCTCTTCACAAAATGACCTACCATCTGCGTCAACAACCGACTCCAACCCCATCCTCACCTACAAAGTTTGATGCCAAAACCTTGCAATCAACAGCTATTCATGAAGAAGTTTCCACAGCCCAACCATCTATTTGTTAACAAGGAACTCAAAGGGAAGGCCCTAGAGCATATGCATCTTCATTGACAAACCTCACCAAAGGAGACAACCACATGCTCAAAGGCCTCCTCACATCGACATCTACTCCATAAGATACTCTAGCCTCATCATCATCAACAATGCCCATGAGTCTCAACCCTATAGCCTCCATGCCAACAAAAGTTAAGGAGGGCCCCAAACCTTCCACATCAACCCAGAAAACTCCACCATGACAACCACAATCAAGGTATCTTAGTAGTATCAAGATGTGGGTGGAGAAGTAGTTACTTGTAGCTCAAGGCTACTACAAAGGTGCCAATCAAATTGGGGTGCCTCGATAGTCAAAGCCTCTTCCTCAATGTAGCACTCAGGGGCCAAGGAAGAAGACCAAAAAATCCTATGCGAGTTCCTCAAATAAATCCACCAAGTCAACAGGTGTGGGTACCAAAAACACTACTGCAGGCACAAGGGTACTACCAAAGAGATACCAGAGCTTGGGTACCCAAGCGCATCACAAAGTCCCCTAGGCTTGCACAAAGAAGAAAGCCTCAACACTAAGCACACTGGCCACTAGCTTATAATGTTCATCAAAGATGGGTGCCTGTGCATTTGCTTCAACAACAAGGATACTATGATGGTAAGCCCATCATATGATTGCCAAAATCGAACAATGTGAAGAAAGCCTCACCATCTACTTCAACCCTAATAGCTTCACCTAAAGTATGACAAGAATGGAGGCCCAAGCAACAACAAGCAAATCAATCAACCACTCTTGTGCATTCAAGCCAGCACAACCAACACAAGAGCTTGTGTATTCAAGCAAATAATCAATAGTCTTTCCTACTACTGCCTCGCCAACATTTGAGCAACAAATTCAAGAATCAATACCCACGTCTGCAATAACGGAGACTTATGAGCGCATCAAGAACAGAATAACAATGCTCTTGGTTGTCACTCCTTTGGATGTGAGAAATAAGTGCACAAGAACTTGTTGCTCGCAACTCAGGACCTAGTTGTACCATAAAATCAATTAAAATAAAAAACCCATCGAGGTCAAAACCTACTTCACGTGGTCAAAACCTATGACTTCACAAAATTCCATCTCACAAAAGTCCAGTTCACGGTCTGTACTTTCACGGAATTCCAGTCACGGTCTGCACTTTCACGGAATTCCAGTTCACGGCCTGCACTTTCACAGAATTACATCTCATAGAACTCCATTTCAAGGCTTGCACTTTCACGGAAACACAATTGCATGGGATTAACTTTCATGGGTTTAGGCCATCTCACCAGAATATCCCTCACGACCAAAAAACCTACAATCTCACACAATTAGGACATCTCACGAAATATCCCTTCACAGCCAAAAAACCTGCAATCTCACAAGTTCAGGTTTCTCATGAATTACAGTCTCACAGCTTAAGAACCTACAATTTCACGATTTAAGCCTCATCATGGATTAAGCCATCTCGCGCATTAACACTTTCCCAATGATCTTCAATAGCCATCATATATTTGCTAGGCTTATTGCTTACTATTCTTTTGGCTAAATAATTAATGTAGCAGTTGCTCCATAAGTACATATCCATACTTATGCACTTGAGAACATTTGCACCAAATCCTCACCATCGACAACTTCTAGGTACATCTTTGGATAGGGGGGCCATTGTGGGACAAAAGCTTGATCAATGGTACAACCCATCGCCTGCAATTTTCCTTCAAATTACAAACCTCTCCAAACAATGCCACCATCTTCTCACGAATCAATGATCTTCAATCCTTAGTGAAAATATTTATATTAGCCTCGCAAGTTGATGTAATTCTTTCAATCCTCACCACAACATATGGCTAATTCAACATAGAGAAGTTCAATAAGAGTCTATATGACTCAATTCTCGTACTTCATGTAAATATGCTTCATAAGAGTATTTAAATATACATAAAAAAATTAAAACTACATGGGTAGAAGAAGATAGGAACATGTCCTACTTAACAACATTTGACAATAACCTTGCCACACAAAGGGACATCATCAAAGGCCAATTTCGTCAAATGATGAATGTCACTTCAATGAATCAAATGAGGAACTGAGAATTACCATCTCGTTCTGATGATTAAGTCTACGTTCCTCTAGATCCTTGCCTCTCTTCTCTCCCATTATTAACATCTCTTAGCATCCCCACTAACATAAATCCCATGTAACATTGCTTATGATTGCCAAAAACAAAGTGAGCAAATAGACAAAAAAAAAACATGCTTACACAAATATAAAAATGCAATCATTCACAAAAAACTCCACCCCCACCCCGTTAGGAGTTATAAACCACTAACCTTTTCATTCACTAACTAGATTTTCTTAAACCTTCTGGAGGGACAAAGACCATTGAGCTTCAATCAACATCAAACCCATCGACAACACTTGTCCATTCTCCCCATACAAAGGTCTTCAATGCGATCACAAGGATGCGATCGCCATCAGGAAGGAGGGGATGTTAACCCAATTCTAGGGTTAACAAGATCTACCACCATTATCTTACATCAAGGAGTCACGATAGATACACCAAAGGGTCATACATTCAAGATATGAAGCAATAGTGTCCAAAGCTACAACTTGGACGGGCGCCTGTAATGGAGTGACGGAGTATTATGGCAATTCCCACTTCAAGAGCTTGTGGTGGTAGCAAGTTAGGATGAAGTCCTAACTGATGTACTTCATGGTTATATTATGAGAGAAGTCATTGTAATAGCATTACGACTCTCATGAGCCTAAAGTTCTCGGCTAGTCACAGTTTAAGTGAGTGTGAACACTTATGGCCATGTATATAAGTGAATATCTCTCACAATACAATATACTCTCCCATTGTGCAATTGAGTCTTGCTCTTGCTAATCCTCTTGCTAATATCTCTCCCTAATGCATGCTACTGAGTGTGTGTGAGTAAAGTGAGGTGAGAGGAGGGACGAGTACCCGTAGTGCAACGTGACGGTGTGACAACGCTCATGGGAGGCATTGTGGAATTGCTTCTCAAGGAGTTGTAGAGCTTGGAGACCTCAAGGGTTACTAGATCGGCCATTGGAAAGATCCTCACAACAATTGCGGTTCACTAGGTAATGTCTTTTTGGATGTGGTTCAAGGAGGTTTAGGGTGAGCCTTAACATAGGGGGACAGATAATTAACCACTATGGGGTGCAGCTCAGCAACCCGTTGAGACTGCAAGGTATAGAATAAACATTACTTATTTTTTATTGGTAATGATTCGATACAATGTAAGACATTGATCTTAAGATTTTCTTAATTTTGGAAAGTGGCTCCTTGTTGTGGTACTTTCACAATGGAAGGGAAAGTAGTACTGGTTTGCAGGGACTAGTGTCATGGCTAAGGCATGCAAGGAGCTTCGCCGACATTGTATAAGCATTGGCTGTGCTATAATGAGGAATTGACTCATTTGCAAGATGTGCCCGTAGACCTAGGTTCCATGTGGTTTCAAGGTAAAGAATCCAAGAAAATTATTCAAGCAAGCATGCAACCTCATATTTTTTTGGAGGAATCTTGGCGTGGACAACCCCAATGGTTGCCAAGGCATGCTTCATATGTACCATGTGGTGCTACTTCTACATCTCAGTAACTTTCTTTTACTATTCACCACCACCAGGAGTAGAAACGATGCCATGCCCTTATGGTATACCACATCCTAACATAACTAACCCATATTAGTATCCGAATTGGGTGGAACCTCCAGAACTCAACATAAACCAGCAAGATCATACAACTTCAAGTAGTGCTAGGGCCTCACATGGAATATGATTCATAGAGATGACCATATCATTGGTTGCCAAAAACATTTATTGCTTTTTTCCATGGATTTTGTATTCACGCCTCATGTATGGAAGTGAATTTTATCAATATCTTGCAAAAGTTTGAAACGTGTCAATATCGAGAGAGAGAGAGAGAGAGAGAGAGAGAGAGAGAGAAATGTCCTATGTTTTCAACCAAGCACACTTATTAGTGTTTTCCATGGAATTTGTATTCAATGTCTCCTGTATGGAAGGGACTTTTATCGATATCTTACAAATAGAGTCTACATGTGAGTTGTGTGTGTGTGTGTGTGTGTGAGAGAGAGAGAGAGAGAGAGAGAGTAGGGAATAAGAGGTACCCACCATGTGTTAGGATTTCAACAGCTCACCAATTTTGCAAGACTACTCGCCCATAATTGCTCACCAAAAAAAGCACCCTTTCTTCCAGGGTAGACAATTTCAATGGGCCTACTGGCTTGCAAACGTTCCTTAAATTTATTCCGGCTTTCCTAATCTAGGGTGCATGTAGCCTCCAATTTCTCTATCTCCTTCTGAGCATTTGAATACTCACCTACCCATTTTGGTGTTTTGGGTTCAATGGTTAGTTTGGTTTCTTCTTGTGTCACCACTTTCTTTCTTGGTGTTTGGGTTTAATGGTTAGTTTAGCTTCTTCTTATGTCACCACTTTCTTTCTTGGTGTTTGGGTTTAATGGTTAGTTTAGCTTCTTCTTATGTCACCACTTTGTTTCTTGTGTCACCACTTTGTTTCTTCCTATAAACACATTCGCTTGGCTTGATTCCAGTGGTGGGGATGCAATATCAATTGTTCACTCATCAAAATCATCCTATATCAACATGATAGAGTCTCCTCATCCCACTCTCTTAACCCTTGTTCTTCTCCTTGATGATGTACAAGTAGGAGACTTAGTTAGAGATTCTTTATCATTTCCTTCGGTCTTTCATGCTCGTACATGTGTGTCATGAATGTTAAGTGGTGTCACCACCACCCTTGATCGTACCCCAATCATTCGAAGTCTTGTGGGGTTGGGTTAGTGGTTGTCTCAAAGTCTCTGTTATGCTTCCATAAGGAAAGTCCTTAATTAGGTGATCAATTCTACATTTCACATAGCTCAACCTTGGGTGTGTACGTACTTGGGTAGTTTATGGGTTTGTTGTATTGACCTTGTGAGGAAACTCAGCCACATGACGAAGATAACATTACAGTAGGGTTCTCCTTCTTGTGGCATTAATATCCTTTCCCTTCCACTACACTGCAATCTAGAATACTGGTACTGGTGTGTTCCCTTGCATCATAAAATATTCAAGTGTTACCTCCCAAGTGTCATCTAACTCCTTCAAGGTTCTTGTACATAATCTCCTTCTTTTGACACCTTTTCAATGGTCATCTGATTCATTGGCATTACTCTAGGTGTCGAAGGTTGTGGTGGTATAGGGACTTTATGTACTCTATACATTACCCTAGTTTGCCATTGCACATTTGACACACTTTCCCTTGCTCAAGCATTTCCTTGCCTAGGTGGTGCTGGTAAAGCTAACTATAGAAGGTAACTGAGGTAATTAAGGTTGTTGTTATTAGCGTGGTTACCTACACATGCTGGTATCATGGTTCCCATGTCGCATATAATGCATGCAGTATATCAAGGGGCGAGACCTTAATTGAGAATAATCAATGCTTGTGTGATTTTATTAGCATATTAACACCATTAGTTAATGGGTATAGATATTAGTTAATGGGCACATCTCTTATCTCCCTTATCTTTATTTTGTCTGGAAGTGTAGTACTTAGCTCATCTAAGGTCATGTCCTTAATTCATCCCTCTGAGGTTGTAGTGCTTATCTAGCTCGACACATGCAATGGAATTATTGAAGTGATAGATTTGGCATCATCAGGCTAAGGAAATTTGAGCATGTTCTCCTTGACGTTAATGGCTAGTTGACAATAATCATCAAGCAACATTGGCTTAGCCAATAGGAAGTAGTCGTGCAACCTTGTGTCTTTTACTCGTCTATGAAACAAAGGCAACAATTGCTCATGCACTAACCTTTCTCTAGGTTTACACTTCGAATTTAGGTTTTTCACATGCAAGACATAATATATCATAGATTCGTGCTCTTCTTGCTTAATGTAATATAGTTGAGCGACATGGCTCTACTTGTCTTTGCTTCATGCAAAACTTGGTATGAACACATTCTTAAGCTGTGTAAAGTTAGTTCTATCATCAGGCTTAATTCATGTCAATACCATTGGTGTGCTTTCCCTTATAATGTAAGAGAGAACCGAAAGATTCTCTTTTGTTCACTAACATGCCCACAAGTTTTGCACACTGACTCAAATATTTCAAGGTGTTGTATGGCATCACTATCACCTGAGAACTTCTGCATCGGTCTTGCCATATGCATGACCTTGATTAGTGTCCCTTGTTGTGGTGCCTAACTCTCTAGCAACGCCCTACTTATTTCTTTATCCATTAATAGGTTGACAAGTGTTGCAACTCCCATGTGAGGGGTCACTGTGATTAGCTCACTTCATGGGGCCTTGTGTGCCACCATTCCTATGGCTTCTCCACCCCTGCCTAGGGTCAAGTGGGTGGTATTGGAGTAGCTCCCACATTTTGTTGATATCATTATAAAAAATTGTGTCTCCTAGGTTCTCTTCCTGTAACAATATGCCTCATCATCGTGTCTACTTCCACATTGCTATAGGTTTCCTCTGTGTTTCTCTCGATAGATTATCATTACTTGAGAGAGGTGCTATAGGTTTTCTCTGTGTTTTCTCTCGACAAATCATCATTACCTGGGAGAAGGTGCTCCAAAAGTGGTTAGGTCTTCCCAAGACTCCTCTAGAATAGGTTCTAGTAGATGTGGCATGCCTTCCTCCATTTCTTGTTCAATCTCTCCAAAGCACTGTCTCATGTGACTAGGTCTTCCTCACCTCTCAATCCCCTGAGGTTGGATGACCCTTCCCCATGCATTTCCATGTAAAAGTCATGTCTCTCAGCCAATTCCCTATGGCAGAAATCTAGACTTACTTTATCTTGTTCAAGCTTCCTGAGCTAGGTTTGTTCTTCCCTCAATATTTCTTAAATATCTAGCTCCCTAGAAGCAGGAAAATACAAATTACTTGTCCTTTGGGAACTTATAGAGTCCCTTCTAATTATGGGAGTAAGTTGTACTACTATGGGTTGAGGATTTCTTTCCCCTATTCACACCAATTGTTACCCTCTGCTCTTGCCTCTTCTAGTGTCTATTTCCCTATCTGAGCTTGATGGTTGTCTTTGCCAGCTTGTGGGGCGTCTCTTTAAGTCTTATAGGTGTATCCTAATATTCCTCGAGCTAAGCCCATGAATCCACTAGACATTGTTGGAGAATAAGTTCCCTTGTCCCTCATCAATTCCTCATTAAAAGGGTTTTACATGTTTTCCTCAATACTTGATGGTTCATTAGAATTCAATTTTGCAAAATAAATAGAATCTCTTGTGTGCAGCTGAGAAAACTGGCCCTCGGCTTCTTTGGTAGGAGGATCCCAGTTGGTTTGATGTACTGTCATCGGGGCAATGTCGTCTCCTCACTAACAAGTCTTCCTGACTTGAAGTGCATGAAAAGGTTTTAACTGTCAAAAATTTAATTTACACACAATTAAAATCACTCAAATCTGTAATTAAGAGTTTCTTGTTGGAATCATGGGCGTGATCACAGTAGGAATCATGGTAAAGTTTCCTTACACTTTTAGCTATTTGGAGCTACCCCGAGTGTCAGGGTGTCCTTAGGAAGACTCCTGAGCACTCAATTTGATAAAACTCAAAGTATAAAGTTGACGTGATTTTGCAAGGTCAAGAATCACAATTGTGACTCTTTGTAGAATCACGGTGATGATTTTTACCCTAACAAGTTCAGTGGTGGTACATTTAAGTTCCTAGTAACTGCTCTGGTTAGAATTTTAATCAGATTGCCAAGTTAAATCTCCATGATTAATGATGTGTCACCGTTGTGATGAGTCAGAATTCATGCACAAGTCGAATGTCAGATAATCACGGTCATGATTTTGTAGTGTGTAGAATCACATGGACATGATTCTACCTGCTTTGATGCAAAATCGATGGTTGGGGATGCAAATCTCAAATTTTTCAGTCCCAGTTTCGTTCTCTGTAACATGAATATTAATGTGATAATTAGCAAAAGAACTAATGGCTCCTTTTTTTTGAATTTTTGTGATTAAGAAAAATCCAGAATAAGGGTATTTCTTGCATAATCATGTCATGACATGAATGGGCTCCCATCATGCAAATGTAGATGTAAACGACTTGTTTTTTAGCTTTTTCAACTCTTTATTAATGCAAACGAATCATTCAAGATGCCAAAACAAATAAAAAAACCATTCCTTTTCTCTTTTCTTCTCCTTTCCCACAACCTTATCCACTTGTTTTCCACTTCTCAACCATCCACATAGCATCAAGAAGCCATAGCATCAAGAAGCCATAGCTAGGAAAAAGGGACTTGTAAGAAGATGATGGGAGTGCAAAAAGAGTAGAAAGAGACTGCTTTCTTCCTTGTTAATGGTGCCAAAAATGTCAATGGTTATATGACCCCTCATCATGTACAATGGATAATGCTTACCTTAACGTGTCATGGAGAACTTATTAGCTATGAGCTTGTATCTCTTGAAGACTCCAAGATGCACTAGTGCTACTAGCTCCACTTGTTACCTCCTCTCTCATGCTATTACCAAGTAATTACTTTTGTCTCCCACTTGCCTTTTTGCGAAAAGTCTCTTACACTCCCTAATTTAAAATTCAAAACCACCCCCTCCACATAAACCAAATCCCAAAATCCATAATAAAAACTCAAATTTAGGGAAAAAAAGTTTATATTCTTGCCATTGCCGATGTAAAAAACCAAAGATATTAATGATTTTTTCACTATTGTAAAAAAATTTTAAAAAATCAAAAAATTAGGGAAAAAAATTTGATATTCATGATGTTAACATTCATGTGAAAACCTAGAGAAAGTCATGCTAGAAAAAGGTTTCAAAAATTCACATTGGAAAGGTGATCAAACGATACCAAATAACTGTTAAAGTCCAGTGGTAGTGATTTTAAACTCAAAAATCATTTTTTTGAGCGAAAAACTAGAGTTTTTTTAGGATCATGATTACCTCGAGTTTTTAAAATCTAAAAACTAATGTTTTGAGGTTGGTAAGGTAACCACATGATTTGGACATACTATTAGACACCATTGAAAGTGTTTTTAAACCAAAAAATTGAATTGTTCTTTGGTGTAAAAAACTAGAGCTTTTTATGGTCATGAGTTTTTCACATAAAAAACTTTTCATTTTTTGAGGTTGTTGAGGTGTCTACATGATCTAGATTGATCATCTAAGTCCATTGAAGGTGAAATTGAGCTTAAAAAATAAAATAAAATTGACATGAAAAACCAAAGTTTTTCATGACTGTAAAAAAACCAAGGGGGGTAGGAAAAAAAGAGAGT
Source organism: Cibotium barometz (assembly GCF_041138505.1). Lineage (NCBI taxonomy): Eukaryota > Viridiplantae > Streptophyta > Polypodiopsida > Cyatheales > Cibotiaceae > Cibotium > Cibotium barometz. The sequence goes on from NC_141087.1 coordinate 25,785,744, forward strand.
ATAAAAAGTAGCCATATCTGCAGACTCGTATCTTGGAAACCATGAGGCTGATGAACGTGTTCTAGTGCCCATATCAAAGATCTTTTTGGGCTCTTTAAATATTTACTTGAGTGAACCAAGCTAATTTTCATTGTTTTGGCCCCCGATCAATAGTCGTAAAAGTCAACCCAGAAAAAATCAAGGCAAAAAAGGTGCTAAAAAGATAAAACCAAGCTTGTGGATCACTTTCAAACTAATGTTTAATAGAATAACTGAAAGAAATTTAATAGGGTTAGGGGAGCAAAGTTGTAGTGTTACAAAAATATCATAATTCTCACATAGAGCTTATTTCTAAATTTTATCTGCAACATATTCAAGAAAGGGCTATAAAAACTTAAAAAGACATTTTGACTCTTTGAAAAAGCATGCATAATGTGGTAGTGATGGAAAATAGGTTTTGAGAGTTTCTCTACCATCTGGGGAAACTAATGGCATATGCACATTTTGAAAAAAATATTTTTGAGAAGATGTTCACATGCCCTAATGCCTAAGAGGATACCCATGCAAACGGACCCTCATTTGAGGCCTAGGGTGTAGACTAGGCATAGAAAGGTTGTTTCAACCTACAAGTAAACGTGCCAACATCAGAATTGGATCCAATGGATAAAACCTACTAGGCCTTGAGGCCCATGCTACCTCAAGAGAAACCCTAAATCACATCTACCATGCATTGGACCAATCTTATGCCTCTAGTTATGCCACCAAGTTTTAAACCCTTGTGGTGGTGACTCCAATTCCAATAGTTATTGGTCCTGTACCTAATACAACAACTAGCCCTACTTTATTATTGTGGTGACTCCAATTCCAAGAGCTAGACCTACTTTATTATTGTGGTGACTCCAATTCCAAGAGCTAGACCTACTTTATTATTAGTCCTATACCTAATACAAGAACTGGACCTACTTTATTATAAATGCTTAAAGATGGTACCCCACCTACCATGTAACCCCTATATACCCAAACTCAAGGTATAGTAAACAAACTAAGAAGGGGGGTTGCATAAGGCTTGCATGTTGTCTTTACTAAAGAAGGATCTACACACAATCCAAAGGAGTCATCTAGAACCACAACCCTAGAAATTGGAAAGCTTTGGGAAAATATAATGGATATACTATTCATGTTCAATTTATGTAAATGTTTGAGTAGTTATGTGAAGCATTTGGAAATCCAAATTGCCCCACCAAGGTGCATACACTGAATCTATGCTTAATGACCAAGGCTAATAGATGGTTCATCACAAAAAATTTCAAAGCTCTAAAGAGTGCATACACTGAATCTATGCTTAATGACCAAGGCTAATAGATGGTTCATCACGAAAAATTTCAAAGCTCTAAAGAGTGCCTTTATCTATGGATTCTTGAGACAAGGCACCCTAGGTGGAGTGTTGTAATAGAAATCTATGAGATAGAGTGGAGACCAGAGGAAACTATATGGGATTACATCTTATGCATGAACTTACACATGAAAACCTTAAGCTCACAATGTGAGGATTGGGAGAAACTTAATTTGATGCACAAATGAAGTGATGTTTCCTCATGGGATTAAAGACAAGCACTTTGCATAATTTTATCATGGTCTCTTGAATCCAGATCCTTTTGATCAATGTTGCATGGAAGCAATACATTTAGATGATATCATGATAGAAGATGTTGGATGAGGGAGTAAATGCTCTGCACACACACACAAACACAGAGTGCAAGAGAGAGACCATAAGCGATGAAAGTACTCGATGATAATAATAAACGTGTGGAGGACAAAGTACTAGTAGCCCAGGACCTAGGGCTGATGTGGCTAGCACATTAGAGTTTGTTCACATAGGGAAAAAACCCCTATCACATATAGGGTAAAAAGTTCCTGTGTGTAGGGTTGTTCACACCAAGCTTTCCAAGGCTAACAAAATGGTGGAGACATGAATATGTGTACAAAAAAGCTGTGTCCTTTGACAATGCTATTTGGGTAGTAAACTAGCTCTTTGAAAGGTGTAAAGCTAGATTTCAAGAATCATTTGACTCTATGAAAAAGAACTCACAATTATAACTTTTAGGTTTTACAATTCAAACCTTCATGATTCCCTTCTCCCACGTCGCGGGCTAGAGTTTATTCAAACTTTTAGGTTTTACAATTCATGATTCCCTTCTCCCACATCTCGGGCTGGAGTTTCTTTCTATTTATCTCTCTCTCTCTCTCTTCTCTCTCTCCCTCTCTCTCATGCTCATGTGCCCACACACAAACAAAGCTTGCATTTCTCTCTCTCTTTCTCTCTCTCTCTCTCTCTCTCTCTCTCTCACACACACACACACACATGTTGGAGCTATATATAGCTAGCCCTAACTCACTCTAGGTCTTGCCTATATATATGTGACTTGTGACTAATATGATTCATTCTTGTGGAGCATTGTGGTGTCTCTTGTCTCGTCTCTCTTTCTCTCTCTCAACATGGTATCACAGCGATTTTAATCATAAGGGAAGCATCTATGTCTTCTTGTTCAATTTATGATTATGATTTCATGTCTTACAAGATTGATCTTTGGTAACAATTTTGTGTAGGGTTGATTGGTTCTTTGATTGTATGTTGCCTACATGATTTTATAGCTCCACTTGTTGTAATTAGAATTGTTTCTTAATCGCATCCTTAAAACCAAAACTAGGTGCTGCTGCGTAGATGGTACAGTCGTGTTAATCTTATCAAAACAGTTTGTCAATCGAAGTTCTAAGTCAAAAGTTAGATAGTTCAGGCAAACTGCATCTAAAATAGTAAAACAGGTTCTTTGTGAGAGCAAGTAGGTAGTTGTCTCTAAGTCGTAAGCAAGATTTGATCGTCAAAGCTTTCTGTGAAAGATTCAGAGATGGATGCTTGCTATACAAGCTACAATTAGATACAAAACTTATCGTGCAAGTTGCGTCATAACGCAGTGCTTTTTCTTAACGTGGTGCTTTTTACTATTATTATTTTTGTCTTTTATGGACCTCTAAGTTTGCTTACGTGCATGCCTATTTTTGGCTACGTTTCTCATATCTCGTACATGGTCTTCAAGTTCTACGATCTTATCTTGTACGTGTTCTCATAAACCCGACATGGCAAACACCATACTTGTTAATGGATTTCCTTATGGGCAGCGTTCTGATCCTCTTTTCCAAGGCCAAGGATTTCCTGGTTGAAAATACAAGATGCTATTAATTTTTGAAGGAGACGAATTGGCAAATATTGTTCTTGGTATTCTTGCATGCCCTCCTCAACCTATTGATCCACTTCAGAATGATGTTATTATTATCGAAGGTCCTATTTTTGAACAGTGGAAAATTGATCATGCACACTGGATTCGTCGTTGATAAGGCTGCTCGTCCGCATATACTTTCTACCCTTAAAACGATTCACTCATGCTAGATGTTTATCCATTATCAACGTCATATGCTATATGGGACTTACTTATCACTATGTTTGAGAAGAAAATTGTTACAAAGATTTTGTATCTCCGTAATCTTCTGAGCAAGCTTCAATTCAAGGTAGGTACATCCATGTCTAGTCACATTGAATCATTCAAAGGTATTATGAATTAACTTTTTGCTGCAGGGGATCCTATTCCTCGAACTCAATTAGTTACACACCTTCTTGATACGATGAAGGATCCTTTGTATGATAATATTGTCACTATATTATCTAACAAGGATGGAATTGACTTTGAGCATACATGTATTTCTTTGATTGAATATTCTCAATGTCATGATTGTCAGATGTCGATAACTCATGAAACGGTCATGAGATTGCCCAAGAGTACACAAAAACAGAGATAGCCTTTGCTATCCAAGACGTCCATTTCAAGAAAGCCCTTCTTCCTCCTCCTAATTTACATCTCGTGGCTTCCAAAGAGGAGGTAATTCTTCTCGTTTGAGATTTCCTCAAAAGCGTTATTCTTATTTGCGACAAAATTGGTCACTTGGTATATCTGAATGTTGGGCATGAGAGTACGATGAAGAACACGGTATTACAAATAAGAAACCTCGTTTATCAAGGGGTTCTTCCTCTTCTGCAACTTGTGAATATTGTGGGAGCACAAGGCATTCATCCAGTCGTCGATGCTTCAAGAGGCGTTATGATGAAGCTCGAAATCAAGCTTATGTTACTCAACAAAATCCTCATGAGATGAAGACAATGTTCATCAAGAGGCTAATTTGGTTCATTATAATGTCTCTCTAGAAAAGGTAGTACATGTTTGTGATGGTTCTTTCTTTATTGTTCATTCTGGTGCTACTGGCAACATGACATATCAATTGTAATGGTTACACAATTATCATCCAATTCCTATCAAGAAAGTGGTTTATCTTGCTAATAATACAACTTGCCAAGTAATGGGTATTGGCGACTTGTATTTGGGAACTTCTTCCTCAACCAAAATACTGTGAGGAGTTTTATATGTTCCTGATTTACAAAGAAACTTACTTTCAGTTGCACGACTTGTGGATCTTGGTCTATTTGTTGGATTTTATAATACAAAGTGTCGCATCAACAAAAAGGATGGCACCACTATTGCGGTTGCTCCTCGACATGGTAATCTCTTATGAATGAGGATGTTGCAAATGTTGTTACAGCTCCAGGAGATCTGGATTGTAAGCTATGGCATCATTGGTTGCTCACTCAAATTTCTCAAAGTTTCTTGATATTCATCGTCCATGATCTTGTGAGAGGTATGGACCTCAAATCTCACCCGCATATGGGGATATGTGAATATTGTGCTCTAGGCAAACATCATCATAAGCCATTTCCAATGTCTATAAATATTCATTCAAAGAATGTTTTGGATCTCATTCATACTGATATTTGTGAACCCTTTCCTCCATCCAAGTCTTGCTATCGTTAGTTCATTACTTTTATTGATGACTATTCACGGTATACAAATGTCTTTTTGCTATGACATAAATCAGAAGCATTGGACACATTTAAGAGGCACCAAATATCTGTGGAGAATCACATTGGTCAAAGAGTCAAAATTCTTGGAAGTGGTAATGGTGGTGAATATATTTCCAACTTACTTCATGATCATTGCATCAACCACGGCATCCACCATGAGTATACCATTCCATATTCTCCCAACACAATGGAGTTGCAGAGCGAAAGAATCATACAATTTTGAATGCAATTAGATGCATGCTTATTCATTCTGGATTATCTCGCTCTTTTTGGGCACAAGCAGTATTTGTTGGATAGGTGTCATCTCTAGATGGTGTCACGCTAGCGGCACACTCTTTAGCCTCTAGGCATTTTTGGGATTTATAGCATTTATTTCCATTTTTTCCTATTTACACACATTTTTGGGTGGAGAAAAGGGTGGAGGAACTTTCCTATATATATATGAGGCATTGTAGTTCATTTCTAATAAAGTTGGCTAGTGGTTCATTGATGAGTTCTTGAGTACATTGTCTCTTCTCTCATCTCTTCTTTCTCACATGGTATCAAGAGCAAGGTGGTGGCGCACATAGAGTCTCCTTATCCTTCTTCCTCTCTACCTCTAGTCCTCTTCAACAACCCCGCTTTCAATTGCGTTTTTTCATTCTTGATTATCTGCTAAACGGATGCGTTTTTGAGGATTGTGCCCGCTTGACCTACTGGAATCATCGTGGTCTACAACTTTGCAGAAGAAAGTTTTCGCAAATTCCTCACCATTTTTGAGTTATTCTTCGCATTCTGCTTGCATGCAGAATTTCTGCTTGCGTTTTTTTGCAGAAGCTCTTACATGCTTGATTATCTGCTAAACGGATGCGTTTTTGAGGATTATGCCCGCTCTACCTATTGGAATCATCGTGGTCTACAACTTTGCAGAAGAAAGTTTTCACAAATTCCTCACCATTTTGGAGTTATTCTTCGCAGACTGCCTGCATGCAGAATTTCTGCTTGCGTTTTTTGCAGAAGCCCTTACTCATCATCCTTGTACTCATTCAATGATGCAAGAGGCTTCAAACCAGCCCCTTACCATCCTCTACAAGTGTGTTTTTAAAGCACTTCAATCCGAGTCTGGTGGATAGCCCATCTATTGGCTACGTTGGAGGTACGACACTTCTTCCCTTGTGTTTTCCCACCCTCCACTCCCTATGGGATCTCGGAAGTCCTCTACTCCAAAAGACAAAGGCAAACTTGAAGATACTATGGATCCTACATCTCCTACGACGGTTGGTGGACCGGCAACTACTACAACGGAAGTTGGTGCAATTCCTTCTTCGGTAGGTGCTTCTACTTTCTCTTTTCCGTCGTATCCATTACCTTGTACGGATCCATACACTCTTTCTTCTTTGTCCTTTATGCCTTCCTATCCACATACTTCTATGCCCTCTATGGTATATCCCCCTACCTCATCTATGCCTTTTATGGCAACTTCATCTACTATGATTCCTCCTTCTACTATTTCCACTACTACTCCTCTCCCCACTCAATCATATCAGCCCTTTAACCCATTCACTCAATCTTTGAGCCTTCCAAGTCTTTCCGATTCACAAAAGCTTACCCTAAACAACTACCACACTTAGTCCTTGTTTATGCAACTTCTTTTGGAAAGCGTCGGGGTGTGGTCTATAATCACTTCTCCTCATATGGTTCCTTCTCAATATCAAACCTATAAGGATGCACGGGCCAAAGCTTTACTTGTGCATGGCATGTCTACATCGGTTGTGTCTCAATTTCTCTCTGATATGGAAATAAGCACTTTTGAAGGTGGAAAGAAGAAAAAATGGAAGGACCTTGTATGCAAGGAGGTGAGTTGCACTGATCTATTGCAGTTGTTTAAGAGCTACCTTTAAAATTTCACCAAACATGACTTCATGTATCGATGGGAGGCTGAACAGTTCAAGGAGTGCATTATGCATTTTCCAGATAATGTAGTTTTAGTCATGGACTTTGCTGAAAATTACTCTTTCAAGGAACAAAATGAAATCCAATCCATGCATTTGTTCTCCAATCAAGTCACCATTTTTGTGCACATTACCTACTATAGTGCTGAGGTGAGGTGAGAAAGACTACACTTCTTCATTTAACGATAAAAATCATGACACTCTGTTTGTGGAACATTGCTTCATGCTTCATTGGCAATAGTTGAAGGACAGAGACTTGGATGCCAACCAACATTGGGTTTGGTCTGATGGAAATGCATCTTAATTCAAGGCAAAGAGGCCCTTTTACTTTGTTGCGAGATATGCTGGGTTAACAGGAAAAATAATGGTATGGAATTTTTTTGGTAGTGGTTGGTCATGGTAAGGGAGAACATGATGGGGCAGGTGCAGGTGCAGGTGCAGTTGTCTTAAGAGGGCTTCAACACACGAGCAATTGAAGGACCATGGAGTTGAGTTGAATTGTGCAGCCAATGTTGTGTAATTCCTTTGTCAACACTTATCCAATGGATCCATTACACAGTACCCTTCCAAGGATAGGCACATAGAATGTATATTTTGGGAGGTCAAGGTGGGATATGTGAATCAAGAGATTCGATGAGACTGTCAAGCTTTCCCTAAAGCGCACTCATTGCATTGTATTCGTGGGGGCTACTCAAAACAAGATGGCTCTGCACTTTCATATAGACAATTCTCTTGTTATTGTAGTACATGCATGCATGATCAATGGAGAAGATGCAGTCACATGTGACAAGCTGGAGCTACCATAAGATAACTCCAACTGACGGTGGAAACGGTGATGAAGAATTTGATGAGCCTACATATGAAGGGCATTATGAAGCACTAAGCAAAGCACTCCAAGTAGGAGATAACTTTCCTATTAATGTTGAGGAGGGCAATGAAGAAGGCGTGGACTTCTACTTGATCAAGTGCACAAGTACAAAGGAGCAACTCAGAGTAGATGAGGAGGATAGTTGGGGTAATGAAATTGAAGCAAGGTCCTACATTTTGAAGGGACTCTTTTATAAGAAGCTAGATGAATCCTATTACAAGTTGTTGAGTAGAAAGCCTGCGGTCTACATATACTTCCATCTTGTTAGATGTATTAAAATTCATATGACACTTATGCAAGGTGCCAGCAGGGGATTGTATATGATCTCGCGGGAGGTCTTTGAATCTGTATACAACAGCATGCTATGGGAGTTATAAACTCATCTTTGGTTATTAAATATATTTTATATTTTGGCTTCAGTCTAGCATTCAAAAGTGTCAATCAATTTGTGAACAAATATTGTCAATCAAAAGTACTTAACCCACCTATACATAGCTATTAATAGATATTAGCAGTTATTAACAATTTTGAACGTCATAACATAGCTAGTACAACTATTAACACAAAAAAAGCTTTGCATTATATATCTTTGCACATGTCCATTATAGTACACTCTCTACATGTCCATTACATATAGGAGATGAGAATATGTTACATTACATCAAAATGTTACACCATAGTACGATCGCCAAAGCGATATCCGTGGCCGTTTGTAGAAAGGTGTATCCCATACCACTTTGGTTGCGTCTTTCTCTTCTTAAGCATCCCCGCAGGAGTCATCGTGTGCCATATGCATGTCATACTCGGTCTTGGGAGCTACACGGCCTACCACAACACCCCTACAATAGTTTAGCTTTCTCTTGGCATGTTCTTCAATAAGTGTGATAACCTAAAAATCTTCTGCATTGCCACATTCACCAAAGACATTACCTCTCCCAACAAAAGATCTTCTATCCAATGCTTTTAGGTACTTCCACAACCATGGGGCCATTTTGTAAGTAAGAAATGATGCACACCATGAATTACTCGTGGAGCCAAACTTTGGTAAAATACAGAAGGTGCCAAACTTTGAGATGCATGTTGAGAGATAGTGGACATAAGTGTAGTCATCTTGCTATTAACAGGGTGGGAAACTCTGTGAACCGCAAATGGATCCATTCTCTTCAATTAATACATCACCCATGGCATCCTGATCAAAGTATAGCCGATCTGGAGGGATATGGGAAAGTTGAGCTATTGAATTAACTGATTGGTCAGTAGTAGCAAACATAAGGCTGATTTTTGGAGCCAAAGCAGGATCTACGGATTCAGCAGCGGTACCAAACAATGGCATGAAGATGTAAGCACTACGATGAATGGCAATACATCAAGAAAGGAACCTTGGTCAAATGGTCAAGCAAACAAGGTGATAATCAACAAATGGCAAAAGGGTTGATGTAACAAATCTATCAAGTGGGGGCAGTAAGGCATACATCAAGCCATTACTATGAGAGTATAAGGCAACCTCTCAGTAACACCAAGTGTGATTGTGTGTATGGAGAAATAAAAGAGATGTGTAATCCCACATGGATTGATGTAAAGAAACCCTGAATTATGCAGAGTGACAAGGCAACAAAGCTGAAGACAATGTAACATTCTGACACCATGAGAATCCGTTTAAATGAGCTAAAAAGGGGAGGCAACTTGAACATGAAGCAAGGAAATAAAGTAATACATCTCAGTAGCTAAGCATCACAGCATAAAGGTATGTCTCCAAGACATAGCACCAATGAGAGGTCAAATGCATGTGACCAGTACATCACCAATAATAATACACAACATGTGTCTCCCCTCAAATTCAATGACCATAGAGATCATTGAGAAGATGACAAGTGCTATAAAGCATAATCTCATCAGACTACGGATCATGACTAGAATCTATGATTGGCACAACAACATCATGATGCAAGAGACTAGGGTTGGCCACTCAAAGCATGACTAGAATCTATGACTGGCACGACAACATCATGATGCAAGGTGCAAGAGACTAGGGTTGGCCACTCAAAGCATGGAGTGAAAACATGGGTGTGGGTCACCATCATAGGGCAATAGCCAAGAAAGGCCATGAAAGCTTGGGCAAGAGCACCAAGAAGACATGGATGTCTATAAGTGAATATGATTAAAAGGAGTACAATGTCCATGAGCCCTATGCCTCATATAGCCCAAGGCCCTCAAAAGTACACATGTAAATGTCCCTAAGACCAAGTGTCTAGGCCCCAATCCCCATGTGCATGTGCACCCAAACCTACATCATTACAAACCATCCCCTCCTACAATTATTTTGTCCTCGAAATCTAAGGGTGGTCGTGCCCAAAGAAAAGACATATACAAGTGGCTATGTACAAAAGCCAAAAATCACATCCATGACGGAACGTAACGAAAGACCTCTGCATGAATCATATGAGCCCCTGGGTCAAATGGAAAGGATAGAGGGCTCCCGTGTTGATGATGAAGCTATCCATGAAACCTCCTAAAGCAAAAGGAAATCCTAGGCATGCAAAATCCAAAGCAATGGTCGCATGATAATCTGATGATGCAGGTGGAGAGGATAAGGACCCACTGTCGATGATGAAGCTAGTCAAGTATCCTCCACATCAAAGGGATATGTATGGTATACAGCGTGAACCATCAAAGTTCATTAGGAACTCAATGGAGTCTTCTTGGGCCCTTTTATTTGGCAGTTTAAGGGAGTCAAACCTTTTCTCTTAAGAAGAAACGTTTTCTAATTTGAAGCTTCAAAACGGCTACTTTATTCGAATTTGAATTTTGGGGGGAAAATGGAATTTAAAATCTACCGGATAAAACCATATCATGTAACATATCTATGGAAAGCTCTTGATGCGTAGATCACGGATCTGCAATCTCCGCTCAAATCAGAGCTTGTATGTAGAAGTTGCGGAGGTCCGAAAATTATAAAATTGTCCCCTCCACTTTTTGGGGAAAAAAGTGCACCCTTTGACCACTCTTACACCTCTCTTACAAACCATTGGTTTTTGCTTACATGGCGGGCTCCTATTTGTCAAAAAGTTAAACGTTTCCATAACCTCATGGCAAATTAAAGGGCCCAAAAAGACTCCATTGAGTTCCTAATGTGGAATGGTAGTAGCTCCTCGATCAAAAGGAAAGGTCGACTCCAAAGAGATAGTAGCCCTAGGGTCGACTCCAAAGAGATAGTAGCCCTAGGGTCGAAAGAAAAACTCATAAGCCCATCCTCACGACCACAATGAATCTGGCATGAAAGGTAAAGGTATCCGCCAAAGAAGCTCCAAACGCTTGGCCAGAATTTCAAGTGGTCCTGACACAAAATAATCATCACGTAGGCCAAGACTAGAATATGTCATAGATGCATCTGCCATATATCCAAAAACTATGCTTCTCAAATGGCAAAGAATGCATCCAAAGAAAAATGTCATGACTCCAAAGAAAATAGGATCATGTCAACATCCGTAGGAGCCAAATGAACATAGCTCAAGATTGGCCTCATGTAGAGTCAAATGTGAACTCATGCCACCATCACATGTAGCACCACTCGAGAAGTTGAAGGCACGATCCACCATATCAATGTATATATGAGTATGATCCGACCCATGCACAATATCTCCATGTGCAAGACACTCTATATGTGTGTGTCCCTCTAAAATAAAAGCTGGGTCATCATAAATATCATCATCACTAAGCACTAACAAACACAAGAGATATAAGTGATATCAGTCAACTCACTATTAATGGAATCTCCAAGGCCACTAAGGTCATCCCCAAAGGTATAGACAAACTCTATCATTGGTGTCCCTATATGACCTAAATCCCATGATAGATCAATCTCCAATAACACAAGGCTTAAGGAAATACGTAGATCAAATGTACAACTCTCGAGGTCAATGTCAAAGGATATGCTAAAAATATGATCGGTATTCATACTCCTATGATGTCTCACCTCTACGAACTCATCACACTACTCTCATGCACTATCCCTGACTGATCAATCACAACAACTTGATCCACTCAAATACTGCCAGGAATGTTATGAAAACTAGGAGTATTGGTCGTATCCAAAATCTCTCCACATGTAACAAATCTAGAGGAGTAGCCCAACACATCTAATATTAGAACCTCGGGTCTATGCTCCTCATGGTCTATGATGTGCTCAATGACGTGTGAAGAAGTGTCAATCCCATGTGTAACTAGGGATGTATGACTAGCCGAATCATCATTGACTAGTCAAATGCCCATCAAGATCATGGAATGCATCACTATGGTCATCTAATGTATCCCTATGATCACTAGGAATAGAGATAGGTAGCTCTATGATGCTCATAATGCTCGATGTGCTCACTGTCATCTCTGCCCTCGAGATCATGTCCACATGATCTCTGCCCTCGAGATCATGTCCACATGATCTAACTCACACACATCACCCTCACTATCACTAACACATACATCATCATCATATGCATATGTGTAAGTGGCATCAAGTGCATGTGTATCACTATCATCATGTGTATGTGTGTGCAATACATCACGATCATCATTTGTGTGTGTACAATACAACATCATCCTCATCATCCCCATCATAATACAATGAATGAGTTGGTCTAAATAAATGAGAATCAATGAGATGATGGCTAGTCAATGTCATGCGGGTGAGTTGTAGAAGCTCTCAAGGCCCATGCGAACACCACTGTGATAGCAACAACAAAAGTGGTAGCATGCTCAATCTATGTCCCCCAAGGATCCAAACCTGTCATGCCATAACTCAAAAAATGTATCCCATGAATAATCACTACGATCATGATCACCCATATAATCATCTATAGTCATAACATGAACATCATCATCACTATCCACATCATCATCCCATGAATGCATGTCATAATGATACCCATCCTCATGTATATAGTCATCTCTGCTCACAATTGTAGGACACTCAATCAAGTCCCCACATACATCATCCCATGAATGCATGTCATAATGATACCCATCCTCATGTATATAGTCATCTCTGCTCACAATTGTAGGACACTCAATCAAGTCCCCACATACATCATCCCATGCAAGCAATGCTCAACCATCCCTGTAAAAACAAAGACCAAGATACATGTGTGAGCACGTCTCATAAAGGCCAAAATTATGTGAACACCTTGCGAGCGGGCAACTAACACACTCAGGAATATCAAAAATGCTCCAAGACGCATGAACACTCGCTAACCAAGCACACATACATCCCAATGACTGAAATAACAACATGATGCAAGTGACATGTGAACACTTCCAAGATGATGAAATCCAACACGAACTACCCAAATGTGAAACACATGTGCATCAATGTGCCCAAAACCTATTGGAGTGTGTAAAATGCAAGGGAAAAGGGAAGATAGTAAATGTCCACAAGCAGTGGACAATTGGGTGGACAAAATGTGAAAAGGGATAAGTAAGTAGGTATGGACAAAAGGAAAAAAACCCTAGGTTTTAGGTTCAAAACCTTTTATCTTTTCTTTTCATCTCCATTTTGCTAAATGCTAGCAGCCAAAAAATTCTTCTTCCTCACCTCTCTTTCGCTGAGCCTTCCTACGCTGTTTCTTTCCGACCGTTCTTCAACACATTGTGTGCTGTTGTGAGCTTCATCGGCTGTTGTGACGTTGCTCAACACGATTGTTTTGAGCTTCAAATGCTCTCACGACTATTGTGACCTTCAGACGCTCTCATGACTCACTCTCGTGACTGTTGTGAGCTTCAGACGTTCTGATGTGTCGCATGCTAATGATGCTATACGATGCTTCGTGCTGACCGTGTCTCAGCCTTGTTTTTCGATCCGCTAGTGTCGAACTGTCGGCTCGTGTCCTTCTTGTTTTTCAATTGTGCTCCCTGCATTGCATTTGCTACTGTCTAGCAGGCTTCGAATCTATTGCCCAGGCGCTTTGGCTGATGCACAATGTAAACATTGTATGCTGCGAATGCTTTTGATGCGCAATATAAGTAATGTATATGCAATGTAAGCACTTTTGATGCACAATGTCTGTATGCTACGAATCTTTCTCAAATCAGCCCTTCCGTGTGAAGTTGTGGGCTGCTGTTGCTTGATTCTTGGTCGAATCTTGCTCGAATAAGTGTAGATGCTACGGGTAGCGTAGCTTCTACTTCTGGCAGCCCGCCGACCGTGTAAGACTTGTGACTGTAGAAGTCACGGCAATAGCTGAGCTTCCCACTCATTGCTACTGCATGTAAGGTGTGTTGAGCACGATGCTTTTTCTCTGGTTGCCACTAAATGGTACTTGTGCTTTGGATTGTACCTACTTGAGCTTTGAGCTTTGAGCTTTGAGTACTCCCAAATTGACTTCTAGGTGGGAAAAGTACTATCTAAATCCTACTCATCCAACACTATTTCAATGATATTTTTGGTAGATAAAAGATCTAGTGCTCAAGAAGGATGCGCTAAGATGCCCGCTTCTTGCTTACTACTTGAACTTGGACTCTCTTTGCTCGCTTTCTGTGAATGTGCACTTTCTTGTTTTGTTTTGTAAAAATGTTGGCTGAGCCTCTAGAGAACCAAGCAATGAAGCCCTTGAGTGAGCCTTCAGAAAATAAGGTGATGAAAATTTGAACTATATCTCAGCAAGATCACTATAACTGCTGCATATACTTGAGTTTTCTTTATTGTAGGGGAGATGCTTGATTGTGTTGGTTGTCTAACCTCTGATGATATAGCAGCAAAAGAATAAAATCTGTTCTCTTCAAGCCTATCCCCATATTCTTTGTAATGTAATCCAACTCATATGTGCTTTTTGTGTAGAGAACAGATTGTCTCTTATGTCACAAAGGAATTCTTTTTGTAGAGTAGCACCTTCTAGAGTTCAGTTTTGTATCACACCAGTTGTACCATTTGAACTACACTTGCATCATGTGTTTGTAGGTTAGTGTACCTTGTGGTGTGTGGTGCACACTAGCTCACTCTAGTGGACTGGGTTTAACTCCCAGCAGGGCCATACTTACAAATACAGTGTTAACTAGCAACTTTTTGAATTTTTACACTCAAAATTGTAAAGCTTATACACTTTTGCATCAACTAGTCATCAACATGCTTTCTGCATAATATTGATGCTCAGATTTGTAATAGAATAACATGCTATATATCTTCTTGATGGGAGTGTGTTAAGATCTTATATACCAGGGCATGTGTTTGTGTAAATAGTATTTTCTCAACACTTTTTTTTCCTTCCTTTACTTCTAATACATCAAGATTTATACTAATCTATGTAGACCAATAGATTTGTAATCTGTGTCTATCTTCTTTTGCAAGAAAGCATCAAGATTAGAAAGATTTGATCAAGAATCACTTACTGTTCTGTTTTTGTGTCAAGATTTAATTTCAGCACAATAAACTTTACATAATTTGTATATTGCTCTGTTCTGCACTATAGATCTGCACCAATTCTTGAAAATTTGTGTCAACTGCACATAATCTTGAGATCTACACTAATATTTTGCACACTTTCTTGAAAGTGTATCAAATTTCTGCACAATACTACTCTGCATAAACTCTGCAATCTGAACTCTCTGTACAGTCTACACCAGGCTTTGAAAACTGCAATGAAATTGCAAAACTACTTCAACAACTAAACTTCTTGTAAATATACTCCAAGAACTCCAAGATTATTGAAAATAGGACATAAATAGAGGCTTAATGGATTAATAATTGAACCCATAGGCTCTCTAAGCAAGATAATGCAAGAAAATCCCTCGATATTGGTTGTTAAAGTCTCTGTAAACTCTAATTTAAAATCAAGATTAAGAAGTTCATGAATCAAACAATAAAGTGGATTAGGGTTTTGAAAATAGTATTTAATGCAAATTCAAAAATGGTTAACAAAAAATTCTTTTTTAATCTTATCAAACAAGAATTTAGCAAATCTGAAAACTGTGTGAAAATCAATTCCAAAGATATTTAACACTAATCAAGATGAAGAAAATACATTCTAGAAAATTGGATTAACAATAATAAAGATTAAGAAAATACTAATCAATATTAAGAAAATACATTCTAGAAAATTGGATTAACAGTAATTTAAAAATAATTATCATTAATTAAGATCAAGAAAAAGCATTCTGAAGATTAGATTAAGCATAATTCAAAAATGATTATCACTAATCACTTCCCAAGCAAGGATCTAGGCCAAGGACTCTGAGCTTTGATACCAATGCAAGAGACTAGGGTTAGCCACTCAAAGCATGGAGTGACAACATGGCTGTGGGTCACCATCCTAGGGTAATAGCCAAGAAAGGTCATGAAAGCTTAGGCAAGAGCACCAAGAAGACATGAATGTCTATAAGTGAATATAATCAAAAGGGGTATAATGTCCATGAGCCCTATGCCTCATTTAGCCCAAGGCCCCCAAAATTACACATGTAAATGTCCCTAAGCCCAAGTGCCTAGGCCCCAATCCCCATGTGCATGTGCACCCAAACCTACTTCATTACACAAGGAAGATGTAGTGACTAAGGCACATTCATCATGAGCCCAAATAGCCTCTTTTGTTGCATCTTTTGTTGCATCAGATGAACCAACACCAGTAGCGAAAAATTCTACATTTAAATCAAAGTGCCAATTAGCATCTGACAATGACAAAAAAAGAAGTAGGCAAATCACTGCAAGTGACTATTAAAGGCATAGCCATCATGTGAAAAATTTGCTTCCTTGGTCTTGTATCTTGTCCTCTGTACTTAGGAGAATCTGAATGGGCTTATGCTTTGCCCTTAGGTTTAGCACTAGAAGTAGCCCCAGATTTTCCTTTGCCATAGTGGGAGAGGCAGCAAAATCATGATCAGAAGCAAGCATGTTATTCTTCCAATTAGAATGAGACTTTTCTACCTATAACAAGAGAGCTACCAACTCATCAAATTTGTCAGGAGAGGAGAAGAGTGGTAGCAAAACATTGATAGGATTCAGGCAAGCCATTGAGAACTGTAGAGACAAGCAAACTGTTTAGGAATTACCTCATCAATATTTCTCTCTCAGATCCTTACCACGAGTCAGAAACGCATTCATAGAGTCACCCTCCAGTTAAATGCTCCAAGTCAAGCTTTTTCATAGATAGGAAACTCAAGCTTCATTTCAGATCTAATATAGAGAGGCAAGTATATCCCATGCACTTTTAGAAGAAGTACATGAATAGAGATGAGGTTTGACTTGCCATTTGTAGGAGAGAGCAATCTAGGCATGTGCCTGCACATCCCATTTGAGGCAAGTATATCCCATGCACTTTTAGAAGAAGTACATGAATAGAGATGAGGTTTGACTTGCCATTTATAGGAGAGAGCAATCAAGGCATGTGCCTGTGCATCCCATTTGAGTTGTTCCACTGTAGGAGAAATATGAGCAAGTGGTACACTTACAATAGAGTCAAACTCACTAGTTCTAAGAGTGGATCCACTCGAATCTCTGATAGTAGATCCACTTGACGTGTTGACAGTGGGGGGATGTGGGCTCAGCAGGCCTTAAGCTAGCACCAGATACATACACCCACAAGTTCTTTGCCACCAGTACATGCCTCATCATATATGCCCTCTAGGATAGTTGGTGCCATTCATCAACTTGTCCTCAATGAAAAACATGCCAAACAAATCACCGGTATTTCCAGACATTTTACACAGCAAAAGAATATGCAAACTGAAGTATATTTGACATAAGCAGTAGCTTCAACTAATTGAAAGTACCTCAAATGTCTGCTTAATGCATTTTTAAACTAGAAATCTGCAGGTTGAAAGATGCAAGAAGGATGCGTGGTGAAATCAATGGATGTGAGCGAAATCAGTAGGTTGAAAACTAAAGGTGGAGTTGTCAACTGGAAGCTAAAGGCCTAGTCATCAAGTCAGAACTAGCTGCCTACTGAGACAGACAAACATAGAACCAGCTCACAAAAATGGACGCTAAACTAGCTGAATGATGAGCGTGAAATCAACTAGTGGTGGACAGAGTCTAAATTGGCTAACGGGCAGATGCTAAATCAAATGATGGGACGGGCATTGAATGGACTAACTGAATTAGCTGACAGAATCAACTTGAAATCCAAGCGTTGAATACCGAAGACCATTTGGGTTTTAGTTGACGGAAATTGAAACCCAAATACGGATACTGAATACCATATGTGGAATGCCGAATGCCAAAGACCGTATGTGGAGTGCCAAATGCCAAATGTCTAATGCCAAATGCCAAATACTTCAATGCAAAGTATGAAAGTGGAAGGCTGAACGCAGAAACTGACTTACTGAATGGGTAAACCTAACCAAAAATGTAAACCTGGCCAAGGAAGTAAACATGGCCAAGAAAGTAAACCCTACCAAGCAAGTAGACTTGGCCAACTAATGAATGCAAAAAGTCAAATTCTTGAAAGCTGAAAGCTGAGTGCCGAATGCTAAAAGCTCATTGTGCTAAAAACAAAAAGCCGAGCATTGAAAGGTTGACCAAGCAAAATCGACAAATGTAGCTGAATGGCTTATCGAGAAAAATTAAAGTTGGATGCTGAATGAGGAAAGCCAAAGGTTGAACTGCTATTTGACGAGACCAGGAAAAGCTAACAGATGCAGCTGAATGGTTGACCAAGCAAAATCGATGGGATGTAGAAATCCAATGCTAAAAAGAATGTTGAGTGGCTAACCAGGCAAAATCAATGGACGTAGAAGTCCAATGCTAAAAGTTGAAAGACAGCACTTAGACAACAACACCTAGCAACAATAGAAACAGTAAAAATCAATGGATACAGAAATCCAGCGCCAAAAGCTTCTCAAAGCTGTGTGTAGTAATATTGTGTGAGGTTTCCCAAAATGTATGATAGCATAAATGAATGACACCAATGTACAGAAGCAGGTAGAAATCCTAGATCTGAGGAATATGCAAGAGCTTAGAATGTATAGCGGTAAAAATTAATGACACGAGAAAAGTATAGAAGGTCGTGATCATACTCAAGATGTATAGCAGCATAGATTAATGAACTACGATAGAGAATAACATTGTGAAGCTATTGGCTCTGAGACCTAGGCATTGAAACCTAAACTCTCAAACAAAGCTCTGACAATGCCTCTTTGATACCAATGTTGGATGAGGGAGAAGATGCTCTACACACACAGTGAATAGACACACTCAATCGTACCAAGAACAGAGTACGAGAGAGAGAGAGAGAGTACTCGATGATAATGATGTATTTGTGGAGTACAAAGTACTCGTAGCCCTAGCCCTAGGGCTGATGTGGCTAACACACTAGAATGTGCACACACGGGGAAAAAACCCCCTACTAGCATAGGGTAAAAAGTGTTCGTGTGTAGGACTTTTCACACTAGGACTTCCAGGGCTAACAGAAGATACCATTGATATGAACTCTTCCTCATCTAAACTAGTGAAAGAAAAAAGAAAAGAGACATTGATATCTAATATGTCCTTTGCAAAATTCTATAATTTCTTACTTGAAATCATGGGAAGTCACTACAAGAAAGGGGGTGATCTGGGATGCACCAACTTTTACGACCCTGTCTTATAGACCTAATGCATTATACACATTATGGGTAGTGCCACCATCCCAATTTGCATTGGATGTACCCTAAATGAGTTTTTCTATATTTTCATCATTATAAGGCTTTTGTTCATGACATCTCACAATGTGTGTGTATTCACATGTAACAAGTGCACAACAATCATTTCAAAACCAAGGAGCCCTATGCACACATTTAGTCTCCTTGACTCAAACAAAAATAAAACTAGGGATCGAAACTACTAAGGAAGCAATGCAATGCTTCTATTATCATGGGGACCACACAAAGATACAAACTACCAATATGGAATGCACGTAGAGTTCTAACACCACATGACCCATGTGTAAATGATGTGCCATCGATCATATGTTCATAGATTGCCTGAGGAGAGATTCCTTGTTTTACAAGCTACCTCAACACCCACATACACTCATTATCTTAAGGTGGACACTTGTCCATGGTTCCACTAAATGTTCTCATAGGATTATAAGGAAAGGTGTGAGCAAAAACCAAAAGGCCTGCAAAAGAACATTCTACACAAGTCGTAGAGGAAAATGTCTTGAAATAGAAAATAAAAAAAAGATTCACACTCTTTTAAACCCAAGAAAGCCAAAGCTACACAGTTTGAAGAGGTTAGGACTACACCTCAAGAAAAGGGAAAGGTTCTTGCAAAATATGCCAAAATCTCGGGGGGTGCACTACTAAAAAACCCTTTATATCATGTGCGTTCAAGAGGTATTAAAAAAACCCCTTACCTATGAGTTTTTCATGAAAGCCAAAGCTACACAGTTTGAAGAGGTTAGGACTACACCTCAAGAAAAGGGAAAGGTTCTTGCAAAATATGCCAAAATCTCGGGGGGTGCACTACTAAAGGTTCTTGCAAAATATGCCAAAATCTCGAGGGGTGCACTACTAAAAAACCCTATATATCATGTGCGTTCAAGAGGTATTACAAAAACCCCTTACCTATGAGTTTTTCATGAATAAAATGATCCCTTTTTCTTTATAAACTTACGGATTTTTTTTAATTGAAATAAAACCCCTTTTGTAAATGTACTTCTGTAAATTTACCTAAATTTACCTTAAAAGTTTGAATTAAAAATGCCTTCATTTGAACTCACGTGCTATGTGTAAAAGATCCCTGCCCCCTCCGCGCGACTAATTCAGGGGGTGCTAGCAGTGGAAGTAACACTTCTTGAGCAGGACAGGGTCTCTCACTCGGGACCTCACCCACCACGGATATCTGGACAAGAGACTAATCCCTCGGTTCTTCCAAAACCGAACCTGGAAAAACTTCCTCGCCCAGAAAGCACAGGCGATTCCTCCAGGATATTTTTACTCTAACGTAGTCAAGGTCATCATTGACCAAACTGATCATCCGACCAAACCTGTAAGTCACTTGATGAGATCAAGGAAGAAACTTGCACTTGGATCATAGAGACCAACACTTTTTTCCTCATCAAGAGGCACAGTCGTTGATTCTTTTCCATAGAACAATTACTATCCGGGATTTACTTCATCTATCGTACTATAACAGAATTGAACTGTCTCATTTACAGATCCATCAGTCCAGCCTAACCCCATCTAGTCCCGTGGGTTAGCCAACCGCCTAACCACTCTAGTGATGGGATCCATTTAGGAATTTGGTTAGATTTTGTCCCGGGTACCAAGGAAAAGAGTTCCTAGGCCCCCTAGCTGGATTTTCATGCAAATTTCAAGCTAGTCACATGACTTACACACCCAATACGAAATTGCCTATTTCACAGATTCATCTATCTTTAAAACAATCTTTTAATGAAACCATACAATCACTCATCATAATGCTCCAAAATATCCGGTTGAATTCTATTTTCCAATCATTCCTTCATCGGTGTACCTATGGCATCATTGGCAACAACCAGAAAGCTCACGACCTGTCCACTGAGGGGCCTTTTCAATAGTTCCTAGCTCATAGTACCCGGAATTATATTCACTTTAAAAAATTTAGATGGACTCTTCATTGAAGATCAGCAAGATCAACCAACAGATTCATATAAAAGAGCCATGGACTCATCGGTTGAAGACCATTAAGGTCAATCAACCAGATCCATGCATGAATTCAAAAAACAACTCTTACTCCTTGTTCCAATATCTTCCACGATGCACGTGTGGGTATCTTCGGTGACCCAGAGCCCGAGCATTGTATGGTCAGCACCCTCTAGGATCCTTCGCAGGTCACCTAGCGCTTCACTCATAGGCCGCTTCCTTGGTCCCTCATCCACCGTATCGGAAGCTCACCATTTAAATCGAGCAGAGGCTGGTCAAGACCTCGGTCGACCTTGCTACGCGAGACATCCTCCGTTCACTCTCCGTTAGCTGTTGCAACTTTATCAGTTAGATCTCCATGACCTCATTCACAAGACGGTCAAAATGCTTCCCCAGCATTCTTGACATAAAACAGTCATTTAAAAACAGGTCATAAATATAGTTTCTATAATGAACTCTCGTCTTTCCACATTGTTCCACATCAATACACATTACTTAATCCACATCCATTTCATATGTATTCCCATTCTCATCCAATCACATCATTTTCCATCTCATCACATATTTCCTCATTTATCCTCATTAGATCTCATCCACTCGCATCTACCCATATCCACATCACATCACATCACATCCATTTCACCTCACATCTCATTCATTCACGTCTATCCCAATTCACATCACATCCATTTCACCTCACATCTGATTCATTCACATCTATCCCGATTCAAATCCCATCACACTTTGGGGGAGAGAGAGATATGCTTCAAAAACATTTTAAATTAAGCATAAATGTAAACTTTATGTGTTTAATTACTAAAATTCATTAGAGAGCTTCAATTGCATTAAAGAGCCATTCAATTGAATACTTCTCAAGCTTGAGAGTGGTTAAGAAGTGAGAAACATTTAGAGATTAAGAAAAAAGACCATAAATCACACTTTTCCTCTTAGTTTGCTTGATTCTTTAGTCCAATAAATTGGTTTAGTATTTTGATGAAGACTCCAAAGAAGGTTGAAGAGAGAGAGAAGCTTCAATATCTTCAAATTGTAGAGGATTTTTAGAGGATAATAGAAAATATCATTATTTTAGTATAATACTGGCATGGTATAGTTCACATATTTTTTTACAAAGGGCTAAGGATCTATTTATAGGTGAGGGAGGCCTCTAACCAAGTCCAACTAGTTTCTAGAATTTTCTAGGTTCCGTTTGGCTGAACCTAGAATTTTTTAGGTTCAGTTTGGCTGAATTTGGACAAGATTTGGACTAGTTTGTCTCCCTTTTTTATTTGGTGTGATCTAGGAGAGAGGAGAGATCAAAATATCTAATTATTTTTGAGTTTAAAACTCCTTCACACATGTGAAATAGGTGCCTCCTTCACACATGTGAAATAGGTGCCTCCTTGAAGATCCCCCTTCTCCTTGAAGAACCCCCTTCTCCTTACTACCAAGGTGTCAAAAATATTTTATTGTACCCAAAATATCTCATTTTTTAAGTAATATTCATATTTTTTTTACTAATAAACCTTGTACTCAGTCAACTCTTCATCTTATGTGGGAATTTACTCAATTTTGGGTATTTTTCTTTTATAAATTGAATTTATCTCCTCTCCACACTTGGATTGATCCTATTGGCCCATTAGAACCTTAATTGGACCATAATCCAAAAATTTCTAAAAATCTAGACCCTTAGGCTAAGGTCCTTTATACATATTCTCAATTAATTCTAATTGCACATTGGAAAGTCTTTTTTGAGTTTGTATTTTAGGGGAAATTATTTTAGACACTAGGAGGATTTTTATATCCAAAAATATCTCAATTCTGGACTACCTCCCTCTAGACATTTTCTCTCTCCAAGCCAAAACAGGGTAAAACAAGATCTTTCTTTTATTTCAGAGAGAGGAATAATTATAAGATCAGAAGGGGAGTTCTTACTCCTTTACACCTCAAATGCTGGAGGGAGGAATCTTACATCCTATCCCACTTAAAAAATGCAAGATGTCCTCATCTCGCAATTGGAGGACACCTCTTTTCCTTAAGATTCATTTGATTCTGGGGTTCCTTTATAGTCTAGTCAACCCAACAGAATCCTGGGATAAAGATCCCTTATATAGAACTCATTATCATAAAACAATTCATTTAGATCATATCATTCATATCTTTAACACAATAATGTTCCATCAGACCAAAAATTTTATCTGAACATTCCTCCACGGGAATTTCAATCATGCAGGTTGAATATAGAATAGGTCATAGGAATGACCTTTCTTTGGGGGAGAGAGAGATATGATTTAAAAACATTTTAAATTAAGCATAAATGTAAACTTTATGTGTTTAATTACTATAATTCATTAGAGAGCTTCAATTGCATAAGAGCCATTCAATTGAATACTTCTCAAGCTTGAGAGGGGTTGAGAAGTGAGAAACATTTAGAGATTAAGAAAAAAGACCATAAATCACACTTTACCTCTTATTTTGCTTGATTCTTTAGTCATTCGAGAGGCTCCCAACAAATCAATTGCTTTAGTATGTTGATGAAGACTCCAAAAAAGGTTGAGAGAGAAGCTCCAATATCTTCCAATTGTAGTTTTTAGAGGATAATAGAAAATATCATTATTTCAGTATAATACTCGCATGGTATAGTTCGTATATTTTTTTACAAAGGTCTAAGGATCTATCTATAGGTGAGGGAGATAGGTGAGGGAGACCTCTAACCAAGTCCAACTAGTTTCTAGAATTTTCCAGGTTCAGTTTGGCTAAATTTGGACAAGATTTGGACCAGTTTGGCTCCCTTTTTTATTTGGTTTGATCCAGGAGAGAGGAGAGATAAAAATATCTTATTTATTTAGTCTAAAACTCCTCCACACATGTGAAATAGGTGCCTCCTTGAAGAACTTTCTCTCTCCAGGCCAAAATAGGATAAAACATGATCTTTCTTTTTTTTCCAGAGAGGGGAATAATTATAAGATCAAAAGGGAAGTTTCTTACTCCTTTACAACTCAAAAGCTGGAGGGAGGAATCTTACATCCTACCCCACTTAAAAAATACGAGATGTTCTCATCTCGCAATTGGAGGACAACTCTTCTTGCTAAGATTCAACTGATTCTAGGGTTCCTTATAGTCTGGTCAACCCAACAAAATCCTAGGATAAAGATCCCTTATATAGAACTCATTATCAGATAACAATTCATTTAGATCATATCATTCATATCTTTAACACAATAATGTTCCATCAGATCAAAAATTTTATCTAAGCATTCCTCCATGGGAATTTTAGTCATGCAAGTTCTCAATTTGTCATCCCTTATTAGACCCATTGGGTCAAAGTTCAAACAACAGCAAACTGTCACACAGCACAATCTACTACTCTCATAACGATTTACTGAAGTCATTATCGCCATTCGAGTTACTAACATCACTATAGGGATTCATCCTATTCATCCTCATTGTGGCTTTGTTCAACTTATGGCTTTTCAATCAAAATTCAGGAATCCTCATTTTTCAATCAGAATCCGAATCACCTCATCAATTCTCAACCAAAATTTTAAAATCATATCAACCACATTCGAATTCATCATCTGGACAGCATTTTTGCTTATAATTTCAAGGTCTTAGATTTACTCGTATATACTGACAGTAAAGAGGTGCAGTTATACCCTCGTTATATACGGGTAGTCACGGTCCTTGGAATTATTAGGTAATTACCATCATGTCTAGCCCTCAAGCAAGTCAGGGATTCCATACAATTGCAGTACTTCCATCTGAAGACCCAATTATCAATTTATGAATTTCATTATGAATATCTATGTGTATGAATTTCATCACACAATTGCAACCTTTTACTGCTACTTCATAAATTTTTGACATTTCTAGCTTCTCGGTTGATCCACTTTAGCCCATTCGCTCTGATACGAGCTGAAAGATCCCTACCCCCTGCCGCACAACAAATTCGGGGGTGCTAACAGTGGAAGTAGCACTTATTGCATAGGGCAGGGTCTCTCACGCAAGGCCTCGCCCACCACGGATATAAGGATAAGAGACTAATCTCTCGGTTCTTCCAAAACCGAACCCGAGAAAACTTCCTCACCTAGAAATCATGGGCGATTCCTCTTGGATATTTTTACTCTAATGTAGTCAAGGTCATCACTGACCAAACTGATCTGACCAAACCTATAAGTCACATGGTAAGATCAAGGAAGAAATTTGCACTTGGATCATAGAGACCAATGCTTTTTTCCTTATCGAGAGGCACAGCCGTTGATTCTTCTCCATAAAATAATTACTATCCGAGATTTACTTCATCTATCGTACTATAACAGAATTGAGTTTCATTTTACGAATCCAACAGTCTAGCCTAAGTCTCGTGGGTTAGCCAACCGTCCAACCACTATAGTGATGGGATCCAGTTAGGAATTTGGTTAGGTTTTGTCTCCGAGGTACAAGGGAGGAAAAGAGTTCCCAGGCCCCCTAGCTGGATTTTCATGAAAACGTCAAGCTAGTCACACCACTTACACACCCCAATATGAAATTTCCTATTTCACAGATTCAACTATCTTTAAAACAATCTTTTAATGAAACCATAGAATCACTAATCATAATCCTCCAAAATATCCGGTTGAATTCTAATTTCCAATCATTCCTTCGTCGGTGTACCTATGGCATCATTGGCAACTAGAACGCTCACCACCTGTCCACTTAGGGGCCTTTTCAATAGTTTCTAGCTCATAGTACCCGAAATTATATTTATTTAAAAAAATACAGATGGACTCTCCATTATAGATCAGCAAGATCAACCAGTAGATCCATATAAAAGAGCCATGGACTCATCCGTTGAGGACTAGCAGTGTTGTGTGGCGAGTGAAGATCAATGCAAGGATGCAACAAAAAGATACTTAGGGCTCTTGTAAAGAGTTCCAAGTTGTAGATGAGTGTGGGAGTGGGCTTGACAATAATCCCACATGGGAACTTTTGGGACATGAGTTTGCCCAATGTGTCCATAAGCTCTCAAATGAGCCACTTTTTATACAAAAACTCTAAAACTCCCAAAAGTTCCCATGTGGGATTATTGTCAAGCCCACTCCCACACTCATCTACAACTTGGAACTCTTTACAAGAGCCCTAAGTATCTTTTTGTTGCATCCTTGCATTGATCACGCAACAACGAGCAAGGTCAATCAACGAGATCCATGCCCAAATTCAAAAAACAACTCTTACTCCTTGTTCCAATATCTTCCACGACGCACGTGTGGGTATCTTCGATGACCCAAAGCCCGAGCACCGTATGTTGAACACCCTCTAGGATCCTTCGCAGGTCACCTAGTGCTTCACTCATAGGCAGCTTCCTTGGTCCCTTATCCACCGTACCGCGAAAGCTTACCATTTAAATCAAACCGAAGAGGCTGGTCAAGACCTCGTCCGAATCTTGCTATGCGAGACGTCCTCTGTTGACTCTCCGTCAACTGTTGCAACTTTATCAGTTAGGTCTTCACATGACCTCATTCACGAGACGGTCAAAATGCTTCCCCAGCATTCTTGACATAAAACAGTCATTTAAAAACAGGTCATAAATAAACACCATATTAGATAATTTGGGAAAAATCCCATTTCCATTTGAAAAATGGGATCATGGTGAGCCTATCCAAGCTTTTGTCAAAACCCCATCATGTGACATATCATTAGAAAGATCTTGAAGAGTAGGATCTAAATCTATAATATCCGACAAATTTGGAGTTAATATGCTCAAGATATGGCCAAAACTATGTTGAAAAGGTAATTCCCAAAGTATGAGATTTTTCCCAAATTATCTAATATTGTCTTAATATAGTTTCTATAATGAACTCTCATCTTTCCACATTAATCCACATTACTTAATCCACATCCATTTCATACGTATTCCCATTCTCATCTAATCACATCATTTTCCATCTCATCACATCTTTCCTCATTTATCCTCATCATATCTCATCCACTCGCATTTACCCATATCACTTCACAACACATCCATTTCACCTCACATCTCATTCATGCACATCTATCCCGATTCACATCCCATCACATCACATCACATCCATTTCACCTCACATCTGATTCATTCACATCTTTCCCGATTCAAATCCCATCACATCTCATCCATTCACATCACATCTCATTCATTCACATCACATATCATTCACATCTATCTCATTTCACATCACATTCATTCACATCACATATCATCAATTCACATCTATCCCAATTTACATCACATCCACTTCACATCACATCTCATCCATTCACATCCCATATTATTCATTCACATCCCGATTCACATGACATCACAACTCATCCATTCACATCCTAATTCACATCACATCTATTCTATTCACATCACATCACATCTATTCACATCTATTCACATCACATCACATCACATCTATTCACATCCATCACATTCATTTACATCACGTCCATTTACATCCATCACATCACATTCATTTACATCACATCCATTTACATCCATCACATTACATTCATTCATATCCATCACATTCATTCATTCATCTCCATCACATTCATTCTCATCACCATCCCATCACATACATTCTATCCATATTACATCACATCCCATCTATCCACATCATATATCATTCATCCCATCCACATTACATCACATCACCTTTATCCACATCATATTTCATTCATCCCATCCACATTACATCACACATCCACATCATATCTCATTAATACACATCTCATCTCATTCATCCTCATCCATCCAGTCATTCATGTGTAGGACTATCCACATCTATCACTTCACATCCACATCTATCACTTCACATCCACATATATTCATATCACATCACATCTCTTTACATCACATCACATTCTTTCACCTACACATCCATATCCATTCTTTCACATACACATCCACATCCGTTTACATCACATCACATTCTTTCACATACACATCCACATCTATTCTTTCACATACACATACACATCCACATCCATTCTTTCACATACACATGCACATCCCTTCTTTCACACATACGCATCCACATCCCTTCTATCACATCCACATCTTCTTTCACGTACACATCCACATCCATTCTTTCACATACACATGCACATCCCTTCTTTCACACACATCCACATCCATTCTTTCACATACACATACACATCCATTCTTTCACACACATCCACATCCACATCCATTCTTTCACATACACATCCACATTCATTCTTTCACATACACATCCACATCTATTCTTTCACATACACATCCGCATCCATTCTTTCACATACACATCCACATCCATTCACATCACATTCTTTCACATACACATCCACATCCCTTTACTTCTCATCTCACCCTTTCTCATATCCCCTCATCTCATTCTCATTTCATCATTCATATCCACATCCATTTTGATTACATCACATCCTATTTACATCCATTCGCATCCTATCACATCCCATTTTCATCTTATCACATTCACATTCTATCATATCCCATTTACATCTTATCACATCCATTCACATCCTATCACATCCCATTTACATCTTATCACATCCATTCACATCCTATTTACATCTTATCACATCTATTCCACATCCTATTTCCATTTAGTAGTTTTTACTACTTTGATACCGTGATAATGAGACTTTTTCTAAATTTCTACCAATTGCTTGCCCTCGATAAAGGTTCTTTTTCTCGACCGATGACTATTTTCATATTCTTTCTTAATTATTCAAATGAATTATATTTAATATTCCTCTTTTGGAATAGAAGAACTCATGGGATTTAAAGAAATCAGTTCTACCTATATTTTCACTTTTTATAAATAATCATAAATTGAAGTATACTAAAAATTTCTCTTTTTCTCATTTAATTTCTTGGACCTCAAATATCATGGGAATTCCTCTTCTATCATCAAATATTTCTCATAAATAAATTCATCTAAGATAAATATCCATTAATTCAATATACTAGGAATTTCTCTTTTTCCATCTAAATGATTGAATTTTAAATGTCATAGGAATTTCTCTTTTATCATTTAAATATTTCTCATATATAAAAAAAATTTATCTAAAATTTATCCTTGAATTTAAATAAAATATCCACCATTAATTCCAATATGCTAGGAATTTCTCTTTTCCCATTTAAATGATTGAATTTCAAATACGGTGGGAATTCCTCTTTCATCATTTAAATTTATTTATGCAAAAGATAAATTTAACTAAAATTCTTCTTTATTTTTTAAATAAAATATCCATTATTTTAGTATTCTAATTTTTTCTCTTTCCTCATTGGAATACATGGATCTCTATTGTCATGGGAATTTCTCTTTCATCATAAAAATGAATTGCTAGAAATTTTCCTTTTTCCTAATTAACTATTTATACATAAACATAAAAATCAAAATTTCCATGGTTATGATGAGAAATATTCAATTAACCTAGGATGAATAATCCTAGAATATGATAGGAAGTCCTCTTTTTATATAATGCATGAATTTGATTTATGTGTTAATTTTTTAAAAATTTTACCATAGCTCCATTGCTATTACTAATAATTTTTACCATAGCTCCATTGCTATTACTAATAATTTTTAATAATTTTGAAAGTATAAAGTTTTAGTAATGCAATATGATAGAATAACTATCATTTGGATCAATATCCAAATATGGACTTGATTCCTAAGTTTTTCATAATTTAAATAGCATAAAAGCATTAAAAAACCACTTCTTTGGCCTCTAATTTGACAAGCATAGAATTTACTTTTTGATTTGAGAATTGATTCATGAAAGGCATCATTTGAATATAGAATAGGTCATCATAGGAATGACCATTCTTTGGTGGAGAAAGAGATATGCTTAAAAAATATTTTAAATTAAGCATAAATGTAAACTTTATGTGTTTAATTTCCAAAAAACGAGAGCTTCAATTGCATTAAAGAGCCATTCAATTGAATACTTCTCAAGCTTGAGAGGGGTTGAGAAGTGAGAAACTTAAGAAAAAAGACCATAAATCACACTTTACCTCTTACTTTGCTTGATTCTTTAGGTCATTGGTTGGAGAGGCCCCCAACCAATCAATTGGTTTAGTATGTTGATGAAGATTCCAAAGAAGGTTCTCTTCAAATTTTAGAGGATTTTTAGAGGATAATAGAAAATATCATTATTTCAGTATAATACTGGCATGGTATAGTTCACATAATTTTTTACAAAAGGGCTAAGGATCTATTTATAGGGTAGGAAGGCCTCTAACCAAGTCCAGCAAGTTTCAAAAATTTTACAGTTCTGAGAGATCCCTGTCCCCACCGCGCAACGAATTCAGGGGTGCTAGCAGTGGAAGTAGCACTTCTTGTGCGAGGCAAAGTTCCA
Source organism: Cibotium barometz (assembly GCF_041138505.1). Lineage (NCBI taxonomy): Eukaryota > Viridiplantae > Streptophyta > Polypodiopsida > Cyatheales > Cibotiaceae > Cibotium > Cibotium barometz. The sequence goes on from NC_141087.1 coordinate 25,816,432, forward strand.
CACTCAGGGCCTCGCCCCCATGGATATCCAGACAAGAGACTTATCCATCGGTTCTTCCAAAACCTAACCCGGAAAAACTTTCATTTGCCCGGAAAGCACGAGCAATTCCTAAAGGATAACTTTTCTCTAACGTAGTCAAAAGCCTTATCTAACAGAACTGATCTGATTGAACCCGTAAGTCCCATAGTGATCAGGGAAAAGATTGCACTTGGATCATAGAGACCAACGCTTTTTTCCTCATTGAGAGGCACAGCCGTTAATTCTTTTCCATAGAATAATTTTTGTCCAGGATTTACTTCATCTATAGTACCAAAACAGAATTATTGAGTCAATTTAGGGATCCATCAGTCCAGCCTAACCCCATCTAGTCCCATGGGTTAGCCAACTTCCCAATACTAACGTAATGGGATCCAATTAGGAATTCGGTTAGGTTTTGTCCCGGGTACCAGGGAAAAGAGTTCCCAAGCCCCCTAGCCGGATATTCATGCAAACTTAAACTAGTCACACCACTTACACACCCAATATGAAATTGCCTTTTTCACAGAATCAACTATCTTTAAAAACAATCATTAAACCACGGTGTCACTGATCATAATCCTCAAAATCTCTAGTTAAATCCTTATTTCCAATCATTCCTTCATCGGTGTATCTATGGCATCACTGGCAACAACCAGAACGCTCACCACCTGATCACTCAGGGGACTTTTTGATAATTCCTAGCTCATAGTAACCAGCAATATATTCACATATCAAAATGGAAACTTTGTTGAGATTCAGCAAGATCAACCAATGGATCCATATAAAAGAGCCATGGACTCATCCGTTGAGGACCAGCAAGGTCAATCAACTAGATCCATGCCCGAATTCAGAAAACAACTCTTACACCTTGTTCCAATATCTTCCATGATGCACGTGTGGGTATCATCGGGGCGACCCAGAGCCTGAGCACCGTATGGTCAGGACCCTCTAGGATCCTTCACAGGTTACCTAGCATTCCACTCGTAGGCCACTTCCTTGGTCCCTCATCCATCGTACCATAAGCTCACCATTTTAATCGAACCGAGGTTGGTCAAGACCTCAGTCGACCTTGCTATGCGAGACGTCCTCCATTGACTCTCCGTCCTCAGTTCTTGCAACTTTATCAAATTAGGTCTCCAAAACCTCATTCACAAGACGGTCAAAATGCTTCTCCAGCATTCTTGACATAAAACAATCATTTAAAAATAGTTCAGAAATACAGTTTCTATAACGAACTCTCGTCTTTCCACATTGCTCCACATCAACCCACATTATTTAATTCCACAACCATTTCACAAGTATTTCTATTCTCATCCAATCACATCATTTTCATTTCATTACATCTTTCCTCAATTTATCCTCATCAGATCTCATCCACTCACATCTACCCATATCCACATCTCATCACATCATATTCATTCACATCTCATCCATTCAGACCACATCACATTCAATCACAACTCATCCATTCATTTTACCTCACATCTATCCCGATTCACATCTATCCCGATTCACATCCCATCACATCACATTCATTCACATCCATTCATTTTACCTCACATCTATCCCGATTCACATCCCATCACATCACATTTATTCATATCCATCACATTCACATTCAATCATATTCATCACATTCACATTCATTCATATCCATCACATTCATTCTCATCACCATTATATCACATCACTTCTATCCACATCATATCTCATTCATACACATCTCATCTCATTCATCCACATCCATCCAATCGTTCACATGTACGACTACTCATATCTATCCATACATTCATATCTATCACTTCACATCCACATATATTCATGTCACATCACATCACATTCTTTCACATACACATCTATATCCGTTCTTTCACATACATCCACATCCATTCTTTCACATTCATTCTTCACATACACATTCACATCCATTCTTTCACATTCTCATTCACATACATTCACATACATTCTTTCACATTCTCATTCACATTCTCATTCACATACATTCTTTTCATACACATCCTTATCCATTATTTCACATACTTATTCACATCCATTCCTCACATACACATTCACATCCATTCTTCTCACACACATCCGTATCCATTCTTTCACATACTCATTCACATTCATTATCATCACATACATTCACTCACATCCCATATCATTCATTTATATTTTGATTCACATGATATCACATCTCATCCATTCATTCACATTTATCTAATTCACATCGCATCTCATCACATCTATCCTCCTTACATTCTTATGACCTCTATTCACATCACATCCATCCATCCATCCATTCCCATCTATTTGATTCACATCACATCTCATCACATTTATCCACATCATATTCTCATCACTTCTATTCATATCACATTCATCCATCCATCCATTCCCATCTATCTGATTCACATCACATCTCATCACATCTATCCACATCACATTCTCATCACTTCTATTCATATCACATCCATCCATCGATTCATTCACATCTATCTAATTCTCATCACATCTATTCTCATCACATTCATTTAAACATAGAATTTAAGAGAATTCTAATTTTGATATAAAGATTCTTTACGCATCTATGCATAAATTCAACTTCAGTGGAAATAACACTTTTAACAAAATCCTTTTATGCATCTATTTATGCATAAATTTATTTTTTAAGAAAAATAACACTTTTAAAATAAAAATAATCCTTTATGCATCTTTCTATGCATAAAATCAATTTAAATGAAATTAACACTTTTGGAATAAAAATAAATCCTTTATGCATATTTCTATGCATAAATTTAATTTTTAATGGAATACCACTTTTGAAATAAAAATAAATTCCTTTATGCATCTTTCTATGCATAAAATCAAAATTAATGAGAATAACACTTTTGAAATAAAAGTAAATTCCTTTATGCATCTTTCTATGCATAAAATCAAAATTAATGAGAATAACTCTTTTGAAATAAAAACAATTCCTTTATGCATCTTTCTATGCATAAAATCAAAATTAATGAGAACAACTCTTTTGAAATATATAATAAATTCCTTTATGCATCTTTCTATGCATAAAATAAAAATATATGTGAATAACTCTTTTGAAATAAAAATAAATTTCTTTATGCATCTTTCTATGCATAAAATCAAAATATATGTGAATAACTCTTTTGAAATAAAAATAAATTCCTTTATGCATCTTTCTATGCATAAAATCAAAATTAATAAGAATAAATCTTTTGAAATAAAAATTAATTCCTTTATGCATATTTCTATGCATAAAATCAAAATTAATATGAATAACTCTTTTGAAATAAAAAAATTCCTTTATGCATCTTTCTGTACATAAAATCAAAATTAATGAGAACAACTTTTTTGAAATGAAAATAAATTCCTTTATGCATCTTTCCATGCATAAAATAAAAATTAATGTGAATAACTCTTTTGAAATAAAAAATAAATTCCTTTATGCATCTTTCTATGCTTAAAATCAAAATTAATGAAAAATTAATGAGAATAACTCTTTTGAAATTAAAAAAAATCCTTTATGCATCTTTTTATGCATAAAATCAAAATTAATGAGAATAGCTCTTTTGAAATAAAAATAAATTCCTTTATACATCATTCTATGCATAAAATCAAAATTAATGAGAATAACTCTTTTGAAAAAAAATCTTTTATGCATCTTTCTATGCATAAATTCAATTTTAATGGGAATAACACTTTTGAAATAAAATTAAATCTTTTAGAATGCACAAACGGAAGGAATTACTCTTTTAACCTAATGATAAACTTTCGTTCCACAAAATTTAAGAAAATTTTGCCACCCATAACCTCCTTTGTATGGCTGACCATCTCTCAATTTTAACATTTGATTTATGACTTGAATTAATCCAATTTGAATATCTCTAATCTACTCCATTTTTTAAAAATTAAGAGAGTAAACAATGAAAAGAGTTTAATCAATCATTTTAATAAAATTTCTAGGATTAAGAAGGGCTGAATTGTAAAGAAGAGAAGGGGGTGGCCTTTCCATCAAGGCACAACATCAGATTAAGAAGGGCTGAATTGTAAAGAAGAGAAGGGGGTGGCCTTTCCATCAAGGCACAGCATCAGGTTATAATTTAAACATTTTCAAAGCATAAAATTTAAGAAAACCATAGATTTAAAATTCACAATAAGTAAGAATTAAGCTTACATGGAGTTTGTAACTTTCCTTTGGCTTGAGGGATTAAAGGTTATACTCTTGTTTGCAACAAGAGTAGCCACCAGTTCTTTTGGAGAGGATTTAGTCAAAAACAATTGAATTATCAAGTGAATTCAATGTATTTGACTCTAGGGAGGAGTAGAGTAATAGTGCATAAAAAATATTAATCTTTTACAAGGAGGAGGCTTATATTTATAGGAGAAAGTTAGCCTCTAACTAAGCAAACTGATTCTAGAATTTTCTAGATCAATTTGGTCACTTTTTTGACAATTTTAGGGTCAGTTTAGCTTACTTTTTGGATCTAGTTGAAACAGGAGAGAGGAGAGATGAAAATATCTCATTATTTGTGAGTTTAAAACTCATCCACACATGTGAAATAGGTGCCTCCTTCAAGAGGGGAATTCCCCACATTGAGGTGTAAAAAATGCATCATTTCCTCTAAATATCTTTTCTTTTTCAACTAATAAACCTTGTCCTTAGTCAACTCTTCATCTTTTGGGAGTATATACTCATTTTTGGGGGATTTTTCTTTTATTCTTCAATTTATCTCCTCTTTACATTTGGATTAATCTTATTGGTCTATAGGAACCTTAATCCAAAATTTTCAGAAAATGTGGACCCTCAGGCTAAGGTGCTTTTTACCTATTTTCAATTTATTCCAATTTCACACTGGAAAGTTCTTTTTGAATTTCTGTTTCAGGGGAAATCATTTTAATAAGAAGGGATTTTTTTCCATCCAAAGATATCGAGAAACTCAATTATCCCTCTTTAGACCATTTTCTCTCTCTAGATAAAAATAGATAGAAACAAGATCTGTTATTATTTTGAAAAGGGGATTGATTACAGGGAGAGAAACTGGACATCTTGAGGGGCTAGGGGAGGATTCTTACGTCCTACCCCACTTAAAAAATACGAGATGTCCTCATCTCGCAGGTGGAGTATGATCTCTTTCATCTTCTTCTTCTTCTTCTTCTTCTATCACATCACATTCATTCATATCCATCATATTCACATTCAATCATATCCATCATATTCACATTCATTCATATCCATCATATTCATTCATATCCATCATATTCACATTCAATCATATCAATCATATTCACATTCAATCATATCAATCATATCCATCATATTCACATTCAATCATATCAATCATATCCATCATATTCACATTCATTCATATCTATCACATTCATTCTCATCCTCCCCATCATCTCACATCACTTCTATCCACATCATATCTCATTCATACACATCTCATCTCATTCATCCACATCCATCCAATCCTTTGCATGTACGACTACTCATATCTGTCCATACATTCATATCTATCACTTCACATCCACATATATTCATGTCACATCACATCACATTCTTTCACATACACATCTATATCCATTCTTTCACATACATTCAAATCCATTCTTTCACATACTTATTCACATTCATTCTTCACATACACATTCACATCCATTCTTCTCATACACATCCTTATCCATTCTTTCACATACTCATTCACATCCATTCCTCACATACACATTCACATCCATTCTTCTCATACACATCCGTATCTATTCTTTCACATACTCATTCATATCCATTGCTCACATACACACTCACATTCATTATCGTCACATACATTCACTCACATCCCATATCATTCATTTATATTCTGATTCACATGACATCACATCTCATTCATTCATTCACATTTATCTGATTCACATCAAATCTCATCACATCTATCCTCCTCACATTCTCATCACCTCTATTCACATCACATCCATCTATCCATCCATTCCCATCTATTTGATTCACATCACATCTTATCACATCTATCCACATCACATTCTCATCACTACTATTCATATCACATCCATCCATCCATCCATTCCCATCTATCTGATTCACATCACATCTTATCACATCTATCCACATCACATTCTCATCACTTCTATTCATATCACATCCATCCATCCATTTATTCACATCTATCTGATTCTCATCACATCTCATCACATCTATTCTCATCACATTCGTTTAAACATAGAATTTAAGAGAATTCTAATTTTTTATATAAAGATTCTTTACGCATCTATTTATGCATAACATCAACTTCAGTGGGAATAACACTCTTAACAAAATACTTTTATGCATCTAATTATGCATAAATTTAATTTTTAAGAAAAATAACACTTTTAAAATAAAAATAAATCCTTTATGCATCTTTCTATGCATAAAATCAGTTTTAATAAAATTAACGCTTTTGGAAAAAAAACCCTTTATGCATCTTTCTATGCATAAATTCAATTTTTTTAATGGGATAAACACTTTTGAAATAAAAATAAATTCCTTTATGCATCTTTCTATGCATAAAATCAAAATTAAATAGAATAACACTGTTGAAATTTAAAACAAATTCCTTTTTGCATCTTTCTATGCATCAAATCAAAATTAATGAGAAAACTCTTTTGAAATAAAAATAAATTCATTTATGCATCTTTCTATATGCATAAAATCAAAATTAATGTGAATAACTCTTTTGAAATAAAAATAAATTCCTTTATGCATCTTTCTATGCATAAAATCAAAATTAATGTGAATAACTCTTTTGAAATAAAAATAAATTCCTTTATGCATCTTTCTATGTATAAAATCAAAATTAATGAGAATAACTCTTTTGTAGAAAAATCAATTCTTTTATGCATCTTTCTATGCATAAATCAAAATTAATGTGAATAACTCTTTTGAAATAAAAATAAATTCCTTTATGCATCTTTCTACGAATAAAATCAAAATTAATGAGAATAACTCTTTTGAAATAAAAATAAATTCCTTTATGCATCTTTCTATGCATAAAAGCAAAATTAATGAGAATAACTCTTTTGAAATAAAAATAAATTCCTTTATGCATCTTTCTATGCATAAAAGCAAAATTAATGAGAATAACTCTTTTGAAATAAAAAATAAATTCCTTTATGCATCTTTCTATGCAATAAAAATTAATGAGAATAATTCTTTTGAAGAAAAAAATCCTTTATGCATCTTTCTATGCATAAAATCAAAATTAATGAGAATAACTCTTTTTAGAAAAATAAATTCCTTTATGCATCTTGTTATGCATAAAATCAAAATTAATGAGAATAACTCTTTTGAAATAAAAATAAACTCCTTTATGCATCTTTCTATGCATAAAATCAAAATTAATGAGAATAACTCTTTTAACATAAAAATAAATTCCTTTATGCATCTTTCTATGCATAAAATCAAAATTAATGTGAGAATAACTCTTTTCAAACAAACAATTCATATATGCATCTTTCTATGCATAAAATCAAAATTAATGAGAATAACTCTTTTGAAATAAAAAAAAATTCTTTATGTATCTTTCTATGCATAAAATGAAAATTAATGTGAACAACTCTTTTGAAATAAAAAAATTTCCTTTACCCATCTTTCTATGCATAAAATCAAAATTAATAAGAATAACTCTTTTGAAATAAAAATAAATTCCTTTATGCATCTTTCTATTCATAAAATCCCAATTAATGAGAATAACTCTTTTGAAATAAAAATAAATTCCTTTATGCATCTTTCTATGCATAAAATCAAAATTAATGGGAATCACTCTTTTGAAATAAAAATAAATTTCTTTATGCATCTTTCTATGCTTAAATTCAATGTTAATGTGAATAACACTTTTGAAATAAAAATAAATCTTTTAGAATGCAGAAACAGAAGGAAATACTCTTTTAGAATAACTTAATAATAAAATTTAGTTCTAGAAAATTTAAGAAAATTTTACCATAACCTCCTTTGTATGGCTAACCATTTCTCAATTTTAACATTCAATTTATGAGTTGAATTAATCCAATTTGAATTTTAATATCTCTAATCTACTCCATTTTCTAAAAATTAAGAAAGTAAACAATGAAAAGAGTTTAATCAATCATTTTATTAAACTTTCTAGTATTAAGAATGGCTAATTTGTAAAGAAGAGAAGGGGGTGGCCTTTTCATCAAGGCATAGCATCAAATTATATTTCAAACAAAGCATAAAATTTAAGAAAATCATAGATTTAAAATTCACAATAAGTAAGAATTAAGCTTACATGGAGTTTGTAAGCTTTCATTTGACTTGAGGAATTCACGGTTATACTCTTGTTTGCAACAAGAGTGGCCACCAGATCTTTTGGAGAGGGTTTAGTAAAAAACAATTGAATTATCAAGTGAATTCAATGTATTTGACTCTAGGGAGGAGTAGAGTAATAGTGCATAAATACTATTAATCTTTTACAAGGGGGGAGGATTCTATTTATATGAAAAAGTGAGACTCTAACCAAGCAAACTTATTCTAGAATTTTCTAGATCAGTTTGGTCACTTTTTGACCATTTTAAGGTCAGTTTAGCTTACTTTTTGGATCTAGTTGGAACAGGAGTGAGAAAAAATGAAAATATCTCATTATTTGTGAGTTTAAAACTCATCAACACATGTGAAATAGGCACCTCCTTCATGAGGGCAATTCCCCACACTGAGGTGTCAAAAATACATCATTTCCTCTAAATATCTCTTCTTTTTGAACTAATAAACCTTGTCCTTAGTTAACTCTTCATCTTATGTGAATATTTACTCATTTTTGGGAGATTTTATTTTATTCTTCAATTTATCTCCTCCTTACATTTGTTAATCTTATTGGTCCATAGGAAATCTGGACCCTCAGGCTAAGGTGTTTTTTTTTTTTTACCTATTTTCAATTTTTTCTAATTTCACACTCGAAAGCTTTTTTTGAATTTTTGTTTCAGGGAAAATCATTTTAATAGGAAGGAATATTTTTCCATCCAAAGATATCTAGTGAAAGAAAGTAACTGGGGTGGGTTAGTCCCTCACCAAGGGAGTGGCTCATGAAGGAGTCACCACTTAGCATCTCACGGGAGAAGCTCACCATTGATTCTTGGAATAGATAACATTATCATGAATGAGCCATAATCCCATTTACATTGGTATTTATACTCCACCCAAGAGTTCACACCTACTTACTAGTTGTCCATGGCCTTGGGCCCATAATGCTTTCTTACAAACCATCCCTTCCCCAATGGTTTCGTCCTCGAAACCTCAAATGAATACCCCAAATTCGGAGAAGAATGTTCCATGTGGCTAAATTTACACCAACCCATATTGCCCTATCAATGCTTCATATCCCTCCAATGCTGAAATAGGTTGCCATGAAGCTTCTTCCTTAGGTAAACCTTTCCATTGAACAAGATACTCCACCAAGGTACGAGTGCGAAGTACCTTTTTCCTTGTACCCAAGATAGCTTCTGGAATGTATTCAATCATTCCCTCTTCATTCATTGGAGGTAACTCATCAACCATTTGATCGATCATACCCACATATCCTTTCAAGTGAGAGACATGAAACACATCATGAATCTTTGTTGTAGATGGAAGTAAGAGTTGATATGCAACCTCCCCAACTCTTCGTATCACTTGATAAGGACCATAATAGCGATGAGCTAGCTTGGTGTTGGTGCTTCCCTTCAAAGACGCATATCTTGACTTTGGTATTCTCAAAAGAACCCAATCTCCCACTTTGAATTCCAATGGTCTTCGATGAACATTGGCATATTGTCTCATTTTCTCTTGTGCAACCTTCAAATTACTTTTGCATTGTTGCAACAAAGCTTGCATCCTTTCAGCTTCCTCCTTGGCATTATGGTTAGAAGTCTCATATGTACCCACTAACATAGGCAAATTGACCTTGTAACCATATAAAGCCTCAAAGGGTGACATGCCAATGCTCACATGATATGTTGAGTTGTAAGAAAACTCAGCCAAAGGTAACTAATCATCCCATGTGCTTTGAGTATCATGACAATAGTGGCGTAGATATGTTTCCACCCATTTGTTTACTCTTTCTGTTTGACCATCGGTTTCGGGATGATAGGCGGTGCTTGGAGTAAGCTTGGTTCCCATATATTCAAACAATGTTCTCCAAAAAGTGCTCATGAATTTGACATCGCGATCACTCACAATTTGTGATGGCATACCATGCAACTTGAAAACCCCATCAACAAATTGCTTGGCAACATTTTGGGCTGAATATGTGACCTTGGAAGGAATGAAATGGGCCACTTTGGTCAATCTATCCACCACAACATATAAGCTGTCCCACCCTTTCTTTGTGCGCGGAAGGTTAGTAATGAAATCCATTGATATATGACTCCATTTGCCTTCGGGAATGGGCAATGGCTGAAGCAAACCTCCCAGTTTATGTGTAGGATCCTTGTTCAATTGACATGACCGGCACCCACTTACATAAGCATGAATGCTCTTCCACATCCCCTTCCAAAAGAAACTTTTCCTTATTGCATCAAAGGTTTTGTAGACACCCAAATGACCAGCCATAGGAGTACAATGCATCTCTTCCATGATCTTCTTGACAAATGATGAAGTAGGAACCAAGTAGACTTTTCCTTTGTAGTAGAGGAGACCATTTTTCAGCTCATAATGGGTAACTCTTCACATACACCTTGCTGTAATTTCTGCACTATTTGTGAGGTTTCTTCATCAAACAAGTACTCTTCTTGTATCTCCATGATCCAATCTTTATGCACCTCAGAAATAGCATACAATGAGCAGGCCCACATACGAGACAAGGAATCGGCAACCACATTTTCTTTGCCCTTTGTGTATGTGATTTCAAAATCATAGTTTTGTAGTGTTGCTACCCACCTTCTTTGCTTAGGAGACAAATTGGGTTGTGTGAGGAAATACTTCAGCACCCTATGATCACTTCTCACATAAAAATGACTCCCATATAAGTAATGGTGCCATTTCTTGATAGCATGGAGTATAGCAATCATCTCTTGCTCATACACATGGAGTTCTCTTTCTTTGTCATTCAGCTTTCTACTTTCATAAGCAATGACTCCATGGTCTTGGTAAAGTACCACACCAATCCCTCTTCCACTTGCATCCGCCCTTATTGTGAAAGGTTTGGTGAAGTCTGGACATACCAAAATAGGTGCTGATGTGAGCATCTTCTTCATATCTTCAAAGCTTTTGTTGGCAATGGCATCCCAAAAGAAGATTTCCTTCTTCAATTTATCCGTCATTGGGGCTGCAATTTCTGCATAGTGGGCAATAAAGCGCCTATAGAATGAAGATAATCCCAAAAATCCCCTCAATTGAGTAGTGTTTGAAGGAACCGGCCAATTCCTAATACATTCCACTTTCTTTGGATCCACACAAATGCCATCCTTGCTCACAATGTGACCCAAATATTCCACCTCATGTGCCATGAAGGTACATTTTGTCTCCTTAACATACAACTTGTTTTGCCTCAAGACCTCCAAAACCTCTTTCACGTGCTTCAAATGCACTTCCTCATCTTTGCTATAGATAAGTATGTCGTCGAAAAAGACCAATACAAACTTGTAGAGGAAAGGTTGAAGCACTTTGTTCATCAATGCTTGAAAAGTTGCCGGTGCATTGCATAATCCAAACGGCATAACCATGAATTGGTAAAGACCCCTTTCTGTACGAAATGCTGTTTTGAACTCATCACCACTTTTCATCCTTATTTGATGGTATCCGGAACGCAAATCAATCTTTGAAAAGCATGTGGCACCCTTCAACTCATCCAAAAGATCATCCACCCTTGGTATTGGAAATCGATTTTTGATGGTGATCTTATTCAAATCACGGTAATCAATGCACATGCGGAAAGTACCATCCTTTTTCTTCACAAGTAGCACCGGAGAAGCAAAAGGAGATTGACTTGGTTCAACCCATCCCATGTCAATGAGTTCTTTGACTTGCTTTGCCACCTCTTCCTTTTCAACCTTTGACAAACGATAGGGAGGCTTGTTGATTGGTTTGGCATTTGGTTCCAAATCAATAGCATGATCAACACTCCTCTTTGGCGGCATTGATTTTGGCATGGTAAACACATCTTCATAATCCTTGAGTAGCTTAACCATGTCCACATTTTCGATGCAATTCTTTTGCTATTATCTTCCTCTTTGCAAAGCTGTAGTACATAAACATAGCCCTCTTTCTTGAACTCTTTCTTCATTTGAGTAGTATTGATCATGAAGAGCTTGGACCCTTGCGTTCCATTCAATGTAATAACCCCTCCATGATGCAAAAAACTCATGAAACTTTTCTGTAAGTTCATGGTAAAAGAGTAGTATTGATCATGAAGAGCTTGGACCCTTGCATTCCATTCAATGTAATAACCCCTCCATGATGCACAAAACTCATGAAACTTTTCTGTAAGTTCATGGTAAAAGAGTTCAAAGTGGACAGCCAATCACATCCAAGTACTATGTCAATTGGTCCCAACTCAATCACCAAAAGATCAACTTTGCAAGAGTAGTTCTTGGACAACTCCAATTCTGTACTTTGACACTTCATATTGCAACCCATTGAATCACCATTGGACACTTGCACCATGTGCTTGTTTGGTAAAGAAGTTGGTTGCATTTTGAGAGTGTTCAAAGACCTTTTATTGACAAAACTATGCGTGCTTCCAGTATCAATGAGTGCATATGCTGTTCTCCCATTCACCTTGATCTTCAATCTCAATGTGTTGGCGCCCTTACTTCCCGCAGAAGCATCATGAGAGATTGTACACAAGGTAGTATGTGCACTATTGTTTTCATTCCACACGCATAGAGGCATCCCATCATCCATTTTGTCATGAGCAAACTTTAGTTTCCCACCCGGATCAAAAGGAAACTCGGGATTTTCTTCATCAAAACCATCATCATGAGAACCTCCACCCTCATGAGGATCTCCCCATCCTAAGGCATCATTGCATTCAAGGAATTCCTCCTCCTCATGATTAGCATTGTCCTCAGTGATAATGTAGCTTATGGAAATATCCTTGGATTTGCATACTTTGAAGTGATCCTTGTTCCATTTTTCTCCACATTTGAAACATAGACCTTTGAGCCTCATTTCATGCAAACGGTCTTCCTTGATAACCTTGCTTTTTGAACCCCCATTTGCTGGCTTGGACTCATTGTATGTAGCTTTGCTGGACATAAATGGTGGTTTAAATGGAAGTCTATTAGACCCTCTACCATACACGGTAGGAAATCTTGGAAGATTAGGTCTTGTGTTTGCATGAGAACCCATGTCAGTCCTTGTGATCACTTCCCCTTTGATATTCCCTTTGCTAGCCCACTTTGTCAAGTACTTCTCTTCATGAATTTCTGCAAGCATCATTGCCTTCTTCAAAGTGGCGGGTTCATGAGACTTGACATCACCACCAATAGGAGCTTTCAAGCCCCTTATATACTTGACAACAAGATAATGCTCATCAAAGTTGTCCAAGTATAATAGAAGCTTTAGAAACTTGTGAGAATATTCCTTCACGGTAGTGATTTGCTCTAGCTTGTCCCATTCCACAATGTGATTGTCCCTTTGCATGCGAGAAGTAAACTCTTCTGCCATGTCATTCTTGAATTCTTCCCAAGTAGTGATGACATAACCATGAGATTGCTTCCTCCTCCACCAAGTGTGAGCAAAACCTTCAAGATGAAGTGAGGCGAAGTAGACTTTGGCAATCTCGCTCCTTGGGCTGATTTCGAAGTAGAGATCCATCTTGTTTGCCCACTCTTCAAAGTCTTCGATAGAATTTGATTCTCCTTTGAACTTATTAAATATGATTTTGTCCTTCACAGCATTGTCAAAATTACCATGCATTCTTGAACCCCCCTGCCGTGCTCTTGGATCATCAAATCCTCTTCCTTCACCCAAGTGTCTATGCATTTGCTCATCGTCCAATTGCCAATCACCTGCATCTTTAAATCCCTTCTGTTCATACCCTCTTCTTGCATCTTGCATAAAGGATGAAGTTCTTGGAATACTGGCATTGGATCTCTCATAAGAAGCATCACCCATAGGTCTCTTGCCCTTGTCCATGTAAGAAGAATGTGGCATCATTTGAGGTGGCATCATTTGTCTTACTTTGTTCTCTTCTGGCATAGAAGGCTTTCCATCATGTTTGGCATTATAATGTACACCATCCATTGCATTCATATCGGCTTCTTGGTTGAGCTTGAGAGGAGCCAATTCACTAATGGCTTTCTCCAAGTCTTTTAACCCTCTTTGCATCACGTCATCCAGGTAGTGGTGTCGCTTATCGAACCGTTCCATGAGGTGTTCACCAAATTGTTGTTGCCGATTTGTTTGGTTATTTTCAATCCTTTGAAACATACTCTCCATAGCCATTAACATCATGTCCACTGTTAGCGGAGTAGTTCCCAAAGATTGAGGCATTTCCACTGGCTGAGATTCATTTGGAGATGGTGCTTTTATGGTTGAACTTTCTTCATTCCTCATTGATGAACTCGTTGCCATCATTGCTTCCGATTGTCTTTGATCATTTTCATTCCGGGCTCCCTTGTTTTGACCTCCTCTAGTCATTTCCATGCGCGTAATTGAACCCTCCTTACTTGATTTTTTTTTTCTCTATTCAAACGGTATCCGATTTGGGTGATCTTTATATCGACGCGAAGCTCTCGACGAGACAAATAAGAATCCCCAAAAACAGATCTGAAAAAGTCAACTACCTTTTGACCAGTCAACTGTATCGGCTGAAAGTCAACTCTTGATGTTAACCGCTCAATTCTTATCCGATTTGGGTGATCTTTATATCGATGCGAAGCTCTTGACGAGACGAGTAAGGATCCCCAAAAACAGATTTGAAAAAGTCAACCACCTTTGACCAGTCAACTATTCTAACTGAAAGTCAACTCTTGACTTTGACCGCTTAATACTACTCCGATTTGAGTGATCTTTAGCTTGTTTGAAAGAGGTTTTCGGGTAGATTGAAGGGCTTTCTGGACAGATTTGAAAAGCTTTTGAAAAACCCTAGAAATTCAAGGATTTGTCCTGGCTACAAGTAGGCAAATTTTGCAAAAATTTTGCCATAGTCTCCCCTCTTTTTGCACCAAATCTCAATCAAATCAAAGTATCTCAATCAAGTATTAAAATCCTTATGCATTTGACCACTGTAAGCAAATCAATCCTCAATCATTACCACCAAGTACCTAATCCTCTTCCTTACCGCGTTACCCAGCACTAACGGCAAGGAAGATTCAAGACATTCTCCCCTTGGCCTCTCCTCCAAATGCCAAGGTACCCTTACTTCATTCTAGATTCTAGGAATAAAGTGAGGTACAATCGTGAGTGGAATGTGGTTACAAGCTCAAATGAATGAGTAGAGTTGACTTACAATTGATTTATAGCATGACTCATGCTCATTCATATCATAATATATGGTTCATAGTGCTTCCTTCATCACATCCACTCATGGCAATGTCAATACATTTCCACATACATCAACAACATCCAAGTGTCACGGAGCGGTGATCTCGGGTCGCGTTCTGGGCGCGCGAGTTCCCGCTCGGGACTAGAAAATCCAGTACAAAAGTGAAAACAGAGAGCACTTGCTGAATCTTGCACCTCAAGACCTATAGCTCGTCTCGAAGAGGATGACGAGCCGGTCGTTTTGAGTACTAGAACTCTAAAAACGGAGTTTGTATGAGAGAGTTATGACCAAAAACGTGCAACCGGCAATGGAAAACGGTGTCACCAAAAAGCAGGCTTCCAACCCAAAACATTTTATTCAATCCCCCAAATGTGCCCAAAGCTATGCTCACTTATGCCAATATGCAAGGCATAGCATTGAATGGCTATGTGTAGCATTCAAGCATTCATAATGCATAAAGAGCAGCATGAATGGCCATGATTAAAGTCCAATTTCTGAAAATGGGAGTTTTATGTGTAACAAAACCCTAATTCACTCCATAGCTTGAAAGAATGCTTCAAAATTGTAAGGAAGTGATGGAGCAACTCACCAATGTCACCCGGGAAGCCTTAATGCTTGAATTTGTTGAAGGAGATGAAGATTAGGGTCACTTTGGTGAAAAACGTGGGCAGCTTTGGTAGTGATTTTCAGCCACATTGGGAGCCCCATTGCTCATGGAAAATAGGTGAAATACTTCATAAAACATTGCTAGATACATGAGAGACTCAATGCCCTTTGCTCATGTTGAGATTCCATGGCTAGGGTTTGCAAGAAAGCTCCCAAACAAAAAACGTTTTTGATTAACAAGTGCTAATCAAGATTAGAAATTTTCTCCAATTTGGTCCACTCATTCCAAAAAAAATAGGTCCATGTGCTCAGATTTGAACCACAAACTCTACCTTAGCCATATCCCCTTCCCCCATGAATCAAATGAAGCAAAAATTTCACGAAAATGAGAAGAAGAAAAGAAAAATTAAAAATCATGGATCAAAAGCCATGCTCTGATACCAATGAAAGAAAGTAACTGGGGTGGGTTAGTCCCTCACCAAGGGAGTGGCTCATGAAGGAGTCACCACTTAGCATCTCACGGGAGAAGCTCACCATTGATTCTTGGAATAGATAACATTATCATGAATGAGCCATAATCCCATTTACATTGGTATTTATACTCCACCCAAGAGTTCACACCTACTTACTAGTTGTCCATGGCCTTGGGCCCATAATGCTTTCTTACATCTAGAAACTCAATTACCTCGCTCTAGAATATTTTCTCTCTCTAGGCCAAAACAATAGAAACAAGATCTGTTATTATTCTGAAAAGGGGATTGATTACAGCAGGGAGAGAAACTGGACATCTTGAGGGGCTGGGGGAGGAATCTTACATCCTACCCCACTTACAAAATGCGAGACGTCCTCATCTCGCAGGTGGAGTATTTCATTTCTTCTTCTTCTTTAATCACTTCCAGCGTTACTGCCTTGGAAGTGGATGGTCGATTTGGGAACAACTCTCTTTGACTTCCCCTATTCTGAGGCAGAGGTCTTGCATTACTTTGGTTTGAAACTGCAGGTTGGTTAGAGGGTCTACCTCTGGGATTTTCTTGATTTTGGCGATAGAAACCTGATTACTTTGGAAGAAGGAAGGAATTTCTCTTTTATCATCAATTATTTCTCATAAAATAAATTCATGTAAGATAAAATATCCATTAATTCAATATGCTAGGAGTTTCTCTTTTCCCATCTAAATAATTGAGTTCCAAATGTCATAGGAATTCCTCGTTTATCATTTAAATATTTCTCATAGATAAAAATAAATAAATCTAAAATTCATCCTTTTATTTAAATAAAATATCCATTAATTCTAATATGCTAAGAATTTATTTTTTCACATTTAAATTATTGAATTCCAAATATGGTGGGAATTTCTCTTTCATCATTTAAATTTATCTATGCAAAAAGATAAATTTAACTAAAAGTCTTCTTTAATTTTTTTAATAAAATATCCATTATTTTAGTATTCCAATTTTTTCTCTTTCCTCATTGGAATACATGGATCTCTATTGTCATGGGAATTTCTCTTTTATCATAAAAATGAATTGCTAGAAACTTTTCTTTTTTCTTATTAACTATTTATACATAAACATAAAAAATTAACGTTTCCATGGTTATGATGAGAATTATTCAATTAACCTAGGATGATTAATCCTAGAATATGGTACGAAGTCCTCTTTTTATATTATGCATGAATTTGATTTATGTGTTAATTTTTCAAAAATTTTGCCATAGCTCCATTTTGCTATTAGTGAAAATTTTCAATAATTTTGAAAGCCTAAAATTTTAATAATATAATATGATAAAATAACTATCATTTGGATCAATATCCAGTTATGGACTTGATTCCTAAGCTTTTCATAATGTAAATAGCATAAAAGCATTAAAAAACCACTTCTTTGGTCTCTAATTTGACAAGCATAGATTTTACTTTTTGATTTGAGAATTGCTTCATGAGAAGCATCATTTAAATATAGAATAGGTCATAGGAATGACGTTCTTTGGGGGAGAGAGAGAGATATGCTTAAAAAACATTTTAAATTAAGCATAAATGTAAACTTTATGTGTTTATTTACTAAAATTCATTAGAGAGCTTCAATTGCATTAAAGAGCGATTCAATTGAATACTTCTAAAGCTTGAGAGGGGTTGAGAAGTGAGAAACATTTAGAGATTAAGAAAAAAGACCATAAATCACACTTTACCTCTTATTTGCTTGATTCTTTAGTCATTGGAGAGGCCCCCAACCAATCAATTGGTTTAGTATGTTGATGAAGACTCCAAAGAAGGTTGAAGAGAGAGAGGAGCTCCAACTCTTCAAATTGTAGAGGATTTTTAGAGGATAATAGAAAATATCATTATTTCAGTATAATACTGGCATGCTATAGTTCACATATTTTTTTACAAAGGGCTAAGGATCTATTTATAGGTGAGGGAGGCCTCTAACCAAGTTGAACTAGTTTCTAGAAATTTCTAGGTTCAGTTTGGCTTTGGACAAGACTTGGACCAGTTTGGCTTCCTTGATAAAAATATCTTATTATTTTTTAGTTTAAAACTCCTCCACACATCTGAAATAGGCACCTCCTTGAAGAGACTCCTTCTTTGGCGACCCAAAGCCTGAGCACCGTATGGTCACCTAGCGCTTCACTCATAGGCTGCTTCCTTGGTCCCTCATCCACTATACCGAAAGCTCACCATTTAAATCGAACCGAGGTTGGTCAAGACCTTAGCCGACCTTGCTACGTGAGAGGTCCTCCATTGACTCTCCATCAACTCTTACAACTTTATCAATTTGGTCTCCACGACCTCATTCACAAGACGGTCAAAATGCTTCCCCAGCATTCTTGACATAAAACAGTCATTTAAAAACAGGTCATAAATAAAGTTTCTATAACGAACTCTCGTCTTTCCACATTGTTCCACATCAATCCACATTACTTAATCCACATCCATTTCATATGTATTCCCATTCTCATCCAATCACATCATTTTCCATCTCATCACATCTTTTCTCATTTATCCTCATCAGATCTCATCCACTCACATCTACCCATATCCACATCACATCCATTTCACCTCACATCTGATTCATTCACATCTATCTTGATTCACATCTCATCCATTCACATCACATCTCATTCATTCACATCTATCCCGTTTCACATCACATCACATCTCATTCATTCACATTTATCCCGTTTCACATCACTTTCATTCACATCTATCCCGTTTCACATCACATTCATTCACATCACACATCATCCATTCACATCCATCCCAAATTACATCACGTCTCATCACATCCACTTCACATCACATCTCATTCATTCACATCCCGATTCACATCTCATCCATTCACATCCCATATTATTCATTCACATCCCGAGTCACATGACATCACATCTCATCCATTCAAATCCTGATTCACATCACATCACATCTATTCATTCCATCACATTCATTTACATCACATCCATTTACATCCATCACATCACATTCATTTACATCACATCCATTAACATCCATCACATTCATTCATTCATATCCATCACATTCATTCTCTCATTACCATCACATCACATACATTCTATTCACATTACATCACATCACGTCTATCCACATCATATATCATTCCCATCCACATTACATCACATCACATTTATCCACATCACATTCATTCATCCCATCCACATTATATCACATCCACATCATATCTCATTCATACACATCTCATCTCATTCATCCACATCCATCCAATCATTCACCTGTACGACTATCCACATCTATCCATA
The DNA here is from genome assembly GCF_041138505.1 of Cibotium barometz. Classification (NCBI taxonomy): domain Eukaryota; kingdom Viridiplantae; phylum Streptophyta; class Polypodiopsida; order Cyatheales; family Cibotiaceae; genus Cibotium; species Cibotium barometz. The sequence continues at coordinate 25,836,318 of NC_141087.1, forward strand.
CCTTCACATCTATCACTTCACATCCACATATATTCATATCACATCACATCTCTTTACATCACATCACATTCTTTCACCTACACATCCACATCCATTCTTTCACATACACATCGCTTTACATCACATCACATTCTTTCACATACACATCCACATCCATTCTTTCACATACACATCCACATCCATTCTTTCACATACACATGCACATCCCTTCTTTCACATACACATACACATCCACATCCATTCTTTCACATACACATCCACATCTATTCTTTCACATACACATACACATCCACATCCATTCTTTTACATACACATCCATATCCATTTACACGCATTCTTTCACATACACATCCACATCCACATCCCTGTACTTCTCATCTCACCCTTTCTCATATCCTCTCATCTCATTCTCGTCTCATCATTCACATCCACATCCATTTTCACTACATCACATCCTATTTATAGCTTATCACATCCATTCACATCCTATCGCATCCCATTTTCATCGTATCACATCCATTCACATCCTATCACATCCCATTTACATCTTATCACATCCATTTACATCCTATCACATCCCATTTACATCTTATCACATCCATTCACATCCATTCACATCCCATTTACATCTTATCACATCCGTTCCACATCCTATTCCCATTTTGTAGTTGTTTATACTACTTTGATACCGATAATGGGACTTTTTTTAAGTTTCTACCAATTGCTTGGTCTAGATAAGGAATCTTTTTCTCGCGACGACGACTATATCCTATCACATCCCATTTACATCTTATCACATCCATTCACATCCTATCACATCCCATTTACATCTTATCACATCCGTCCCATATCCTATTCCCATTTTGTAGTTTTTACTACTTTGATACCGATAATGGGACTTTTTTTAAATTTCTACCAATTGCTTGGCCTAGATAAAGGTTCTTTTTCTCGACGACTATTTCCATATTGTTTCTCAATTACTCAAATGAATTTTATTCAATACTCCTCTTTTGGGAATAGAAGATTTCATAGGATTTACAGAAATCAATTCTACCTATATTTTCACTTTTGATAAATAATCATAAATTGAATTATACTAAAAATTTCTCTTTTTCTCATTTAAATTCTTGGACCTCAAATATCATGGGAATTCCTCTTTTTTGCATTTGATTATTTTCATTCCAATATCATGGGAATTCCTCTTTGATCATCAAATATTTCTTATAAAATAAATTCATCTAAGATAAAATATCCATTAATTCAATATGTTAGGAATTTCTCTTTTCCCATCTAAATGATTGAATTCCAAACGTCATAGGAATTCCTCTTTTATCATTTAAATATTTCTCATAGATAAAATAAATTTATCTAAAATTCATCCTTGAATTTAAATAAAATATCCATTAATTCCAATATGCTAGGAAATTCTCTTTTCTCATTTAAATGATTGAATTCCAAATATGGTGGTAATTCCTCTTTCATCATTTAAATTTATCTATGCAAAAAGATAAATTTAACCAA